>NC_037670.1:148087867-148409743 GCF_003255815.1 Theropithecus gelada | reverse complement strand
GAGTCTTGCTCTGTCACCCAGGCTGGAGTGCAGTGGCTGGATCTCAGCTCACTGCAAGCTCCGCCTCCCAGGTTTACGCCATTCTCCTGCCTCAGCCTCCCGAGTAGCTGGGACTACAGGCGCCCGCCACGTCGCCCGGCTAGTTTTTTGTATTTTTTTTTTTAGTAGAGATAGGGTTTCACTGTGTTAGCCAGGATGGTCTCGATCTCCTGACCTCGTGATCCGCCCATCTCGGCCTCCCAAAGTGCTGGGATTACAGGCTTGAGCCACCGCGCCCGGCCGACAAATTAATTTCTAATGATTCTCTTTGGAATCTGAATGAGTCCAAGAGGCAGAAATTATCTTGTGAAAAAGTCCATTCAGTTGTGGTGGCATTCTTCATTCTTCTTTTCTGCAATAGATAATGAGATTTCAGGGAGAGGATAGAAGGTAATTGTGTTTCTTTTGGTAATAAGCTTTCTTGGTCAGATAAGGAAATTCCAGTCAAGAATTCTTCCCTGTACTTGGGGTTGGGGGAGGAACAAGACAATGTTAGAAGGATCTTAATTCTGAGGCTTATTTCTGAGGCCTTTTAATTTGCAAAAGCATTCAATATGCCCAAGCACCGCATTTTGAGGAATTGTTTTCTGCACCCCAATGGTAGCATGTTTCTATGTGTCATTCCTTTTTGGGCAAACAATATTCCATTGTATGAAGATACTACATTTTCTTTATCCATTCATCAGTTGATGAGCATTTGGGTTGTTCTCACCTTTTCATTATTATAAATAATGCTACTATAAGCATTTATGTACAAGTTTCTGTATGGACATGTATTTTCATTTACCTTGGGTGTATATCTAAGGGTGGAAATGCTAGTGCTGCAGGATTTTTTTGCTCCTCAGTTCAGCTAAAATCCAGGCTCTTGACTCACGACCAGGAAAAATTAGACATAAAGACACGTTGAAGGTTGAGGAGGGCAGATGTATTAAGCAAAAAGAAAGCCCACAGCAAAGAAAGAAGGGGTCCTGCCAACAGGCTCCCAAGTCACAGAGTGAATACCAGGCCACCACCCCATTTTTCCAGGGTGCATGCAGGCCCCTAGTCTGTTGCGGGCGTGCCCAGGTAAGACCCTGTGTAGGTTCCTTTAACTGCCTCTTGCATCTATCACTAAGTTATATGGCAACTCTATGTTTACCTATTAAAGGAGCTACCAGGAAGTTCAACCAAGCAGCTGTGCCATTTTACATTCAACCAGCAGCGTATGAAGATTCTCATTTCTCCATATCTTTGTCAACACTTTTTATCTGACTTTCAAATTATAGCCAATCTAGTGGATATGAAATGGTGTGTCACTGTATAATAGAAGGTTTTTTAAACTGACACATAATAGAGATACATATTTTTAGAGTACATGTGATATTTTGCTGCATATAATGTGTAAAAATCAAATCAAGGTAATTGGGGTATCCATCATCTTGAACATTTATCTTTTCTTTATGCTGGAAACATTCAAATTCTTCTCTTCTAGCTACTTTGAAATACACAATAGGTTATTGTTAACTGAAGTCTTTCTTTTTAATTCCCTAAGAACTAATGATATTTAGTATTTTTTAATGTATTTATTGGTAATTTGTTTATTTTCTTTGGAAAAATGTTGATTCAACTCCTTGGCCCATTTTTTAATTGGGTTTGTTTTATTGAGATTTAAGTATGCTTTATATTCTAGACACAACTCTCTTGTTAGATATAAGATTTGCAAAAATTTTCTCCCATTCTGTGGGTTGTCTTCACCTTCTTCATGGTGTCCTTTGAAGCACAAACGTTTTAAATCGACGAAGTTCAATCTATCTATTTGTAGTTGTTGTTCTTCATGGTTTTGGTGTCATGTTTATGAATCCATTGCCAAATACAAAGTCATGGAGATTTATCCCAATGTTTTATTCTAAGAGTTTTATAATTTTGCTCTTACATTTAGGTCTTTGATCTGTTTTGAGTAAATTTTTATATAAGGTGTGAGGTAGGAGTTCAAATTCCTTCTTCTGCATGTGGCTATCCAGTTCTTCCAAGATCATTTATAGAAAAGACTATGCTTTTCTTCACCTAATGGTCTTGATACTCAACAAAAATCAGTTAACCATAGACACATGGGTTTACTTCTGAACTCTCAATAGAAACTTCATAATTCTATTCCATTGATTTATATGTTTATCCTTAGGTTTCACTTACTTGATTGAAGTTTCTTGGTAGTAAGTTTTGAAATTCAGAAGTTTGAGACCTCAAACTTTATTCTTTTTTGTCAAGATTGTTTCAGCTATTCTGTATTCCTTGAAATTTCATCTGAATCTTAGAGTCAGTTTGTCAATTTCTGCAGAAAATCCAGGGATGATTCTGAATAGGGATTCTGTTGAATCTCTAGGTCAATTTGAAAGTATTGCGATCTTATCAATACTAAACCTTTAGATCCAAGAACAGATGTTTTTCCATTTATTTATCTTCATTAATTTTTTCAACAATGTTTTGTAGTTTTCACAATATAATTTTAGCATTCATTTTGTTAAATTTATTTCTAAATATTTTGTTTTGATGCTATTATAAATAAAATTGGCTTTTTAACATTATTTCAGATGGCTCACAATTTATCTTTACATATTGACCTTTATCCTGAAGCCCTGCTATAATTGTTTATTAATTCTAATAGCTTCTAAATTCCTTAGGATTTTCTGTATATAAAATCATGTCATCTGCAAATAGAGATCGTTTTACTTCTTCCTTTTCAATCTGAATGTCTTTTACTTGTTTTCTTTGCCCAATTGACCTGGCTAGAACTCCCAGTATCATGTCAAATACAAGGGCAAAAGCAGACATCTTGGTGGGTTTTTTTCCTACTCTTAGTGGGATGGCAACCAGTCTTTCACCACTAAATATGACACTAGCTATGGGTTTTTGTTGGTGCCGTTTATCAGATTGAGGGAGTTCTATCCTTTTTCTTGTCTTTGAGTGTTCTTATCAGGAAAGGGAGTTGGATTTTGTTAAATGCCTTTTCTGCATCTATTGAAATTATCATATCATTTTTGTTCTTTGTTCTATTGATATGGTGTACTATATTAACAATTGATTTTTAAATGACAAACCACTTGCATTCCTGTGATAAACTCCACTTGGTCATGTTATGCAATTCTTTTTAAATGTTGCTAGGTATAGTTGGCTAGTATTTTGTTGAGGAGTATTCCATGTATATTCATAAAATATATTGGTCTATAATTATTTTGTAATGCTTGTGTCTGGTTTTTGTATTAGTGTGATATTGGTTTTACAGAATAAGTTGAAAAGTGGTTCCCCCTCATATATTTTAAAAGATTTTCTTTTTAAATGGTATTAATTTTTCTTTAAATGTTTGGTGGAATTCACCAGTGAAAACATTTGGGCATGAGCTTTTCTTTCTGTATAGTTTTGTTTGTTTGTTTTGCTTTATTTTGCTTTTACATATTCAATCTCTTACTTATTCCATGTCTATGGAGATTGCCTTATTAAGTGTGTTTTATAATAATAGCTTGTGTCTTTCTAGGTATTTGTCCATTTCATCTAAGTTATCCAACTTATTGGCATACAAATATTCATAATATTCCTTCATAATTCTTTATTTTTCTATAAGAGAAGTGGTAATATCTTCTCTTTCATTTATTTTCTTTTTCTTTCCTTTTCTTTCTTTCTTTTTTTTTTTTTTTTTTTTTTTCTGAAACAGGGTCTCACTCTTTCACACAGATGGGAGTGCAGTGGTGTGATCATGGTTCACTGCAGCCTCGACCTCCCAGGCTCAAGCAATCAATCCTCCCACCTCAACCTCCTATGTAGCTCAGACCACAGATGTGCATACCATGCCTGGTTAATTTTTTTATTTTTTGTAGAGACGGGATCTCCCTATGTTACCCAGCTTCATCTTGAACTCCTGAGCTCAAGTGATCCTCACACCTCAGCCTTCCAAAATTCTGAAATTACAGGCATAAGTCACTGTGCTGGCCATTCTTTCATTTCTAATTCTTGTAATTTGAGTCTTCTTTTTCCCATGTCAATCTGATTAAAGGTTTCTCTGTTTTAACTTTTCAAAGAACTAGCTTTTGTTTTCCTTGATTTTCTCTATTTTTTTTAAATTCTCTATTTCATTAAGTTCCACTCTGATATTTATTATTTTTTTCCTTTTATTAATACTTGCTTTAAGTTTAGCTTACTTTCCTTTTTCCATTGTCTTATAGTGGAAAGTTAGATTATTCATTTGAGATCTTGTTTATAAAATATGAATATTTATAGCTATAAATTTTCCTCTCAGCACTACTTAAGCAGCATTGCACAAGTTTTCATATGTTGTGTCTTGATTTTTATTTGTCTTGAAGTATTTTCCAATTTCTCTTGGGATATATCTTTGACCCACTGATTATTTAGGAGTGCGTTGTTCAATTTTCACATATTTGTGAGTTTCCCAAATTAATTTATGCTATTTATTTCTAACATCATTCCATTGTGACTGAAGAATATACTTTAGATTACTTCTATACTTTTAAATTTATTGAGATTTGTTTTACGGTCTAGTATTCGGTTTGTTTTTGAGAATGTTCTATGTGTACTTGAGAAGAATGCATATTCTTTTATTATTTGGGTGGCATTTTCTATAGATGGCTGTTACATCAAGTTTGTTTATAATGTTGAAGTATTTTGTTTTCTAGTTATCTTCTGCCTAGCCATTCTATTCATTATTTAAGTCTCCAACTATGATTGTTGAATCGTATATTTCTCCCTTCATTTCTGTGAGTATTGCTTCGTATATTCTGGTTATCTGATGTTAGGTGTACATATGCTTATAATTGTTATATCTTTCTGATAGATTGACTATTTTTGAGGACTTTGGCCTATGAGGGTATAGCAAAATTTATAGTATTATCCTGTCTGCAGTGGTCTTATTCAACTTTTTCATTATTTAGTTCCTTAAGAGGAAGTAAACATCTATTTTCATTCAAACATGCAATCTCCTTTGAAACTGAAGCCATTATAAGGAATAAATTGGCATTTTGTTCCACAAAGAAAACTAAAAAATAAGACAATGCTTTGATCTTGAATATAGAAAGCAACGAAGTCAATTATTTTGGTATACTGATTACGATCGTTTTAGTAATAAATGAGTCTGGTTTTTCTGTGCAAATCTGTGATACATTAATATCTTATTAAATGGTAAATTCTACTGAAAATGCTAGTTAACAATCATAACATTAGGAAAAAATAGAAGCAGAAAATCTCTGCTGATGTGGTACCATTAGATGAAGTTTTATATCTTAAAAAAAAAAAAAAACCACATATGGTTGATCAGAACTATCTCTGACATCAAGAAACAAAGTAAATGCTTGATAATATGCTCAACTCAATTATCCAGTTTTTCTAACTCCTGCACATATTTCAATAATGAATGTCACATTTATAAATCATTTTGGAAAGTACATATTCTGAGTAATGAGAAGTTGATAGTTTAAGGTTATTTCCACATATTGTCTATTGTAAATAGTACTTCAATGAACACAGGAAGACTTTTATCTCTTTGAGATCCTGATTTCAATTCTTTTAGGTAAATACTAAGAAGTGGTATTGCTAGATCATATGGTAGTTCTATTTTTAATTTTTTTAGGAACCTCCATACTGTTTACTCTAGTAGCTGCCCCGTTTTTCGTTCTCACCAACAATAAGCAAGGGCCCCAATTTCTCCACATTCTTGGCAACACTTGTTGTCTTTTCTGGATAGCAATAAATTTGACAGCAGAAAATTAATTTTCTTGGTGTATTAGTCCGCATTCTCCAGAGAAACAAAACCAATATGATGTGTGCATGTGTGTGTGTGTTTATCAGAGAGAAAGAAAGAGAGAGAGAGAAATTTACTCTAATAAATTGGTTCACAGTTATGGAGGCTGAGAAGTTCCAAGGTCTGTAGTTGGAAAGCTGGCGGTTCAGGAGACTCGATTATATAGTTCAAGTCTGACTCTACAGGACTGAGGATGAGGTGGGCTAATGGCATAATTTCAGTTTGTGTCTGAATCTGAAAACAGGAAAAGACCAACGTCCCAGCTCAAACACAGAGCGTAAGTCTCCCTTACACTGCCTTTATTCGGGCCTTCAACAGATTGGATGAGGCCCACCACACTGGGGAGGACAATCTGCTTTACTCAGTCTTCTGGTTCAAATGTTAACCTCATTCCAAAATGCCCTCATAGACACACTCAGAATAAACACAGTTTATGGCTCAGTCAAGTTGACACATACAATTAACCACTATACTAGGTGTCTTAGTGGAACGGAATGCAGAATGCACTAAGTAGCCCCAATGATAACCCAAGAACTTTTATTTTCCAGAAACAGAGAACAAAATCCCCCATTTTAAGTTTATACAATTAAAGTGATACTAGAAATAAAAGATTGATAGCTCCTGGGCCCTCAGAAGGGAACAAAGTGTCCAGTTCATATCTGAATTTTCAGTAACATTCAAATTTTTCCAAGTTCTTAAGATCGGCATTAAATACAAAAGTGACAGTGTCTGTATGTATTTAGTTCTCTGGTAGGAACAAAAACCATAATACTAACATTCACTTTGGTACAAAATTAATTTTTCCAATTATTAATTCTTTATTATATAAGTTTATAATTATAATACTGTAACAGACCTGTTGTTCAAGGTTTAGAATAAGCAAAATCTCAAAAACAATGACAGCACCATATATTATTTTATATTTGTTGTGTGTGGCTTCAAATGGCTTTTCCTAGTTTCCTTTACTTGATGAAATTATCATTTCCTTGAATCATTTATGGCTTTTTATCTGTTATAGAATTTCAAACTCAGTACATTCATAAGATCCTTAGAATTTCAGGCCCAGTACATGCTTAAGAAACTTTAGTTTAGCTATCTCCAGGAAGTCTTTCTAAATTGTGACCGAAAATACATTCCTAATATCTGAGATCATGAGTTTTTCTCAATATGATTAGAAGGCAGTCAAAATAAAGTCTAAACAAGATAATTTTTAGACATCTTTTGAGATCAGCATATAGATGTTATTCCTCATTTCTTTGTAAAATTGAATACTACCCCAATATGCAGATGTACTATAATTTAGCAAGCTCCATGTTGATATACATATGGATTCCTTCTCCATTATTTTTTCCTATTTGTTGATAAATTCAAGTTGTTTGTCCTGTGGAATTCCCTAGGATCTAAATTTTGATGATGTCATCTCTAAGTTCTTGTTTAGCATTTTCCCTTATTCTTTATGTTTCTTGAGTTAGTAGATAGATTTTTTGTTTCCAAACCATACTGAAAACGTTGGAAGTAGCTATATTTTAAAGGTCTGATCAAATTTCAGCTTGATTTCTGAAAGGATTATTCTTAGTTAATGTTTCATACTTCAACTAGGTGGTATATAATTGTCTGGTTGACTCTTTTTTGTGATTTTAGCAACTATTGAGGATCAATGCCTCTATCCATTAATTAGAAGTTACAAAATTGTTCTATTCTAATTACATCATACTTTCCCCATTTATTGGCTTGAATAAAAAGAAATTTACTCTCTATCACTATTTGGTTATGCTCAGGTATAGATTATGTAGGAAATGCAGAATAAATGATTGATTATCAGTTTTCAGAGTAATGAGTTGTTCAAAAGAGGACAATGAAAAATTTTGGGTTTTTTTTAGTATCATTTTGACTTCATGGATTTAAATATGTCTGATGTATTTCAACCCGTTGCAGTTAGTATTTCTTCAGTGATTTTCAAATTTCACATGTTTGACAGTGGGAGGCTGTTTAAGTTGACTCAAGGGTGCTTTTGATACAATCCTAGTAATCCTTGATAGCTTCTTTGGTTTATGTTATAACAAGAGATTCCAGACTCATCTTGAGCAATTTCTGTCTTAGATAGGCCTGGAATCAGACATTTTCCTAAGAGGCTCTGGTTTCTTTATGAATAAATAAAATTTAGACACTTAGAGTATGTCAGATGGGTGCATTGCTACTAGACAAGTTAATTTAACAGTTTTTCTTCCACAGGGTCAAAAAAAGCAATGACTGCCTGATACCAGAATCACTATACTTGTGAATTATATTTCTCTGTAAATGGGTTTTTAAAAAGTACAAATAAGTCTTCTATAGTTTCTGCTGAGATCTGATGGAAAGAATACTAGTTGAGGTTTCAAAAGTAAAGGTTTAAATCCTGGGAACTTCTGTGTGATATTAAGTAAGTCATTTCACTATTCTGAGTCATACATAATTTCTTGTACTTCAAAATAGAAATATTACCTATCACAGCTTTTATGAGAACCAGTATTGAAAGTACTTCATAATAACAGCTAACATTTCCTAGAATGTTTTATGTGCCAGCCTTTGTGCTATGTTACCTAGTTTATATCATTAAATCTGTATAAAAGGACAAAAAAATTTTTTTAATTATTATTATTAATTATCTCCCTCTTATAAGGGAGAGCACCAAAGATTAGAGTGACTGGTATCTTGCTGTTTCTATAAAGGAAATTTACAATGATCCCAAGAAGCCGAGGTCATCAAGCAGAGTAGGAGGTAGATTTCCTATCCAGGAGCAGTGAGCCAAATTAAATACACAGGTAATCTACAGCTGCAAAATGTGAGAAATGATTGAACATAACCAGTAGTAGCAGACCAAATTAAGAAAAATGTTTAAATGCATTAAATTTATGCTTAAAATTAGAACAAGTATATTTGGATTCAATTACAAGAAGAGGAAGACAAAGTTATGATAGAAAGAAAACTCAGCAACTGGGATTACAAACTGGGCTGTTTTACAAACTCGCCATTTGAATTTGTCAAGAGATTTATTCTCTTCAGGTCTCAATTCTTCACAGGGGAATGAGGACATATGATTGTACAAGCTAATCTGTTAGGATAAAAATAGAACAGTAATGCTTGAGGAGAACTTTATAATAACTCACTATTGATGTGCAGAGTTAAAAAAAATTACAACGTATTTATAGGTTCTACCAATTCAGGTTTCTGAATCACTCATTAATTCCTTCATTTAACGATACTTGTTGAAGACCTACTGAGGTCTGAGCAGAGACTCAGAGTTGAAAAGAACGCACCTGGATTTCAAATGTTTCACAGAAAAACAGAGGTGAAGAAGGAGGTTGAATCAACTATAATTCCTTCTACAGCAGCGTCATGTTTATTTTGAGTTTACCTTTCAAGTAGATTGTCTCCAAAAGAAGGAAGTCCTATCAATTAAACATGACTCTCAAGAGAACAACATAATGTGTATAAGTGATTTTAAACAGAACACAGCATCAAGAAGTGAAAATTGCCCAAGACCCCGTTTTATCCTGCACTTTTCTGTTACTTCGGTAGTCAAGAGTTGGTTGAGGCTGGGTGCAGTGGCTCACACCTACAATCCCAGAACTTTGGGAGGCTGAGCAAGAGGATCTCTTGAGCCTAGAAGTCCGAGGCCGGCTTGAATAACAAAACAAGACCACATCACTACAAAAAAATAAAATAAAATAAAGTCAGTTGAGGATCAACAGCAGAGTCCAAGTATGCAAGGGGTATGTTATTCCATTTACTCCTCAGAATAATTAATTGAGGTAGGAGTTATATTACTGATTTTCAGATAACAAAACAGGGACTGTAGGTAACTTTCCCAAGGTCACACAATCAGATACGTAGTGAAACCATGATTCAAATTAGATGCAAAATGACTCTAAATTCCCTATTCAAAAGTCATATATAGGAAGGGGAAAGCAAAAATATCTAACATTTCGCGTAGACCTCTTTTTCAATAGCACTTCTGGGCCCCTTAAATGTCACTTTTTCTACATAATGATTTTTGCTTGCAAAAGTCACCAACTGCATTTTTACTAATATGGCTCCAGCTTCCAGATCTACAGCAGTGTCAGCGTAGGTCAACATGAATATTATCCCAAAGCCTTCACAGTATTCAGACTACCAGGGTCTGTGAAGGAAGGACGCAAAGTGCCATCTTAGAATTGGTGCTTGGTAGGTCGGGAATGACTCCCCCTTACCTCAGTCTCTGGCCCCTCATGAGAAGCCATGCCAGGAATGATTCTGCACTCAATGAGTCCAGGTGGGAAATAGAAACCTAGTGTGAACCCGAGGCTAGAATAGAAACTGCAGTTAGTCCTCTTCAATGGACCAGTTGACCAGGTGACCCATTCTGTTAAATCAGATGATTACTTAGTAATGTGTCCTTAAATAAACTGCCAACTTGAAAAAAAAGTCTTTGAAATGAATAATTTAATATTTTATGTATAATTTTATGTATGTACATTCATGTAAAGACTAAATTATACTAGTTTTAGTTTAAATGCAACTTAAATGTTCCAATAAAGAGGAAGTGTACATTGACTTTACTCCAGATCTGATTTCCTAGCCAGATTGGAGGCAAATAAAATAATATGTTTCTGTTTATGTTAAGTGACATACATAATGTCTACTTATAATACCTCTCAATAGAATTCATAAGAGAAAAAAATTGTCATAAGTTACATCCATCTTTAAATGACTACGCTAGAGACCACACAATTCCCTTTAAACTCAATTATCTCACAAATGAATGCTTCGATAACTTGCTAAAAGCAGTAGACAAAGTGTCATTAGTGAACCAGGAGAAGGGGAAACCCCAGAACAGCCATCAGCCGTCTTTACTTCTCTGCAATCAGCTCCTTCATATCCCCGATAACAATGACAGGAAAATGTATCTGCCATCACTGCCAGGTCTGCATCAGATGCTCTTCCTTTCACAGTAAATTCCCCATCCTCAGAGGCCTCTATGTGGTAACTTGCGGGGTTCAAGTGAAGGTAAGTGGGTGAGTTCCACATCTTCCTTATGCACCTCCCGTTGTTCCTGCAGAGGTGAAAGCTGCATACTTCAGCAGCTCTGGTCACATTGGCTATGTAGCTCCCTAAATCAGAACTCACAAACTGCTTCACCTTTGTACAGTTGGCCTAAAAATGTGGAAAGAAATTGATTTTAGTGTTTCTCACTGATAGAAATGTAGAAAGAAATCGATTTTAGTGTTTCATGCTGGTACTGATAGAATTAGAGCTTCTAGAACAGTTCTTTGGTCTTGATTAAAACATAATGGCTTGGTTCCAGTTGTTGAACTTGTAGGCTCCTGGGCACTATAACAAAGATCCCAAATCAGAAAGGGGAGAGGTCTGAGGGGCGGGAGATGGATACTATGTTACAGTCAGGTTAAGCAACTGAACTTGCAAATGGCCCCCAGAATCAGCACATGGGACCTTGCCTTTCTCCAATTTACATTCTTTTTTTCTTCCTTCTAGCTCCCAAGTTAATGGGTATAAAAGGAAAAGGAACAAACCCAAATTAGGAATCTACCAGAACTGCTGCCCTCAGGCTACCATTCAGGTATGTGGGGCCTTCCATGGTTGTGTTACAGCCTGAATCGCAGTCCATCATTTATTGTCAAATCATCTTATTCCACCATTCTACCGAGTATTATAGCCTTTTGGACTTTCCTGTTAATTTCCATCAACTGTCCTGGGTTCTGTACTTCTAACACAATTCAAACACAGAAAAGTCTATATGGCTGACTAGGTAACTTTTGTGTATATGGTTCCTATTACCTGTTCTAAACAGAGGCCATCTGTGTGCACCCACCTTCCTGATGAAGCTTTTCTGATGAGCCACCAAGGGGCTGGGGTGGAAATATCACACCTGGAAAGTCAGGAATTAATCCTCTGAGTTTCTTCCTAATTCTCATATGTGGGCATAGGCATAAACAGTTTCATGAACATTATCTCAGTAGCAACAAATTGAGACTGTGAAATTCTAAGAATAATATCAGATCATCATGGACTTGCAAAAACCTCAATTTAGCAAAAAGTGTCAAGGGTACCAGTATTCAAGGTAAAATGCATTACACTATAGAAATATAAACAAACTACATCTGGAAATATGGAAGAGATTGTAATTAATGTGGGTTAGGGAAAACTAAGAATCTTTCCTGAAGTAAAAAAAATATCTCAGCTGAGAGAAATTTGAAGAGCCATATAAATCTTTTTCTTTTTCTTTTTTTTTTGAAATGGAGTCTCACTCTTTCATCCAGGCTCAAGTGCGATGGCATCATCTTGGCTCACTGCAACCTCTGCCTCCCGGCTTCAAGCCATTCTCTTGCCTCAGCCTCCCAAGCAGCTGGGATTACAGGCATATGTCATCACACTCGCCTAATTTTTATATTTCTAGTAGAGATTGGCTTTCTCCATGTCAGTCAGGCTGGTCTTGAACTCCTGGCCTGAAGTAATTCCCACCTCCCAAAGTGCAGGAATTACAGGTCTGAGACACCGTGCCCAGCCATAAATCTTATTTTAAATGCTGTTAATTTTTAGCTGATTTCTCTGTAGAGAAAAAATAACTTCATTGTGGAGAATTAAAAAGTTACCACCTGTTTCTACCTCTCAAAATAGTATATAACACATTTTCTATAGTCGTTAAAATGCAAGGTGTCCATCATCAAACTGTGACTAATGCCAGCTCTACCACTAACTATCCTAAATAGCTGTTAACCTAGTTGGTTTCCTCTCTAGTTTCACCATCTGTAAATGAGGACGATGGTCACTACCTCATATGACCAGGAAGTGAGCAAATTCGACTCAAAAAATCTCTTAGCACAACCTTAGTGTATCATAAATATTCATCAAATGTCAGTGTTATGAATACTATCTTTATAAAAGTTAACAATATTTTTTATCCTTTTCTATGTATCAGGCACTGATTTGGAATATTTATTCTAAAGCTGGTTTGCTATGGAAGTCATGAGAGCTTTATTAGAGTAAGCTCTCCAAGAAAGCAGAGAAATACTTTAAAAAAAAACATTAAATATACCTTCAAGATACTGACTTACCTTGGATGAAGTTAAATTCATGTCTCCCCAAATAACAATGCCTGCAGCTCCCAAGGCAGCACTTTCTCCTATGGTGCTGACTAGATCTTGCTAGATTGAAGAGAGTAGAGTTCATTATTAATTTGAATGTAAAACAACTCACCGGGAGCCAGGCATGGTGGCTCACGCCTGTAATCCCAGCACTTTGGGAGGCCGAGGCGGGTGGATCACAAGGTCAAGAGTTTGAGACCAGCATGGTCAACATGGTGAAACCCCATCTCTACTAAAAATCAAAAAAAAAATCAGCCAGGCGTGGTGGTGGGTGCCTGTAATCCCAGCCACTCAGAGGCTGAGGCAGGAGAATCGTTTGAATCCAGGAGGTGGAGGTTGCAGTGAGCCGAGATCACACCATTGCACTCCAGCCTGGATGACAGGGCGAGACTCTGCCTCAAAAACAAAAAACAAAAAACCCACCAGGGATTAGGATTAGAGTCTGAGTTCAGTATAATAGGTCTGGTACTGAGCTCATATACTCCTTAGATACTGTTTTCTATTTTCTTAGAGTGACACAAACGCTGAATAAACCAATGCTCAAAAATCACACTCTGTAACCATGTGCAAAAACATAAAAATATTTTTAAAGAAAAACATATTTTGCCATGCAGGATGTTATTTTGAAGACAATGAGTCTGTAAAGGGTTATCAGAAATTATTGAATTGAAATAAATCAGGGGCACACACCCACACACCAGGTCATATGTATGTGTTCCGGAAACTGAATCCAGAAGTTTTCCTTCTCCAAATGGGATCCTCTTAACCAGGTTCCTTTTCCATTTTGCAGCGTGCCCCAGTAACACTTCATCCCCACAGTTATTTGGATGGGTTTATATCATTTCAATTCCAAGGCCAGGCAAAGAAGCAACGTTAAGGGCTTGCAGGCTCTGATTTGGTCCAGCTTTTATATTTGTCCCTGAAATTATGTGTGTTTAATTTCTAAGTATCTGGCCTAACGGGCTTTATTTATGACTCATCCAGTCATGGTAAAGTCACTGGAATTTTCTGCAATATGGTTAAGATAGACAAAGGTAACGTTTTAGCAGAGAGAATTTTGATTTTATAATCTTAAAGGGTTATTGTTTTAGTGTTTAAAGATTAACATGGATCTAGGCCATTTTCTGGAGGAAATTAAGATTTGAATATATGTAGTTGATTTCCTGGTTTGTTAAATTATAACACATTCCCCCAATCTTTAGGATACTAAGCATTCACCTTTTACTCCAAGGGTGAATTTCTACCAATTAAATGCTAGAAAATGTTACTAGGTGATTTGGTGGAAAACAAAAGAAGAACTGTAATTGCTATTTTGCCATTGGGCACTTAATATTAATACTTGAGAGATAAATCTCTTTATCTGATACTTTTATTGTCTAACACTCAAAGGTTTTACAAGATCATTTTTCAAAGTTTTTGTTTGTTTGTTTGTTTGCTTCTGGGCAATTGTCTTGTGACTTTCAACAAGGAAAGAGATTTTGGGTTAAACTAATTTCCATTTCAGGTTAACATCCATTTTCATTTCGTACAATTACAATTTCTGCTGAACAGGCCATAGCTGACATGACAGGAAGGAGAGGCTCAAATGAGATAATATAAATGAAAGAATTTTGAAAATTGTCAATGGCACGATGAACAGGGACAGAGAGGGGGCCATCCCTGCAGTACCAAGACTGAAGAGTCTGCTGAGTCCGTGTCCACTCCCTCTTTGGGCAAAGACATAAGGGAGCAGAACTCCTCACTCCCCTCACTTTGAAACTTCCCTGAAAATGGTGTCATATAGTCACATGGTGTGATCAGGGCAGAAATCCCCAACAGCTCTCCTTTTGATTAAGGCATTGTCATCAAAGGAGAATAAAGACATAACATTTACATTTTATATTTATAGGCTATTGAACTATAGTAAGTATGTAAGTGGCAGATGTTTCTGGTGAAAGCCACACACACCTTCTGAGGTTGCTGTCAGTTTCTTCTGAATTAGTTTTCAAATCAGTTTCTCACCAAATTAGTTCACTGTCACCTCACAGAGAGCAGGGTGCTGAATGAATCACAAAGCAGCTATGTTTTGGGGATCAGAAAAGCAAGGGCACTACCCAGAGAGGAAAGTCACAGATAAAAGTGCCTCTGGGTGCAGATTGGGACACCTGAAAGCTTGAGCCATGGGGGTGTTGTCACATTAAGGAGAAAGAAAGGAACAAAGAAGATGTACTGAAAAGGAGCCTCCCAGGACCCAGCGTGGCACAGGGTGCTTTGCGCCTACACAGGATCCTCCGACCTGAATCATGGTTTCAGAAGCAGAGGGTAGGGCTACTCAGGGGACTCACTCAACACTTCCGTGTCAGTCCCTGACGCTTACCGGAGTGCATGTAAGCAAGGTGTCCACTGTGGGGAGCTGGAGCATTACTAATGAGCTGCCTTTGTGCCTTACCGGAGACAGAATGAATTAATGACAAGGATAAACATCTTTAAATCTATAGGCAAGGAAACTCCTCTTGTTAATTTTTAAAAGCATATCTCACAGATGGAACAGGAGGCCATTATCTTAAGTGAAATAACTCAGAAACAGAAAGTAAAATATCACATGTTTTTACTGGTAAGTAGGAGCTAAACGATGAGTAAATATGGACATACAGAGTACAATAATAGACATTGGAGACTCCAAAAGATAAAAGGGTGGAGGAGAGTGAGGGATAAGAAATGACTTGTCGGGTAAAATGTACACTTTTCAGGTGATGGGTACACTAGAAGCCCAGACTTCACTACCACTCAATATATCCATGTAACAAAACTGCACTTGTACCCCCTAAATGTTTACAAATGGAAAACTAAAAATAAATAATCAATGTTTTAAGAGCACAGCATCAGGTTATATCTAGGTTGCATTCATATGTAAATAATATAGGCAATCTTCTGTGTGAAATGAGGCTTGACTGCCTCTGTATGCCCCAAGCTATAGCTACTGCCTGAGATTCCACTCTTAAATATCCCATGCTTAAGTTTAAGGCTTTGATGGCTGTTAAAAAAGTAATAGCCATACCACATAGGTTTCTGTAGAACTTCAAGGTTTTCATATGCAAGTTCTCATTTGATTTTCATCATATTTTTGCTAGGTCAGTAGGGCAGGTAATATTGTCTCATTTTGTACATGAAGACACCAAATCCAGGGAGGTTAAGAGATTTACTACTTACTAGTGAATCTTCTTTGTAATCTTAACTGTATGTGTGTGCATTCTAAAATTCAGACATTGTTGGGAAAATCAGAAATGGAAGCCATTAATGGTCATTAAGAGTTTGGTACAAATGAATATCAGGCTTTTTAAAAATTATGGGCAGGATTCTTCTAGGACTCGCCCTTTTCATTCAACTGTCTCTAAGATTCACACATATTGAGATATGTTGTTGTAATTCATTCATTTTTGCTACTTTGTTTAATTGAATTAAATATGTAAAAGTTCAAAAAAAGTTAAAAAAATAAAAATAAATAAAAGTTAGATGTTGAGCTTAAAAAAAAAAAAATTATAGGCAGGGCCAGGCACAGTGGCTCACGCCTGTAATCCTAGCACTTTGGGAGGCCAAGGCGGGTGGATCTCTTGAGGTCAGGCGTTCGAAACCAGCCTGGCCAACACGGCAAAACCCCGTCTCTACTAAAAACCCAAAAATTAGCTGGGCATAGTGGCGCATACATGTGATCCCAGCTACTCGTAGGCTGAGGCAGGAGAATCACTTGAACCCAGGAGGCAGAGGTTACAGTGAGCCAAGATGATGCCACTGCACTCCAACCTGGATGACAGAGGGAAACTCAACTAAAATTAAATAAATAAATAAAAATAAAAATTATGGGCAGATTTTTAAAGTCAATAGGGTACAATGGTGGGTACACTTATAGTTTAAAACACTTGGAAATAGCTTGCCACTTGGAAGAAAAAGAGTGCAGAATGAGATGAAACCCAAACTGTTGCTCCTTTTTTCCTGAGAGGGAAAAGAGAATTTCCGAGGCTACAGCTACTAGAAAAAGAAGCTTATCCCAGGTTCACAGAATGTGCAGAATGTCCCGGTAGTCTAAATTCATCTTTTGAAATGAACATTTTGTCCCGTAGAGTTTATTGTTTCTTCTAAAAGTCAATTTATTATCACTAAAGAAAGGAACTTGGTTGAGTCAAATATAGAACAGATGTTTTATAAAAGAAGCTGGTATTTTAATTTTGATTCAATTCCAGAGTCAACATTATTTTGTGAAGATTTAGATTACTTTCTTTCTTTTTTTTTTTTTTTTTGAAATTGAGTTTCACTCTGTTGCCCAGGCTGGAGTGCAGTGGCGCAATCTTGGCTCACTACAACCTCTGCCTCCCGGATTCAAGCAATTCTGTGTCTCAGACTCCCCAGTAGCTGGGATTACAGGCACCTGCCACCACACCTGGCTAAGTTTTCTATTTTTAGTAGAGATGGGGTTTCAATATCTTGGCCAGGTTGGTCTTGAACTCCTGACCTCATGATCCACCTGCCTCAGCCTCCCAAAGTGCTGGGATTACAGACATGAGCCACTGCACCCAGCCTAGGTAACTTTTTAAAATCTTTCAGACTGTACTGACTTCCTATTCTTCCTCATAAATTATTTATCACTGATTTTTCTAGGTGGTATGAAGAGAAGTTCACAATAGAGACTTTATTTCCTTCCTCCTTCACCTCATGAATGACCTCAGAGGTATGGCACTTACCATATTTCATACATATGCATCATTTCTCCCTCTGATGAATACACTCCATTTATGTTCCAAAGATACCTGGTCACTGTAAAATACCTCACCTGGGTATTTTCTATTCCTCCTCCTTAGGATGCCTAGAAGTCAGTGTCAGGCCTCCGAGCCCCAAGCTAAGCCATGTATCCCCTGTGACCTGCACATATAGGTCCAGATGGCCCAAAGCAAGTGAAGAATCACAAAAGAAGTGAAAATGGATGGTTCTTGCCTTAACAGATGACATTACACCACAAAAGAAGTGAAAATGGCTGGTCTCTGCCTTAACCGATGACATTACCTTGTGGAATTCCTTCTCCTGGCTCAGCCTGGCTCCAAAGCTCCCCCACTGAGCACCTTGTGATCCCTGCCCCTGCCCGCCAGAGAACAACCCCCTTTGACTGTAATTTTCCACTACCTACTCAAATCTTATAAAATGGCCCACCCTTATTTCCCTTTGCTGACTATCTTTTCGGACTCAGCCCACCTGCACCCAGGTGATTAAAAAGCTTTATTGCTCACATAAAGCCTGTTTGGTGGTCTCTTCACACGGACATGCGTGAAATTTGGTGTCGTGACTCGGATCAGGGGACCTCCCTTGGGAGATCAATCCCCTGTCCTCCTGCTCTTTGCTCCATGAGAAATATCCACCTACGACCTCTGGTCCTCAGACCAACCAGCCCAAGGAACATCTCACCAATTTTAAATTGGGTAAGCGGCCTCTTTTTACTCTCTTATCCAACCTCTCTCACTATCCCTCAAACTGTTTCTCCTTTCAATCCTGGCGCCATCTTTCAATCTCTCCTTTCTCTTAATTTCAGTTCCTTTCCTTTTCTTGTAGAGACAGAAGAGACGTGTTTTATCCGTGAACCCAAAACTCCAGCACCAGTCATGGACTCAGGAAGACAGTCTTCCCTCGGTGTTTAATCACTGCGGGGACCCCTGCTTGATTATTCACCCATGTTTCAGAGGTGTCCGATCACCATGGGGACGCCTGCCTTGGTCCTTCACCTTTAGTGGCAAGCACCACTTTTTTGGTGGGCAAGCACCCTCTTCCCCTTCTCTCTATGTCTCTATCCTTTCTTTTCTCTCCACTTTCCTGGGGGGCAAGCACCCCCCACCCCTTCTCTCTGTGTCTCTACCCTCTCTTTTCTCTGGGCTTGCCTCCTTAACTACGAGCAACCTTCCACTCTCTATTCCTCCCTCTTCTCCCTTAGCCTGTGTTCTCAAAAATTTAAAACCTCTTCAACTCACACCTGACCTAAAATGCAAATGCCTTATTTTCTTCTGCAATGCTGCTTGACCCCAGTACAAATTTGATAATGGCTCTAAATGGCCAGAAAATTGCACTTTCGATTTCTCCATCCTACGAGATCGAGATAATTTTTGTCAAAAAATGGGCAAATGGTCTGAGGTGCCCCACATCCAGGCATTTTTCACACTTCGTTCCCTCTCTAGTCTCTGTTCCCAAAGTGATTCCTCCCAAATCCTCTTTATTTCCCTCCCACCTGTCCCCTCAGTCCCAACTCCAAGCATCGTTGAGTCTTTCCAATCTTCCTTTTCTACAGACCCATCTGACCTCTCCCCTCCTCCCCGGTCTGCTCGTCGCCAGGCTGAGCTAGGTCCCAATTCTTCCTCGGCCTCTGCTCCTCCACCCTATAATCCTTCTATCACCTCCCTTCCTCACACCTGGTCCTGCTTACAGTTTAGTTCTGTGACTAGCCCTCCCCCACTTGCCCAACAATTTCCTCTTAGAGAGGTGGCTGGAGCTGAAGGCATAGTCAGGGTACATGTGCCTTTTTCTCATCAGATCTCTCTCAGATATGTCAGCATTTAGGTTCTTTCTCATCAGACCCCACTAAACATATACAGGAATTCCAATATCTAACTCTGTCCTACAATTTAACCTGGAGTGACTTAAATGTCATCCTAACTTCTACCCTCTCCCCAGATGAATAGGAAAGCGTTTTTTCTCTGGCCCAATCTCACACTGACAACTGTCGGCTCCAAGAGCCAGACCTCCAGGAAGGCATTAGAGCAGTTCCCCAAGAGGATCCCCAGTGGAACTATCAGGCAGATTCCCCAGGTATAGCTAGGTGAGATTACATGATTTCCTGTCTAGTTGAAGGGCTTAAAAGGGCAGCTTACAAAGCTGTTAATTATGACAAGGTTAAAGAAACTACCCAAGGTAAAGATGAAAGCCCAGCCCAGTTCATGGCTCGTTCGGCAGCAAACCTGAGCTTTACAGCCCTAGACTCTGAAGGGTCAGAAGACTGTCTCATTCTAAATATGCATTTTATCACCCAGTCAGCTCCTGACATTAGAAAAAAGCTTCAAAAATTAGAATCCAGGCCTCAAACCCCACAACAGGAATTAATTAACCCAGCCTTCAAGGTGTACAATAATAGAGAGAAGGCAGCCAGATGGCCACACATTTCTGAGTTACAATTACTTGCACCTACTGTGAGACAAAACCCATTTGCACCTCCAGCACACAGGAACTTCAATTGCCTAAGCTGCACATCCCTAAGCCACAGCAGTCAAGCATTCCTACAGGACTTCCTCCATCAGGATCTTGCTTCAAGTGCCAGAAATCTGGCCACTGGACCAACGAATGCCCACAGCCCAGGATTCCTCCCAAGCCATGTCCCATCTGTGGAGGGACCCACTGGAAATCAGACTGCCCAGCTCGCCCGGCAGCCACTCCTAGAGCTCCTAAAGCTCTAGTACAAGGCTGTCTGACTGACTCCTTCCCAGATCTGCTCAGCTTGGCGGCTGAAGACTGACACTGCCTGATCGCCTTGGAAGCCCCCTGGACCATCACGGACACCAAGCCTTGGGTAACTCTCACAGTGGAGGGTACGTCCATCCCCTGTGTAATCGATACAGGGGCTACCCACTCCACATTACCTTCTTTTCAAGGGCCTGTTTCCCTTGCCCCCATAACTGTTGGGGGTATTGACAGCCAAGCTTCAAAACCCCTTAAAACTCCCCCACTCTGGTGCCAACTTGGACAACATTCTTTTATGCACTCTTTTTTAGCTATCCCCACCTGCCCAGTTCCCTTATTAGGCTGAGACATTTTAACCAAATTATCTGCTTCCCTGACTATTCCCGGACTACAACCACATCTCATCGCCACCCTTCTTCCCATTCCAAAGCCTCCTTTGCATCTTCCTCTCATATCCCCCCATCTTAACCCACAAGTATGGGGCACCTCTACTCCCTCCCTGGCAACCAATCACATGCCCATTACTATCCCATTAAAACCTAATCACCCTTACCCTGCTCAACACCAATGTCCCATCCCACAGCATGCTTTAAAAGGATTAAAACCTGTTATCACTCACCCGCTACAGCATGGGCTTCTAAAACCTATAAATTCTCCTTACAATTCCCCCATTTTACCTGTCTGAAAATTGGACAAGTCTTACAGGTTAGTTCAGGATCTGCACCTTATCAACCAAATTGTTTTGCCTATCCACCCTGTAGTGTCCAACCCGTACACGCTTTTGTCCTCAATATCTTCCTCCACAACTCACTATTCCGTTCTTGATCTTAAAGAGACTTTCTTCACTATTCTCCTGCACCCCTCATCCCAGCCTCTCTTTGCTTTTACCTGAACTGACCCTGACACCCATCAGTCCCAGCAGTGACTACCTGTGCTGTGCTGCCACAAGGTCTCAGGGACAGCCCTCATTACTTCAGCCAAGCTCTTTCTCATGATTTACTTTCTTTCCACCCCTCTGCTTCTCACCTTATTCAATATATTGATGATCTTCTACTTTGTAGCTCCTCCGTTGAATCTTCTCAACAAGACACCCCCCTGCTCCTTCAACATTTATTCCCCAAAGGATATCAGGTATCCCCCTCCAAAGCTCAAATTTCTTCTCCATCCGTTTCCTACCTCGGCGTAATTCTTCATAAAAACACACATGCTCTCCCTGCCGATCGTCTCCAACTGATCTCTCAAACCCCAACACCTTCTACAAAACAACAACCCCTTCCCTTCCTAGACATGGTTGGATACTTTTTCCTTCAGATACCTGGTTTTGCCATCCTAACAAAACCATTATATAAATTCACAAAAGGAAACCTAGCTGACCCCATAGATCCTAAATCCTTTCCCCACTCCTCTTTCCATTCCTTGAAGACAGCTTTAGAGACTGCTTCCACACTAGCTCTCCCTGACTCATCCTAACCCTTTTCATTACACACAGCTGAAGTGCAGGGCTATGCAGTCGGAATTCTTACACAAGGACTGGGACCATGCCCTGTAGCCTTTTTGTCCAAACAACTTAACCTTACTGTTTTAGGCTGGCCATCATGCCTCCATGCAGTGGCTGCTGCCCCCCTAATACTTTTAGAGGCCCTCAAAATCACAAACTCTGCTCTCACTCATAACTTACAAAATCTATTTTCTTCCTCACACCTGATGCATATACTTTCTGCTCCCTGGCTCCTTCAGCTGTACTCACTCTTCGTTGAGTCTCCTACAATTACCATTGTTCCCAGCCCTGACTTCAATGCAGCCTCCGACATTATTCCAGATACCACACCTGACACCCATGACTGTATCTCTCTGATCCACCTGACATTCACCCCATTTTTCCCATATTTCCTTCTTTCCTGTTCCTCACCCTGATCACATTTGGTTTATTGATGGCAATAAACCATCAGTTTATTCTGTTCCACCAGGCCTAATCGCCACTCACCAGCAAAGGCAGGCTATGCTATAGTATCTTCCACATCTATCATGGAGGCTACCACTCTGCCCCTCTCCACCACCTCCCAGCAAGCTGAACACATTGCCTTAACTTGGGCCCTCACTCTTGCAAAGGAACTACGTGTCAATATTTATACTGACTCTAAATATGCCTTTCATACCCTGCACCACCATGCTGTTATATGGGCAGAAAGAGGTTTCCTCACTACACAAGGGTCCTCTATCATTAATGCCTCTTTAATAAAAACTCTTGTCAGGGCCACTTTACTTCCAAAGGAAGCTGGAGTCATTCACTGCAAAGGCCATCAAAAGGTGTCAGATCCCATTGCTCTAAGCAATGCTTATGCTGATTAGGTAGCTAAAGAAGCAGTTAGCATTCCAACTTCTGTCCCTCATGGTCAGTTTCTCTCCTTCTCATCAGTCACTCCCATGTATTCCCCCACTGAAACTTCCACCTATCAATCTCTTCCCACACAAGGCAAATGGTTCTTAGACCAAGGAAAAGATCTCCTTCCAGCCTCACAGGCCCACTCTGTTCTGTCATCATTTCATAACCTCTTCCATGTAGGTTATAAGCCACTAGCCAGTCTCTTAGAACCTCTCATTTCCTTTCCATCGTGGAAATCTATCCTCAAGGAAATCACTTCTAAGTGTTCTATCTGCTATTCTACTCCCCCTCAGGGATTGTTCAGGCCTCCTCCCTTCCCTGCACATCAAGCTCAAGAATTTGCCCCTGCCCAGTACAGGCAAATTGACTTTACTCACATGCCCCAAGTCAGGAAACTAAAATACCTCTTGGTCTGGGTAGACACTTTCACTGGATGGGTAGAGGCCTTTCCCACAGAGTCTGAGAAGGCCACCACGGTCATTTCTTCCCTTCTGTTAGAGATAATTCCTCAGTTTGGCCTTCCCACCTCTATACAGTCCGATAACGGACTGGCCTTTACTAGTCAAATCACCCAAGCAGTTTCTCGGGCTCTTGGTATTCAGTGGAAACTTCATATCCCTTACCATCCTCAATCTTCAGGAAAGGTAGAACAGACTAATTGTCTTTTAAAGACACACCTCACCAAGCTCAGCCTCCAACTTAAAAAGGACTGGACAGTACTTTTACCTTTTGCCCTTCTCAGAATTAGAGCCTGTCCTCGAGATGCTACAGGGTACAGTCCATTTGAAATTTTATATGGATGCACTTTCTTGCTCAGCCCCAACCTTGTCCCAGACACCAGCCCTCTTGGCAACTATCTTCCAGTCCTCCAGCAGGCTAGACAGGAAATTCACTAGGCTGCTAATCTCTTGCCTACTCCAGATTCCCAGCCATATGAAGACACCCTAGCTGGACGATCAGTTCTTATTAAGAATCTGACCCCTCAAACTCTACAACCTTGATGGACCAGACCCTACTTAGTCATCTATAGTACCCCAACTGCCATTTGTCTGCAGGATCCTGCCCACTGGGCTCACCGTTCCAGAATAAAGCTGTGTTCATCAGACAACCAGCCTAATACCTCCTCTTTCTCCTGGAAGTTGCAAGTACTCTCCCCTGCTTCCCTTAAACTCACTCGCATTTCTGAAGAACAGTAATAACCCTTATGAGCCTAATACACCCCTTTATTCTATTAGGTCTGTTCTTTCTTACCCTACTTTTTGTAACAGCGCTTTACGCAGTCACCCCCACTAGTTGGATTGAGCCCCAAAAACTAGTCATCCCTGCTATCTTCTGTCTAGTCATACTCCTATTTATCATTCTCAACTACTCATAAATGCCCTACTCTTGTTTACACTGCTGGTTTATACTGTTTCTCTAAGACATCACAGCTGATATCTCCTGGTGCTATCCCTAAACCACCACTCTTAACTTCTTCTTAGAGTGGATAGATGATCTTTGCTGGCAGGGCACCCCCCAATACTTTCACCCTGATGAAGTTCTATTCTTTACTTTTACACTCACTCTTATTCTCATTCCCATCCTTATGCCACCCTCTACCTCTCCCCAGCTATCTCCACCACACTATCAACCTTACTCACTCTCTCTTAGCTATTTCTAATCCCTCCTCAGCGAACAATTTTTGGCTTTGCATTTCCTTTTCTTCCAGCACCTACACAGCTGTCCTCACCTTACATACAGACTGGGCACCTGTCTCCCTACACCTCCAAACTTCCTTTAGCAGCCCTCACTTTTACCCTCCTGAAGAACTTCTTTACTTTCTAGACAGGTCCAGCAAGATCTCCCCAGACATTTCACATCAGCAAGCTGCCACCCTCCTCTGCACTTACTTAAAAAATCTTTCTCTTTATATCAACTCTACTCCCCCCATGTTTGGAGCCCTCACAACACAAACTACTATTCCTGTGGTTGCTCCTTTATGTATCTCTTGGCAAAGACCCACTGGAATTCCCTGGGTAACCTTTCACCTTTTTGATGTTCCTTCACTCTTCATCTCCAAAGCCCAACTACACACATCACTGAAACAATTGGAGCCTTCCAGCTCCATATTACAGACAAGCCCTCTATCAATACTGGCAAACTTAAAAACATTAGCAGTAAGTATTGCTTAGGAAGACACTTGCCCTGTATTTCACTCCATCCTTGGCTACCTTCCCCTTTCTCGTCAGACTCTCCTCCCAGGCCCTCTTCTTGTTTACTCATACCAAGCCCCGTAAATAACAGTGAAAGTTTGCTCATAGACATTCAATATTTTCTCATACACCATGAAAATCAAATCTCCCACTCTACGCAGTTACCCCATCAGTCCCCTTTACGACCTCTGACAGCTGTCGCCCTAGCTAGATCCCTAAGAGTCTGGGTAGAAGACACCAATTTCAGTACTCCTTTTCATCTTACTTTGCATTTCCAGCTTTGCCTTGCACAAGCCTCTTCTTCCTCTGTGGCTTTCTACCTACATGTGTCTACCCGCTAATTGGACAGGCACATGCACACTAGTTTTCCTTACTCCCAAAATTCAATTTGCAAATGAGACCGAAGAGCTCCCTGTTCCTCTCATGACACCAACATGACAAAAAAGAGTTATTCCACTAATTCCCTTGCTTGTCGGTTTAGGACTTTCTGCCTCCACTATTGCTCTTCATACTGGAATAGTAGGCATTTCAACCTCTGTCATGACCTTTCATAGCCTTTCTAATGACATCTCTGCTAGCATCATAGACATATTATAAACTTTATCAGTCCTCCAGGCCCAAGTTGACTCTTTAGCTGCAGTTGTCCTCCAAAACCACCGAGGCCTTGACTTACTGCTGAAAAAGGAGGACTCTGTATATTTTAAAATGAAGAGTGTTGTTTTTACCTAAATCAATCTGGCCTGGTGTATGACAACATAAAAAAACTTAAGGATAGAGCCCAAAAATCCACCAACCAAGCAAGTAATTACGCTGAACTCCCTTGGGCACTCTCTAATTGGATGTCCTGGGTCCTCCCAATTCTTAGTCCTTTAATACCTGTTTTTCTCCTTCTTTTATTCAGACCTTGTATCCTCCATTTCGTTTCTCAATTCATCCAAAACTGTATCCAGGCCATCACCAATCATTCTACATGAAAAATGTTCCTTCTAACAACCCCACAGTATCACCCCTTACCACAAAATCCTCCTTCAACTTGACCTCTCCCACTCTAGGTTCCCACATGATCCCTAATCCTGCCCAAAGCAGCCCTGAGAAACATTGCCCATTATCTCTCCATGCCACCCCCAAAACTTTTCACTGCCCCAACACTTCTATACTATTTTATGGTATTTTTCTTATTAATATAAGAAGGCAGGAATGTCAGGCCTCTGAGCCCAAGCTAAGCCATCGTATCCCCTGTGACCTGCATGAATATATATATCCAGATGGCCTGAAACAAGTAAAGAATCACAAAAGAAGTGAAAATGGCTAGTTCCTGCCTTAACTGATGACATTCCACCACAAAAGAAGTGAAAATGGCGGTCCCTGCCTTAACTGATGATATTATCTTGTGAAATTCCTTCTCCTGACTCATCCTGGCTCAAAAGTTCCCCCACTGATCACCTTATGACCCCCACCCCTGCCCACCAGAGAACAGCCCCCTTTGACTATAATTTTCTACTACCCACCCAAATGCTCTAAAATGGCCCCACCCCATCTCCCTTTGCTGACTCTCTTTTTGGACTCAGCCCGCCTGCACCCAGGTGATTAAAAAGCTTTATTGCTCACACAAAGCATGTTTGGTGGTCTCTTCACACAGATGCATGTGAAACTCAGAACATCTTTAACAGATATTGGTGAGTTGAAATTTGTAATGGTGCAGAAAGGAAAAATGCCTCCGTTAAAATATATTAAACCACTAGTGTCCAGCAATACCTGAAAACATCACTGCATCACACGTGAAGCCCTCCACAAGTCCCAAGGCTTCTCAATGTAGAAAGGTTACACAAAATTGTCCAAATCCAAAGATTAGGCTGGGCACGGTGGCTCATGCCTGTAATCCCAGCACTTTGGGAGGCCAAGGCTGGTGGATCACCTGAGGTCAGGAGTTCAAGACCAACCTGTCCAACGTGGTGAAACCCCATCTTTACTAAAAGTACAAAAATTAGCTGGGCATGGTGGTGGGTGCCTGTAAACCCAGCTACTTAGGAGACTGAGGCAGAAGAATCACTTGAACCCCAGAGGTGGAGGTTGCAGTGAACCGAGACTGCATCATTGCACTCCAGCCTGGGTGACAAGAGCAAAAAACTCCATCTTGAAGAAAAAAAAAAAATTAGGATACGCACTACTTTCCCTAGAATTTTTTGTTTAAGTGGCTAGACAATTCTGCTTCCACATGTATGAGCAAACACTCCATTTCAAAACATCCTTTTTGATTATCTAACCTGCTCACTGCTGATCATTTCGATAACCTTCCAAAATGCCCAATTGTGAATATAGTTAAAGTTGGTGTGAAGGAAATGTAGTAGTTGCTGGTATCTACTTTAACCCTTTCTCGCCTTACTTTGTTCCTTAAGAGAATAATAATGAATAAGATAATCAAAATTCAGTTTTCATAAATGAAGAGTCTAAACGCATGACTAGTCAAGGAAGAATTATGCTCCTATATAACAGACCATTAATTGAAATCAATTCTTCAAAGAACATAATTAACAAAGAAATGTCCTTTTAGAGATAAGGAGGAAATCCCCCACTATTGGACAAGAAGCTTCTTACCTTAGAAAGAAAAAATAAAGGTTCATCTCTGTACCCTAGCCTTGTATAGACAAATACAGGCAAGGCATAATCATGAGATGTCATGGTGGAGATTCTCATGGATTCATGTACCCGAAATTGGGAGAAGCGCAAAATGTTTTCACTGTCTCCAAGGGATTTCCAGACACCGATAGAAGGATATAAAGCAGCACTGCTGTTCCAGAGCCAAGAGAGCTCATTGTTCCTCAAGACTTCCTCTTCTGGGCATGACCCAGTATAGTTTGGGGCATAAACGTTATAATTGTGACAATCAGGATATAAATAATAACCCCAAAGACCTTTGGGTCGACTCTTAATTCCCAATTTGATGGTTTCCTTCATGAAAGCTTTTGCGCTTTCTTCAAAGGTCACTTTAGCTAAATATTCAATATCCATAGCTGATACATTCTTTCCCATATCAGTAATAAGCTTTCTTGACTTCTTTCTGTAGACGTCTTTTGCGTTCCAGTTCCGGGCCCACTGTGGTCGCCAATATTCCCAATCTATAACAGCAAGTCCACTGAAATCTTCAGCAGGGATGTAATAATTAATATCTTGGTCAGCTTTTTCCAGATGTACTTTTAAACTTATGTTCTGTGGGAGACCTCCATTAATGGGGACCCCTTGTGATGTATACCACGGATAGTATCCCAATCTGTTGACATAAAATATAGTGACATTTTGCCCCCTGGCCTTGGCCAGTGGGCTTCCAATCACTGGAAACATTTTCAAATTTAGTCTTAAATTATATTTTATCAAACACTGATCTGTTGGAGCATTCCAAGCAGCTATAAAAGGTTTTCTTTGATAAATTGGAAGTCGAGCAGGTTTTAGACAAGAGATAGACTTTAGAATGAAAAATATAAGGAGCCATGAAGTGAGATGTACTGGTTGAACAACACAAAGCCTTAACTGTCCTTCAGATAACACTTTCATGGTAAGATAAAAATCTTATGTTATCTTCTGCTTTAGTGTACTCTAGAAGACCTGTGGAGAGATTTAATTTTCTGTTAGGCATAGTTTTGAGGAACAAGACTCAAATAATAAATAGATATTATTATTATATATGTCTGTTTTTAAAGCATATCACTTAGAGGTCTCAAAGAGGTCTATAAATAAATGGAGATATAGAAGCAGATGTAGAGACCTAGCTTCTATTCAGGGGCAGGAAATGCAATTCAACAGACATTCATGGAGCACCAGACCCTATGTCCAGAAAATAAAATGAATAAGATGTGGTCCTTGCCTTTAAGGAGTTCATGATCAGATAAAGATGTGAAAAAATATTCACTATCATTTTGGAAAACTCATCAAATCCCAGGCATTGTGCTTAAGTGCTTTGTAAATATTTTAAAAACTTGTAATAACTATGTAAGACTTATAATTACATTTCCATTTTACAAATGGGAAACTGAGGCTTAGAGAGATGAAAAGACTTGTCTGATGTCACATTATATGGAAGGCAAGGTAATGTAAAATTTAAATAATAAAAATGAATAATAAGTACTACATGATAATTTATTGGAGCGATTACTTCTGGGAGTAAGCATAGATAGGAATGGAGAGGAAAGTGATTGAGTGGCAAGAAATTAAAACCAGCCCAACTGTCCTAAAAAATAGATGTTTTGGGTTTCTTTTGAATAAACTTAGAAATTGACCCTCCCAGGGTAAAACTTAAGAAAGTTACATTTGTCTTATCAGGGTTCCCTTCTTGGTAAACCAACCATCAAGCCTCCCAGAAAGCTTCAAGGAATTGAAACTTACCAGATTATCACATCTAAACAATGAGACACCAGACACCTCACTGACCTAACTGACCACTTGCCTGTTGACCAACTCCTCTTTCTTACCCCTCCTTAATTCCTTTTTTCCCACACATAGTTACTTTTCTTCCCTACTTTATAGACCCCAAATTTTAGTAGCTTGAGGAGATGAATTCGAGACTGATCCTTTATTCTGCTTGGCTGCAGCACCCAAATAAGGCCTTCTTTCCCGGCAATACTCCTTGACTCAGTGATTGGCTTTCTGTACAGCAAGCAACAGGACCTAGACCAAACCCCTGGTATAACAGAACATCTCAGGGAAGACACTGGAGTTGAAAGAGAAGATAGGGCCAGGCAGAGTGGCTCACACCTATAATCCCAGCACTTTGGGAGGCTGAGGTGGGTGGATCACAAGGTCAAGAGATCAAGACCATCCTGGCTAACATGGTGAAACTCCATGTCTACTAAAAATACAAAAATTAGCTTGGCATGGTGGCACGTGCCTGTAGTCCCAGCTACTCAGGAGGCTGAGGCAGGAGAATCGCTTCAACCTGGGAGGTGGAGGTTGCAGGGAACCGAGATCACACCACTGCCCTCCAGCCTGGCAACAGAGAGAGACTCAATCTAAAAAAAAAAAGAGAGAGAGAGAAAGAGAAAGATAGGTAGGTGTTTGGATAGTATGAGAGGGAAGACGATAGTGGCTACTTTGTCAAGTTATTTTTTTAGTCATCTCTTTGTAAAACTACTACAAAATTATTTTTGTAAAAGCTCATTAAAGGGTTTGATGGCATAAAACATTTGCAGTCTTGTGTGTCATTAAAAGGAAAGTGCATTGTGGTTATGCCTGATGCCTAGTGAGATTAAGGTGTCCAGTAGACATTTGTCCTTTGGCTGTGTGCTCAGGATACAGACCCCTTTCCTCAGTAGTTAATTCTGTACCATAAATACCTTGGAAGGCAAAGTCCATATTTCATTAAATAAGCCAAAATGTCCCAGCGTTCCTTGCAGGTTTGGTATTCGTCTATGACTGTGGTCAGCCCAATTAGATGCATCCTAATCCAGGCTTTGAATTGGGATATTGAGTTCAAGGAGGCTGAGGTGACATTGCCAGTGGTGACATAAATTCCAGTGTCAAGGAGCAGCAAGCTGGGGCATCCAGAACCTGAACCTGATGCCCATAATGTTACTGTTAAGTGGAGACATTGTCCTCATGAGACATCATCTTTCTGCTCAAGTAAGCAAGGTTTGTTTTGGTTGCTTACAACCAGGAACTCTGATTGATGGAGAACTGATACGGTTTGGCTGTGTCTCCACCAAAATCTCATCTTCAATTGTAGCTCCCATAATCTCCCTGTCATAGGAGGGAGGTGGTGGGAGGTAATTGAATCATGGGGGCAGATTTCCCTTGCTGTTCTTGTGATAATGAATAAGTCTCACGAGATCTGATGGTTTTATAAAGGGTCGTTCCCCTGCGCATGCTCTCTTGCCTGCCTCCATGTAAGACGTGACTTTGCTCCTCCTTCGCCTACTGCCATGATTGTGAGGGATCCCCAACCATGTGGAACTGTGAGTCCATTAACTCTCTTTTTCGTTATAAATTACCGAGTCTCGGGTATGTTTTCATGAGCAGTGTGAGAATGGACCAATACAAGGCACTTCTGTGCTTGGTAGTAAAGCCTGTGATACATGTTGTGTGTAATTATCATGTTTAACCACCAGGTGTCACCAGCCAAACCTCATAGTATTTCTCAGGCCTCAGACACCGCCGTAAAAAAATTTTTAAGTAATTCACAAAACTTCCTCCAAAGACATGTAAGAAGTCCTAAGTAAATGGATAAACACAAAACACCAGTTTTTAAGAGCTATAGAGGTAGATATTTTCATTTATTGAATAAATATACTTCTCCATGCACAAAGCTGAATAAAATTACCCCACTTAGTAGCATGAAATATATCCTACTGCAGCTCTAAATTATGATTTGAAGAGAATAATATTTTCAAGGGAATCTAATTTTATGAGTAAGAAAAACTGTGGTACTCAAAACTTCTCCTTTTCTTTGATTTTTTTATTATATTTTGCCTCCAGGTAAGAAAAATAGATTTGCATATGCATTCATTAATAGAAGGGGGAAGAAGCTTCCTTTAAAATTAAAATTCAGTTCTATTAGAAAGGACTATATTTGTGTACCAAAAAAAGAAAAAGTCTACTCTGCCAGACACTTCCTGCTTTGGTCTCATTCAGAACATAGTTTTCCACTGACTATTGTTTCCCCTTAGGTCAGCTCCCTCATCACCACCATAGAACATCCTGGTTCATTTATTACAAAGTTACCAAGTGATTCTCTTCTCCTATCCTGGAATGTTATTATTCTCTTTGTTCTGGTGAACTGGAGGTGCACCTTACATGGCAGATGGCAGACATAGCTCCTGATAAAATGTGTGGGTGCACGACCAAAGAAGGAAAATAAATAAGTAAAATCCTGTGCCCGTGTCTTCTGCTTGCTGTATGTCAGGTTTCTGCTTCCTTTGCAGCCAGGTCAGGGCACCGGTGTGCCCTCCTCGTTAAATATGGCTTGTTGGGAGGAGATCCCCTCACGTGACCCCTCTCAGACACTGTTTTCCCTTCCCTGTCCCACCATGCAATCTCTGACTGTTTCTGCTGTCCTTCCTTCACCAAGGAAACTCCCCAAACCTGCCCTTCCAAAAGTGCCCTTTGCTTCAGAGCTTCTCTAGACCTTATTCCCTCACCCCACCTATGCCATTAAAATCCCCACCGCTGAGCTCTGCCTTATCTTGACTGGTTGGTGTAGCATAGCAACCGTGTAATTATCCACAGTTAACCGTGTGTGTGTTACCAGCGATAGCAACCTTCCTTTTCTTTCTCCCTTCCCCCTCCATAACCTAGGAAAATGTGCTCCTGTAAACAAACCTCTAAATGACAGAATGTTTAGAAAGAGTTAGCAAGATATTGGAGGTAGAGGTGAATGAGGAATTTCACCTGGACTTGGCCCTTAAATTGTATCGCCCAGTTTTCTCTTCTTAGAAGTAAGGTCTGTTCTGGGAACATATATGAAGGACTAGTTCCCTTCCTTCAACAAGGAAACTTCTGTGAAGACATTTTAAAGGCCCCTGGACAAATGATTTTCAATGAAATGACATGCTCATTAAAGCCATAGGTAAAGGGAAGTAGCTTTCTCCTGACTCCTCCTCTGGTGAAAGAAACTGAGGAAGGTTAAGCTGCTACTAGGTTGACCTTGGCTTCATAGTTCTAATCTTCTTGCCCTGACCAGAGACAAATGTGGCAAAAGCAGCAAACAGACAGGGCCTATTTCAAGTCGGCTCAAGAACCTCACCTCATCACTGCCCCTTCCTCCTGACAGTGAAGGAGACAGTGAAGAAGGTGGCAGGAAGGGTGTTCTTGTGGGGAGACAGGACCACCATGTACAGCTACAAGAGTCTGCAAAAGAGGCTCTATCCCCTGTCCTCTGCTTCTTCCTATCTCCCTTCTCACTCCTTCCCCAAAGAAGCTTACTTGCTTGTGATAAATTAAAAGAAAAAAAAAAAGAGCAACCCCTGGCATTCGGAAACTGTGAGTACTACACTCACAGCTAGGCTGCATAATGCTTCTCTTAAACACTGTCACAGAATACCAGTCTGGACACGTTTACTCTCAGACCACAATCAAATGAGACAAAGCCAGGCCACTTTTAAATTTTGTCTAAGATCAGAAAAGAAGGTCACTGTGCAACCCACAAAATACCAAACATCCCTCTCTCTTGCTGAATGAATGACTGCTATTCTTTACCCAGTCACAGGAACGCCTCTGCTTTCTGACAACATCTAATCTAGAGAAAATCCCTGCCTTCTTAGACTCTCCCCCAAATCACCCAACCAAAACCTAAATAGTATGATAGTTTCCTCCTAATACCTTCTTACTGAGACACCCCATGGTTTCCCATTGTGTGCACCCTTCCTTCCCACAATAAGTAAGAAAGTCAACTGATTTAACTGCAGGTGTGCTCCTGGTGGTCTTCGGAGCACTGACACTGTATGAAGGCAGAGGCACTTAGGGTTTATTCTTATAAGAATTCAGAAAATTTTTATCGAGCATTTCTATGTACCAGGCTTCCATCTAAGTACCAATAATACAATAGTGGGCAAAACAAACAAACAGCCCCTGCCCTCACTGAGTTTAAATTCTTGTAGGGGAGGGAGATAATAAATAAGAAGAGGAAATAAAATATTCAGTGTGTTGCATAGTGATGATAACAAAGAAAAATAAATAAGGCAAGGATTTGTTTCTAGATGGTAACAAGCCTCACTGAGCCCACGGATAAGAGGAGTCAGCCTGGAGGATGTTGGGGGAAGTATGAGGGAAAGCAGGTGCAAAGGCCCTGTGGCAGAGCATGCCTGCTGTCTCCAAAGACCTTTGAAGAGGTCAGCGACTAGATAAAAGGAACCAGAGAGGAAAGAGTGAGGGTCTTGTGGGGGCGTATAGGTACTCAGGCTTTTACTCTAAATGAGATGGGAAAGACGTGGTAGGCTTTGAAAGAAGAATGACATTATCTGCCTTGGGCTTAACTGGATTCCTCTGGCTGCTGTGTTGAGGCAAGCCTGAAAGGGAAAAGACACAAGAGAGAAGCAGGAAGAGTGTAAGAAGCTCTTGCAATAATCTAAGACAGAAATGAGAGCAGTTCAAACCAGTTATTTATGAGACCATAATATTTTAAACAATCACCACAAAGGAAAAGGATATTATAAATCAATAAATTAATTGCACTAATTTGTTTTCATTTTGATTGCAACTCTAAGTGCTTGTTCTCAAACACCCAGTGCAATGTTTTTTAACTTCACACAGCGTGATGATCCATACTGATCTTTACGATCAGAGTGAATGCTCTGGAAAAGTTTTTCAAAGCATATACTCTTTCCTGAATATTCATGTATTAGTGAAACAAATTGATTTTCCAAATCTACAAGTCTTCTATTTCTTTTTTCATGATATTGGGGTTCTGTTTTAAAAACCTTTAAGATACCAAGTGTCTGCTCCTAAAACCATGAGAGTTTGAAGAGATATCCTGAAGGTCACTGTCCCTAAGGAATTTAATAAATGCACTGTTTTATTTCCAAGCCCTTAAGGAAAGTACTGATCAAAGTGATATTTTGTTGCCAATGATGAAAAATATATATACTCATATACATTTATCGGCCTGAGAGACAGAGCAGAACTATCAAGTTCAAAGCTATGTGCTCAATTTTGCAGAACTAATTGCTAACCTATTTTCTAATAAAAGCTTATTAAAGCAACAGCCAATAATAGGCTTCTATTTTTTTCTCTGATGAACTTTTTCTCTTTTGAAACATCAATGCTCTGCAAGCTGACTCTTTAGTATTCCAGCAGAAAAAGCAAAATATTTTAATGTTAGAGGTTTCTAAATTAAGTATTTTTCATACATTTTTCTTAAAAACTTGTTGCCTATGGGTTTACAATACAATCAACTTTATAACAGTATTTCTTAAGGCCCATAATTCATCATTAGATACTGAATTTTATGATAACTCTATTTTATGTTATTATCAAAGAACACAGTGTCCCTCCATCTGAACAAATTTTAGAACTCCTACACTATCTTGATTGTATAAAATTGTTTCCTTTTCAGACTTCTTAAATATAGGCTTAAGTTTTGTAAATATGTGAAAATGACTATTTCAGTGTCACTTTTGTTAATGGAAAATTCACTATATTATTCAATCTCAAAGGCCTTGTTTTTTATGAAGCAAGCAATTTTGCAGTTTTAAGAAATACAACCCAAAAGAGATTAAAATTGTCTTTGTATAAAAGTGCACACTTAGTCTTTGTCTAAAAGTATTACTTCTCTTTTAGGACTTGAAATTTCTTACCGCCAAGATCAACAGATTCTCGGAAAAGCACACTGAGTCTTAGGATCACATTTTGAATAGAATGTTCCCTCTGTCAACCTGTTTTTAACCAAGTTCCTTAAGATAACATTAAGTTGATTTATGTCTTCAGGTTTTTAATTAAAGTTGTTGAACTAAAAAGTCATCCAGTGGTCTGTGAAATGTTATTTATGTCTTTCCAATGTCCATAGTCAAGATTACAACTTAAAATACTTCCCTCCCCATAAAAATGACCCAAGTCATTGATTAGGAGTGCTGGGATACTAGTCAGGGTTATCAGACAGAAACTAGGGATGGGGAGCTGAGGCCCCAACCTCAGGCTTGAGGACCAGAACAATATTTAAACAGGAGAGTGTTGGATCCCAGTTCCTCAGATCCTAGCTCTCAGTGTTAGAGTACAAGACTGGAGAGGAAAGGTAAACATTTGAGAGGTGAAAAACTATAGCCATATCACATTGTCTTGTCTCTGGTAAACATGTCTTAATTTCAAATTTTGCCTCAGTCCTGACTGGAGTGGCTTGAAAACTAGGTTTCCCCTGGCTTTACAAATGGCAACCCATCATCTATCTCTCTGTACAAGCATATATATTTTAGCAGGATAAGAAATTTGAGCAAGGTGAAATGTGCAGGGATTGACCCCAACCTGAATGAAGAAAGAGTACATTCCTAGTGGAAACAGAAGACTGGAAATTTCTATCTAAATTATCAATGAATAAAATCTTTCACCAAGAAATTCTGCTTCTATGTAATTCATGGTAGCACTTCTTATAATTAGGAAGACAAAATTAATGTCTTCCTAATTCTTATAATTAGGACAACAAAATAAATGTCTACCATAGGCAAAGGCCACATAAGGCATGGCCTTGTATACAGTGGAATGCTATGCACCTATAACAAAGAATGAGGTTTCTTCTACATATTCATAAGGACATTCACCAGATACTAAAATATTCTTTAAAATATATATTTGTTTTACACCTGTGTCTGTACACAAGCTACACATTCTAATAAAGTGTGTATAGATTGTTGCCATTTTTCAAAGAAAGGAATGTATACATATATAATAGATACACACATACACCTACACCATAAATTACATATGTACACGGTATAATAATTTGTGTACTGAGGAATATCTCTGGAGCTGTATTTGTCCGTTCTCACACTGCTATGAAGAAATACCTAAGACTGGGTAATTTATAAAGGAAAGAGGTTTAATTTACTCACAGTTCCCTATGGCAAGCAAGGGAAGCCTCAGGAAACTTACAATCATGGCAGAAGGCAAAGGGGAAGTAAGTGCCTTCTTCACAAGGTGGCAGGAAAGGGAAGGGCTATGAAGGAGGAACTTCCAAACACTTAAAAAACTATCAGATCTCGTGAGAACTCACACACTATCAGGAAAGCAGCATGGGGGAAACCGCCTGCATAATCCGATCACTTCCCTCCCTCCACACATGGGGATTACGGTTCCCTCCCGCAACACATGGAATGATAATTTGAGATGAGATTTGGGTGGGGATACAGAGCCAAACCATATGAGGAGGGATACTCATGAAAGGTTACATTGCTTGCTTCCAGGGGGGAAAACAGGGTGGCTAAGTGAGAGAAGTGAGCAGGGGCAAGATTTATTTGAGAAGGAAGTTCTGTTGGGATTTTGTACTACGTTTTTCTAACAGCTAATTCATAACCATCAATCTGATTTTAAAAACTCAAAGTTCTTTTGATATATAAGAGAAGATGCAAATCGATTCTGACTATAGTATAAGGAATCCAGTTTTCCTAAAGAAAGTTACATCTCACTTGGATATTGTTATGAAGATGATTTTTATAATTTTATTTGAGAAATTGTATGCTTATCTGCAATCTGACAAAAACATCCCTTTTCAGGAAATAGTAATGATTTTTTTAACTGAAATGAACACTATCAGCCAAAGCTTTAAGTTAAGGCTCTATTCTGACATTTGATTATCAAAAGCTGATTGTTGATTGGTTACTATCTATGGCAAAAGAAAACTAACAGTGGTTAATGGTTTAGGAGGTGTTTGGTAGGAACACTGATGATAAGCTTGAAGAAACTGATTAGTATTATTATTCTCCACAAAATGTAATGCATAATACCAGTGAATTATTTAGTACTAGTGGAAAATATACTTTAGAGTAATAGGCCTTCTCTGACTGTAAACAAGGCAAAACTCTAGTTACAAAAGATAAATGTATGCGGAGAAACTGGGTATGAAAAAATGATTGTTCTTTCTTTCTTATTTCTTTGACTATATATGAGTTTTGGTGATTTATTCAGCATAATGTTAAATAACTCAGGAAGCTAGATTGTTTGTTACTTCTTCAGCATCAGATAACTTTTTTCCTTGGAGTTTCTTAAAGACTTCAATTCAATTTTATTTCATCACTCATACCTTTTGATGAAGACTAACTTCTGATCTTATTTTTTATTCTTCAATGTCTATGGCATTATTCTTATTTCTTTTTATTCTTCTACACACCTTTCTTTTCTAAATCCTTCTCAAATCTGATTGCTTTATTTGAATTATGTCGAGCTACCCTGGTGTGTTTACAACACAAAATATCTCAGTGCAATTTAACAGAAGCCAGTAAAGAGTGCAGGTTAAAATCTTATACTCTGGAGCCAGTTACCATAAACAGCACACTAGAAAAGGTTTCATTGTTTTTCCTATTCAATTTTTATTTCTATTGTTTTAACTTGCCTTCCCAGCATATCACAATACTGTCTTTTTGGGCAGAGAAGTGCAATGATAATAGTAATGGCCTTTTATCTATCTAAATATAGTATTGATGTCTATTCTCTTCTTACAAACTAAAGTCTCAACTTTTGAAAATTATATTTATGAATTAGAACTTAAATTCTAATTTATAAATATGGGACAGGATCTTGCACACTGCCCTTTCCCCATGCATCTCTGCACCCTTGCCTTTCTCTGGTTGACATTTTCACATAAGACAGATCTTCTAACCTAGACAGCAATCCCACTATATGGCTCAATGGACATAAGATGTCAATATGTGGCGCTGACTGCCACATAGTTGATTAAGTCATGCCTGAGTTTGCAATGCCTTTTGGTATTGCACCTAATGTTTTCTACCTATAATATCTCTGTCAATCTTCATTAAACTTGACTATGAGATTTCAAGCCCATCAAATTAAGCAATCTGAGAAGATTTTGGCTTATAAAGAGCTGGTTGGATTATGTCTGTATATAATTTTCTTCACTTTTTGGTTTACATCTTACATGATTAGCTACATATACATTTCTTTTCTTTTTTTGAGACAGAAATATGCTGAAGTATAGTGGCGCAATATCAGCTCACTACAGCCTCGACCTCCTGGGCTCAAGTAATTCTCCCACCTCAGCCTCCTGAGTAGCTGGGACTACAGGTGTATGCCACCAAGCCAAAGCTAATTTTTATATTTTGGCAGAGACAGGATTTCACCATGTTGCCCAGGCTGGTCTTGAACTCCTGAGCTCAAGTGATTCACCTGCCTCAGCCTCCCAAAGTGCTGGGATTACAGGAGTGAGCCACCACACTTGATCTATATAGACATTCCATATCTCCATTTAAGAGCCTAGTCTTCCACTTCAGGTACACCCTCTGGATAAATGATGATATTCTTGATGTTGCAACTGAATGTGTCAATCAGCCTGATCATTACCAAGTTTTAATAAAAAATAGTATATGTTATCATGTGACCAACTGAATTATGTTTTGTTTCTATTTAAAGAAAGAAAGAAAGAAAGGCAGCTTGCAAGATGGCCCAGTAGGAATAGCTCTGGTCTGCGGCTCCCAGTGAGATCAATGCAGAAGGAGGGTGATTTCTGCATTTCCAACTGAGGTACCTGGCTCATCTCATTGGGACTGGTTAGACAGGGGTTCAGCCCATGGAGGGCAAGCAGAAGCAGGGTGGAGCATTACCTCACTCAGGAAGCACAAGGGGTTGAGGAATCCCCTCCCCTAGCCAGGGGAAGCCATGAGGGACTATGCGGTGAGAGACAGTGCTATGCGGTGAGACACAGTGCTATCCGACCCAGATACTATGCTTTTCCCATGGTCTTCCCAACCTGCAGACCAGGAGATTCCCTCAGGTGCCTACACCACCAGGGCCCTGGGTTTCAAGCACAAAACTGGGCAGCCATTTCAGCAGACACCAAGCTAGCTCCAGGATATTCTTTTTTGTACCCCGTGGCACCTGGAACACCACCGAGACAGAACCATTCACTCCCCTGGTAAGGGGGCTGAAGCCAGGGAGCCAAGTGGTCTAACTCAATGGCTCCCACCTCCATGGAGCCCAGCAAGCTAAGATCCACTGGCTTGAAATTCTTGCTGCCAGCACAGCCATCTGAAGTCAACCTGGGATGCCCGAGCTTGGTGGGGGAAAGAGCGTCTACCATTACCCAGGCTTGAGTAGGCGGTTTTCCCCTCAAAGTGTAAACAAAGCCACTGGGAAGTTCGAACTGGGGGGAACCCACCACAGCTCGGCAAAGCCACTGTAGCCAGATTGCCTCTCTAGATTCCTCCTCTCTGGGCAGGGCATCACTGAAAGAAAGGCAGCAGTCCCAGTCAGGAGCTTATAGATAAAACTCCCATTGCCCTAGGACAGAGCAACTGAGGGAAGGGGTGGCTGTGGGTTCAGCTTCAGCAGACTTAAATGTTCCTGCCTGCTGGTTCTGAAGACAGCAATGGATCTCCCAGCACAGTGCTCAAACTCTGCTAAGGGACTGACTGCCTCCTCAAATGGGTCCCTGACCCCTGTGCCTCCTAACAGGGACACCTCCCAGCAAGGTTCAGAAGACATCTCATACAGGAGAGCTCTGGCTGGCATCTGGCAGGTGCCCTCTGGGATGAAACTTCCAGAGGAAGGAGCAGGTAGCAGTCTTTGCTGTTATGCAGCCTCCTGGTGATACCAGGCTAACAGGGTCTGGAGTGGACCTCCAGGAAGCTCCAGCAGACCTGCAGAAGAGGGGCCTGACTATTAGAAGGAAAACTAAAAAACAGAAAACAGTAACATCAACATCAACAAAAAGGACACCCATGCAAAACACCATCCAAACGTCACCAACATCAAAGATCAAAGGTAGGTAAATCCATGAAGATGAGGAAAAAACAGTGCAAAAATGCTGAAAATTACACAAACAAAAATGCCTCTTCTACCCCAAAGTATAACAATGCCACACCAGCAAGGGAACAAAACTGGATGGAGAGGGAGTCTGATGAATTGACAGAAGTAGGCTTCAGAAGGTGGGTAATAACTAACTCCTCTGAGCTAAAGGAGCATGTTATAATCTAATGCAAGGAACCTAAGAATAAAAGGTTAAGGAACTGCTAAATAGAATAATGACTTTACAGAAGAATATAAATGATTTGATAGAGCTGAAAAACACAGCACGAGAACTTTGTGAAGCATACACAAGTATCAAGAGCCAAATCAATCAAGCAAAAGAAAGGATATCAGAGATTGAAGATCAACTTAATGAAATAAGTGGGAAGACAAGATTAGAGAAAAAAGAATGAAAAGAAACAAAGCCTCCAACAAATATGGGACTATGTGAAAAGACCAAACTATGTTTGATTGGTATACCTGAAAGTGATGGGGAGAAAGGAACCAAGCTGGAAAACAAACTTCAGGATATTATCCAGGAGAACTTCCCCAACCTAGCAAGGCAGGTCAACATTCAAATTCAGGAAATATGGAGAACACCACAGAGATACTTCTTGAGAAGAGCATCCCCAAGACACATAATTGTCAAGTTACCCAAGGTTAAAATGAAGGAAAAAATGTTAAGGGCAGCCAGAAAGAAAGGTCAGGTTACCCACATGGGGAAGCCCATCAGACTAACAGCAGATCTCTCTGCAGAAATTCTGCAAGCCAGAAGAGAGTGGGGCCAATATCGACATTCTTAAGAAAATAATTCTCAACCCAGAATTTTATATCCAGCCAAACTAAGCTTCATAGAGAAGGAGAAATAAAATCCTTTAAAGACAGGCAAATGCTGAGGGATTTTGTTACCATCAGGCCTGCCTTACAAGAGCTCCTGAAGGAAGCAAAACATATGGAAAGGAAAAACGGTACTAGCCATTGCAAAAACATACCAAAATGCAAAGACTATCAACACTATGAAGAAACCACATTGATCAACGGGCAAAATAACCAGCTAGCATCATAATAACGGGATCAAATTCACACATAACAATATTAACCTTAAATGTAAATGGGCTAAATGCCCCAATTAAAAAACACAGTCTGGCAAATTGGATAAAGAGTCAAGACCCATTAGTGTGCTGTATTCAGGAGACACATCACACATGCAAAGACACACATAAGTTCAAAATAAAGAGATGGAGGAATAAGCAAAAAAGGCAGGGGTTGCATTCCTAGTCTCTGATAAAACAGACTCTGATAAAACCAACAAAGATCAAAAGAGACAAAGAAGGCCATTACATAATGGTAAAGGGATCAATTCAACAAGAAGAGCTAACTGTCCTAAATATATATGCACCCAATACAGAAGCACCCAGATTCATAAAGCAAGTTCTTAGAGACTTACAAAGAGACATAGACTCCCACACAATAATAGTGGGATGCTTTAACACCCCACTGTCAATATTAGACAGATCAGCGAGACAGAAAATTAACAAGGATATTCAGGACTTAAACGCAGCTCTTGACCAAGTAGACCTAATAGAATGTACAAAACTCTCCACCCAAAATCAACAGAATATACATTCTTCTCAGTACCACATAGCACTTCTTCTTAAATTGACCACATAATTGGAAGTAAAACACTCCTCAGCAAATGCAAAAGAACATAAATCATAAGAAACAGTCTCTCAGACCACAGTTCAATGAAATTAGAACTCAGGATTAAAAAACTCATTCAAAACCACACAACTACGTGGGAACTGAACAACCTCCTCCTGAATGAATACTAGGTAAATAACGAAATGAAGGCAGAAATAAATAAGTTCTTTGAAACCAAAGAGAACAAAGACACAATGTACCAGATCTCTGGGACACAGAGAAAGCAGTGTTTGGAGGGAAATTTATAGCACTAAATGTCCACACCAGAAAGCAGTAAGGATCTAAAATCAACACCCTAACATCACAATTAAAAGAACTAGAGAAACAAGAACAAACAAATTCAAAAGCTAGAAGAAGACAAGCAATAATTAAGATCAGAGCAGAACTGATGGAAATAGAGACATGAAAAACCTTTCAAAAACTCAATGAATCCAGGAGCAGATGTTTTGAAAAGGTTAGCAAAATAGACCACTAGCCAGACTAATAAAGAAGAAAAAAGAGAAGAATCAAATAGACACAATAAAAAATGATAAAGGGGAGATCACCACTGATCCCACAAAAAAAAAAAAACTACCATCAGAAAATACTGTAAACACTTCTACACAAATAAAATAGAAAATCTAGAAGAAACAGCTACATTCCTGGACACGTACACCCTCCCAAGACTAAACATAGAAGAAGTCAAATCCCTGAATAGACCAATAACAAGGTCTGAAATTGAGGCAGAAATTACTAGCCTACCCACCAAAAAAAGCCCAGGACCAGAAGGATTCACAGCCGAATTCTACCAGAGGTACAAAGAGGAGCTGGTACCAGTCCTTCAGAAATTATTCCAAACAATAGAAAAAGAGGGAATCCTCCCCTAACTCATTTTATGAGGCCAGCATTATCTTGATACGAAAACCTGGCAGAGACAGAGCAACAACAACAAATATCAGGCCAATATCCCTGATGAACATTAATGCAAAAACTCTCAGTAAAATATTGGCAAACTGAATCCAGCAGCACATCAAAAAGCCTATCTACCACAATCAAGTTGGCTTCATCCCTGAGATGCAAGAGTGGTTCAACATATGCAAATCAATAAACGAAACCCATCACATTAACAGAACCAATGACAAAAACCACATGATTATCTCAATAGATGCAGAAAAGGCCTTCGACAAACTTCAACAGCCTTTCATGTTAAAATTCCCAATAAACTAGGTATTGATGGAATGTATCTCAAAATAATAAGAGCTATTTAGGACAAACCCACAGTCAGTATCTTACTAAATGGGCAAAAACTGGAAGCATTCACTTCAAAAACCGCCACAAGACAATGATGACCTCTCTCACCACTTTTATTCAACATAGTATTGGAAGTTCTGGACAGGGAAATCAGGCAAGAGAAAGAAATAAAGGATATTCATTTAGGAAAAGAGGAAGTCAAATTGTCCCTGTTTGTAGATGACATGATTGTATATTTAGAAAACCCCATTGTCTCATCCCCAAATCTCCTTAAGCTGATAAGTAACTTCAGCAAAGTCTCAGGATACAAAATCAATGTGCAAAAATCGCATTCCTATACACCAATAATAGACCAACGGAGAGCCAAATCATGAATGAACTCCTATTCACAATTGCTACAAAGAGAATAAAATACCTAGGAATCCAACTTACAAGAGATGTGAAGGACCTCTTCAAGGAGAGCTACAAACCACTGCTCAACGAAATAATGGAGGACACAAACAAATGGAAAAATATTCCATGCTCGTGGATAAGAAGACTCAATATCATGAAAATGGCCATACTGCCCAAGGTAATTGATAGATTCAATGCCATCCACATCAAGCTACCATTGACTTTCTTCACAGAATTAGAAAAAACTACTTTAAATTTCATATGAAACCAAAAAAGAGCCTGTATAGCCAAGACAATCCTAAGCAAAAAGAACAAAGCTGGAGGCATCACACTACCTGACTTCAAACTATACTACAAGGCTACAGTAACCAAAACAGCATGGTACTGGTACCAAAACAAATATATAGACCAATGGAACAGAACAGAGGCCTCAGAAATAACACCACATGTACAACCATCTGGTCTTTGACAACCCTGACAAAAACAATCAATGAGGAAAGGATTGCCTATTTAATGAATGGTGCTGGGAAAACTGGCTAGCCATACACAGAAAACTGAAACTAGACCCCTTCCTTACACCTTATACAAAAAAATAACTCAAGATGGATTAAAAACTTAAGCCTAAGACCTAAAACCATAAAAACCCTAGAAGAAAACCTAGGCAATACCATTCAGGACATAGGCATGAGCAAAGACTTCATGGCTAAAACACCAAAAGCAATGGCAGCAAAAACCAAAATTGACAAATGGGATCTAACTAAACTAAAGAACTTCTGCACAGCAAAAGAAACTACCATCAGAGTGAACAGGCAACCTACAGAATGGGAGAAAATTTTTGCAATCTATCCATCTGACAAAGGGCTAATATCCAGAATCTACAAAGATCTCAAACAAATGTACAAGATAAAAACAAACAACCCCATTAAAAAGTGGGCAAAGGATATAAACAGAAACTTCTCAAAAGGTGACATTTATGCAGCCAACAAACATATGAAAAAAAAGCTCATCATCACCGATCATTAGAGAAACGCAAATCAAAACCACAATGAATTATCATCTCACACCAGTTAGAATGGCAATCATTAAAAAGTCAGGAAACAACAGATGCTGCAGAGAATGTGGAGAAATAGGAACACTTTTACACTGTTGGTGCGAGCGTAAATTAGTTTAACCATTGTGGAAGACAGTGTGGAGATTCCTCAAGGATCTAGAACCAGAAATACCAATTGACCCAGCAATCCCATCACTGGGTATATACCCAAAGGATTATAAATCATTCTACTATAAAGACACATCAACACATATTTATTGCAGCACTATTCACAACCGTGGAGACTTGGAACCAACCCAAATACCCATCAATGATAGACTGGATAAAGAAAATGTGGCACATATACACCATGGAATACTATGCAGCCATAAAAAAGAATGAATGAGGACATACTTAGATTTTTGTTGTTGTTCTTGAGACAGGGTCTCACTCTGTCACTCAGGATGGAGTGCAGTGGCACGATCACTGCTCTCCATGTCCCTCCATGTTTGCAGGGACATGAATGAGTCTGGAAACCATCATTCTTAGCAAACTAACACAGGAAGAGAAAAACAAACACCGCATGTTCTCACTCCTAAGTGGGAGTCAAACAATGAGAACACATGGACACAGGGAGGGGAACATCACACACAGGGGCCTGTAAGGGGGCAGAGGGCTGGGGGAGGGACAACATTGGGAGAAATACCTAATGTAGATGACGGGTTGATTGGTGCAGCATACCACCATGACACATGTACACCTACGTAACAAATCCACACATTCTGCAGACATATCTACAGAACTTAAAATATAATTTTAAAAAACTTTGTTGAAACATCAAATGTAGTATTTAATCATTAATTTGCATGTATTTTTTAAAAGATCATTAGATAATTTGTTGTCTGCTTTGTTTTCCTATTCACATGGTGTGAGAACTGTGTTGCACTTGGATCTTAGTAAAGTGAGTTCCTGCATTAATTCATAGCAACATATATTAACCACAAATGTGAAGAAATATGTTTTCATACAAGTACTTTTTAATTCTTTAAAAATAAGTTTATTTGTCCAAGACTGCTAATTGCATGCAGCCTAATTACACAAACCTTATAACTTCAAAATGTTTCACAATAGGTTTTAATTTCCAGATGTAATCTTGAGAGAATTTCCTAATACAATAAGGAAATTTGGAAATGTTCCAATCATAGATTTTGGGTTAGACTAAGGATGCAATAAGGTCGTTCTGGAATTCTCTTGACAAAGGCAGAGGAACTCCAGGCTAGGATTGTAGCCAGTTCTTGAACCACCCAGTATATTGTATCAAAGAAATATTGCTCCTTGAAGAATGAGATTTAGATTTTTCACATATTCATGATAAGACAGAGCACAGGATTCATGCATTTGGGCCTATTATGAACCTTAGACCCATGCTTAGTACTTAGGTAAAGAGACTTCAGTCTATGAACAAGACATATGAACATTAGACCCATGCTTAGTACTTAGGTAAAGAGACTTCAGTCTATAAACAAGACAACTAGAGGTTGTTCTTGTTGGAAATTCACAGTATCTGTAATTCTGTTATAAGTAGAGTGGTGCAGTGGCTCACGCCTGTAATCCCAGTACTTTGGAAGGCCGAGGCCGAGGACTGCTTGAGCCCAAGAGTTAGAGACCAGCTTGAGCAACATGGTGAAAACCTGTCTTTACAAAAAAATTAGTCAGCGGGTGGTGCGTTCCTGTGGTTCCAGAGACTTGGGAGGCTGAAGTGGGAGGATCATCTGAGCCCAGGAGTTCAAGGCTGCATTGAGCAGTGATTGTGCCACTGCACTCCATCCTGAGTGACAGAGTGAGACCCTGTCTCAAGAACAACAACAAAAATCTAAGTATTCATATTTCAACAAGAGCTCTTCTTTCCATCATCAAACTAATTCTAATTTATAAGCAAGGCTGAAATAAATCATGTGACTAAGCTCTCTTAGATATTGCTACAATTGTATTGCGTTTATCAGTACAATAAGTATCTCAAGTAACAAGGATTCTAACATGTGTCACATTTGTTGGAAGAATTCCCAAAGCTTTGAAACAAACAGGTAAATCCAGTGTCACTCTAATTCTACCTCACTGGTATGTAAGAGGGTTGCATGCTACTATGTAAGATAAAACATATGAGAAATATAGAAAGGAAAGTTTTGTATAAACAGGTGAAATAGAGAATCAAGTTTTTTGTCTGTTTGTTTGTTTATTTGTGATAGAGTCTGGCTCCATCTCCCGGATTGGAATGCAGTAGCAAGATCTCAGTCCACTGCAGTCTCCACCTCCTGTGTTCAAGCAATTCTCCTGCCTCAGCCTCCTGAGTAGCTGGGACTACAGGAACGTTCCACCATACCCTGCGGCAAACCAAGTATTATGAAGATGAATCAAGTCAGCATGTCTATGAAGGAACAAAAGTTTTGTCTTAAAAGGTTTCCCTTTTGTTTTGTTTATATACATTGTTTTAAAAAAGAAAGCCTGGACCAGTTGCCATGGCTCACACCTGTAATCCCAGCACTTTGGGAGGCCAATCACTTGAGGCCAGGAGTTCAAGACCAGCCTGGCCAACATGGTGAAACCCTGTTTGTACCAAAAAATACAAAAATTAGCCAGGCGTGGTGGTGGGTGCCTGTAATCCCAGCTACTTAGGAGCTGAGACAGGAGAATCACTTGAACTCGGGAGGCAGAAGGTGCAGTGAGCCAAGTTCACACCACTGCACTCCAGCTTGGGTGACAGAGAGACCCTGTCTCAAAGAGAGAGAGAAAGAGAGAGAGAGAGAGATTGTGCATTAGTTATTCAGGTACTCAGGATCTAGAGATAACAAGTTTTAGTAGCTCATAATTTTTCAAATTTTCACTTTACATACCTACATACAGTCATATACATAGCCACTAAACAGCATTTTCCGCATCATTATTACATTTCTCAACTTTAAGATTTCTCTTTAATAGGTTGAATGATTTAAGATTTACCTTTCTTGTACTGTTTTGGCACTTGTTCTTTCTTTTCTGGAAAATCTAAATCTATCCATATGTACATATATGTATACGTCTATTTATCTTCTCTCCAATTACTAAGATTTGTCTTTTTTGAAATGCCAGATGATTATCTCTAAATATTCAGTCACTTTAACAATATTTGGAAAGAAAATGTACAACCCAGTTTTACAATCAAAAATCATCCACTTTCTGAGCCCTTTTAAATGTTGCATGCTTCCTAAAATCTGCAATACTTATTCCAACAAACAGTCCTCTTGCATTGACCATCATGGTACGTATAACTATAAAATTAGGTATGAAAAACATGCTTCATTAAAGATGTTGCAAAAGTAAAATCTTTGTCAAAATATGCACTTATACTTTAACGGAAAACATTTATGTTTATAAAGTTAGCTTGAGGAATGCTTCACATCTATTGATTCAAAAAAATATTAAAGTTGTGGCTCTCTCATAAAGTCATGTGTTCTTATGGCTTATTTGTAGTTAATTGACTAACCTGCCTCATGGAATACATTTTGATGTGATCGCAAGTTCAGGTTAGTGATGCAATCACAGAAACTATGTGCACAAAAAAAAATGAAGAAAGCCTTGAGTAGTCATTAAAGTGGGAATTATTTTCAAAGGTAGATTTATAATAAATAAAAAGTTAACTGAAATTTAGCTCATAACTATCAGTGACAAATGTGTATTTTAGGCTGCTTGGTTCATAAAAACAAACTCACATTTCAAAAGGTACTGCATTTGAAAATTAAGTAAAGTTAGGCTACAAAAGAAATTGAACATTCCAACAAATTAATATTGGCTTTTTTCTAACTCTTCAAATTTCTGAAACAATTAAAAAATTTTTTACAAACAAGAAAAAAAGTCTATTTTACCTTTGCTTTTGTTTGCTGCTGGTCCTTTAGTCACCTTGTGCAAATCAGAGGTTGAATGGCAAAGGATGCCCCGTCCGCGGTTCAAACATGTTATTACAGGGGTGACTCAGTCCTCCAAGTTAAACTGGAGGCTTGCATTAAATCTCTTTATAACCAAAGTCAGGTCTCTTAAAAGCATCTTGGTATACGTGCCCATTGCTTTCTGAAAATACCCAGTTTAAATTCACTAACTTAAGATGGAAGAAAAAAACTTTGACTCTTTAGTTGGAAAATAAGGAAGAAAAGAAAACTGTATACATAAGACTTCCAGAATAAAGAGAAAAAAGGGGGTCAAGTGCTTTGTGTACTAAAGCATGTATTATTATTATTATCTTTTAGACAGAGTCTCACTGTCACCTAGGTGCAGAGGAGTTGTTCAATCTCAGCTCACTGCAACCTCCATCTGCCAGGTTCAAGCGATTCTCCTGCCTCAGCCTCCCGAGTAGCTGGGACTACAGGCGCATGCCACCATACCCGGCTAATTTTTTTGTATTTTTAGTAGAGACAGGGTTTCTCCATGTTATCCAGGATGGTCTTGATCTCCTGATCTTGTGATCCGCCTGCCTTGGCCTCCCAAAGTGTGGGGATTACAGGCGTGATGATAATGGAATCATTGACTCTTTTTAGAGAATTAGGTATCATCCTGAGTAAATACAACATGAATTTACTAGACCTAATGGCTCAAGATGGTGAACTGAACATGTCTATTTATTTACTGTGTTATTTTCAGCACCTATGATTAGAAAAAAGTACACTATAAAGCTGGAAATGAAAAGGGGTAACATGACTCAAAGACTGAAAACAACTAGAAGTATACCTCAGAAATTTTTTTAAAAGTGGAAAGACAAAAACAAACAAAACCCATAGTAGAAAGTTATTCTAGGAGATCATGGCAGACAAGAGGCAGGACTAGACTGCAGCTCTCACGTGGACAGATAGAGCAGTGTGTGGAGACTTGCATCATGAACTTTTGCTCCAGAACAACTGCAGAAATTAACCAGGAAAGCTGAGAGAACCCACAGACCCTCTGAAGGAAGCAGATTGCTCCTGGAGGACCCAGGAGACACCCCAAATACAGCCCAAGCTGTGGAAGTGGGAAATGGAGATTGTCTGCCCCCAAACACACACCCTCAGTGGGGAACCTTGAGGTCTAGATCACGGGAGAAGATTCTGACCTTACCTGGAGCTGGGTCAATTTAGAGAGCTGAGTGAAATACAGAGGTAGAGGAAGCAGCAGGAAAAGTCCTGTGGGCTCTCTGAGTCCCCTGGAAAGCTATTTCTGCCTTGTCTCATAGGGGTCCTTAGGGAGAGCTGCCAGAGGTATTTGGAAAAGACTACAGGGAAAAGGAAACTTCCAGCTGAACTTTGTAACAATTCCAATGGAATGTGAAGTCTTCTGTCCAGACCTAGGGGGAGAGTGTGAATCTGGTGTGCAGACTCCACAGACAGGGAGGCACGAAAGCCGGGTTTGCTTTCACAGCTATGAGGCTGGTAGTCTGGGGCAAGTTCTCAGCCCTGCTTGCCCACTGCTTGGAAACAGACTCGGTGCTGTTTGAGAGGGCAAGGTGGGAGTGAGACTGGCCTTTTGCGTTATGTGAGAGCTGGGTGAGGCCTATGACTGCCAGTTTTCCCCCACTCCCTGCATGACACAGCAGAGGAAACCCTAATCCTCCTGGGACTATAACACCATTGGCCTGGGAACCACACCCCCATCCCCCACAGCAGCTGCCATAAGACCCACCCAAGGAGAGTCTGAGCTCACACACGCCTAGCTCTGCCCCGACCTGATGGTCCTTCCCTACCCACCCTGGCAGCTGAAGACAAAGAGCATGTACTCTTGGGAGTTCTAGGGCCCTGCCCACTGCCTGTTGCCCCTATGCTACTACAGCTGATGCTCTCTTCAAAGTGCCACCTCCTGGCAGGAGGCCAATACAAAAATAGTGCATTAAGCAACCAAAACTAAGAACCCTCACAGAGTCCATTTCACCCCTCTGCCACCTCCACCAGAGCAGGTGCTGGTATCCACGGCTCAGAGACCTGCAGATGGTTTACATCACAGGACTCTGTGCAGACAACCCTCAGTGCCAGCCTGAAGCCTCGTAGGTGGCTATATCCAGAAGAGAGATAACAATTACTACCATTCAGCTCTCTGGAAACCACATCCATAGGAAAAGGAGGAGAACACTACAGCAAGAGAACATCCTGTGCATCAAAAAAATCTGAACAGCAGCCTTGAGCCTTATACCATCCCTCTGACATAGCCAACCCAAGTGAGAAGGAACCAGAAAAACAATTCTGCTAATATAACAAAACAACTTTCATTAACAGCCCCCCCACAAAAAAAATTACACTAGCTCACCAGCAATGGCTCCAAACCAAGAAGAAATTCCTGATTTTCCTGAAAAAGAATTCAGAGGGTCAGCTAATCAAGGAGGCATCAGAGAAAGGTGAAGTCCAATGTAAGGGATTTTTAAAAAATGATACAAGAAATGAGGGGAGAAATCTTCAGTGAAATAGATGGCATAAATAGCCGGGCACGGTGGCTCACCCCTGTAATCCCAACACTTTGGGAGACTAAGGCAGGCGGATCACTTGAGGTCAGGAATGCAAAACCAGTCTGGCCAATATGGTGAAACCCTATCTCTACTAAAAATATAAAAATTAGCTGGGCGTGATGGCATGCTCCTATACTCCCAGCTACACAGGAAGTTGAGGCAAGAGAGTCACTTGAACCCGGGAAGTAGAGGTTGCAGTGAGCTGAAATCACACCACTATACTCTAGCCTGGGCAACAGAGCAAGACTTCATCTCCAAAAAACAAAACAAAACAAAACAAAACAAAAAGGGAGGGGGAAGAAACAGATAGCATAAATAAAATAAAAAACTATTGAAACTGGAAGATGGCCAAATAGGAACAGCTCCGGTCTGCCACTCCCAGTGTGACTGACACAGAAGACGGGTGATTTCTGCATTTCCAACTGAGGTACCTGGTTCATCTCATTGGGACTGGTTGGACAGTGGGTGCAGTCCACGGAGGGCGAGTTGAAGCAGGGCAGGGCATTGCCTCACCAGAAAAGCACAAAGGATTGGGGGATTTCCCTTTCCTAGCCAAGGGAAGCTGTGACAGACTATATGGAAAAACAGGACACTCCTGCCCAAAAACTGTGCTTTTCCCAAGGTCTTAGCTGTCAGACCTCTGAGCCCAAGCTAAGCCATCATATCCCCCATATCCCCTGTGACCTGCATGTATACATCCAGATTGCCTGAAGCAATTGAAGATCCACAAAGGAAGTGAAAATAGCCTTAACTGATGACATTCCACCATTGTAATTTGTTTCTGCCCCACGCTAACTGATAAAAGTACTTTGTAATCTCCCCCACGCTTAAGAAGGTTTTTGTAATTCTCCCCACCCTTGAGAATGTACTTTGTGAGATCCACCCACTGCCCACAAAACATTGCTCCTAACTCCACCGCCTATCACAAAACTTATAAGAACTAATGATAATCCCACCACCCTTTGTGGACTCTCTTTTCGGACTCAGCCTGCCTGCACCCTGGTGAAACAAACAGCCTTTTTGCTCACACAAAGCCTGTTTGGTGGTCTCTTCACATGGACGCATGAGACATTAGCAACCTGCAGACAAGGTGATTCTCTCCCATGCCTGGCTCAGTGGGTCCAGTGTCCACAGAGCCTTGCTCACTGCTAGTGCAGCAGTCTGAGATTGACCTGTGAGAAGGCAGCCTGGCTTGGGGAGGGGCATCTGCCATTGCTGAGGCTTGAGTAGGTAAACAAAGCAGCCAGGAAACATGAACTGGGCAGAACCCACTGCAGCGCAACAAGGCCTACTGCCTCTAGACTCCACCTCTGTGGGCAGGACATAGATCAAAAAAAGGCAGCAGACAACTTCTGCAGACTTAAATGTCCCTATCTGACATCTCTGAAGAGAGCAGTGGTTCTCCCAGCACCGTGTTTGAGCTCTGAACACAGACAGATTCCCTCCTCAAGTGGGTCCCTGACCTCCATGTAGCCTATCTGGAAGACACCTCCCAGTAGAGGTGGACAGACACCTCATATAGGTGGCTGCCCCTCTAGGACGAAGCTTCCAGAGAAAGGATCAGGCAGCAATATCTGCTGTTCTGCAGCCCCTGCTGGTGATACCCAGGCAAACAGGGTCTGTAGTGAAACTCCAGCAAACTCCAACAGACCTGCAGCTGAGGGACTTGACTGTTAGAAGGAAAACAAACAGAAAGGAATAACATCAACATCAAGAAAAAGGTCATCTACACCAAAACCCCATCTGTAGGTCACCAACATCAAAGACCAAAGGTAGATAAAGCCACAAAGATGGGGAGAAACCAGAGCAGAAAAGCTGAAAATTCCAAAAATCAGATTACTTCTTCTCCTCTAAAGGATCGCAGCTCCTTGCCAGCAATGGAACAAAGCTGGATGGAGAATAACTTTGGCGAGCTGACAGAAGTAGGCGTCAGAAGGTCAGTAATAACAAACTTCTCCGAGCTAAAGGAAGGTGTTCAAACCCATTGCAGGGAAGCTAAAAACCTTGAAAAAAGACTAGATGAATGGCTAACTAGAATAAACAGTGGGGAGAAGACCTTAAATGACCTGATGGGGCTGAAAACCATGGCACAAGAACTTTGTGACACATGCAGAAGCTTCAATAGCCAATTTGATCAAGTGAAAGAAAGGGTATCAGTGATTGAAGATCAAATTAGTGAAACAAAGTGAGAAGACAAGGTTAGAGAAAAAAGAATAAAAAGAAATGAACAAAGCCTCCAATAAATATGGGACTATGTGAAAAAAAACAAATCTACGTTTGTTTGGTGTACCTGAAAGTGATGGGGAGAATGGAACCAAGCTGGAAAACAGTCTTCAGGATATTATCCAGGAGAACTTCCCCAACTTAGCAAGGCAGGCCAATATTCAAATTCAGGAAATACAGAGAACAACACAAAGATACTCCTCGAGAAGAGCAATCCCAAGACACATAATTGTCAGATTCACCAAGGTTGAAATGAAGGAAAAAGTGTTAAGGACAGCCAGAGAGAAAGGTCAAGTTTCCAACAAAGGGAAGCCCATCAGACTAACAGTGGATCTCTCAGCAGAAACGCTACAAGCCAGAAGAGAGTGGGGGCCAATATTCAACATTCTTAAAGAAAAGAATTTTCAACCCAGAATTTCATATCCAGCCAAACTAAACTTCATAAGTGAAGGAGAAATAAAATCCTTTACAGACAAGCAAATGTTAAGAGATTTTGTCACAACCAACCTGCCTTACAAGAGCTCCTGAAGGAAGCACTAAACATGAAAAGAAACAACGAGTACCAGCCACTGCAAAAACATGCCAAATTGTAAAGACCATTGATGCTATGAAGAAACTGCATCAATCAATGGGCAAAATAACCAGCTAACATCATAATGACAGGCTCAAATTCACTCATAACAATATTAACCTTAAATGTAAATGGGCTAAATGCCCCAATTAAAAGACACAGACTGGCAAATTTGATAAAGAGTCAAAACCCATCAGTACGCTCTATTCAGGAGATCCATCTCACGTGCAAAGATGCACATAAGGTCAAAATAAAGGGATGGAGGAAGACCTACCAAGCAAATGGAAAGCAAAAAAAAGTAGGGGTTTCAATCCTAGTCTCTGATAAAACAGACTTTAAACCAACAAAGATCAAAAGAGACAAAGAGCACCATTACATAGTAGTAAAGGGATCAATTCAACAATAAAAGCTAACTATCTTAAATATATATGTATCCAATAAAGGAGCACCCAGATTCATAAAGCAAGTCCTTAGAGACCTACAAAGAGACTTAGACTCCCACACAATAATAATGGTATGATTGCATGCCTAGAAAACCCTAAAGAATCCTCCAAAACGTTCTTAGAGCTGTTAAAAGAATTCAGCAAAGTTTCTGGACACAAAATCAATGTACACAAATCAGTAGTTCTCCTATAAACCAACAGCAACCAAGCTGAGAATCAAATCAAGAACTCAACGCCTTTTACAATAGCTGCAAAAAAAAAAAAAAAAATTAAAATACTTAGAAATATACCTAAGGAGGTGAAAGACCTCTACAAGGAAAATTACAAAACACTGCTGAAAGAAATCATAGATGCCACAAACAAAAAGAAACACATTCTGTGCTCATGGATGAGTAGAATCAATATTGTGGAAATGACAATACTGCCAAAAGCAATCTACAAATTCAATGCAATTCCCATCAAAATACCACCATCATTCTTCATAGAACTAGAAAAATGAATCCTAAAATTCATACGGAACCAAAAAAGAGCCCATACAGCCAAAGAAAGACTAAGCAAAAAGAATGAACCTACAACATTACATTACCTGATTTCAAACTATACTATAAGGCCATAGTCACCAAAACAGCATGATACTGATATAAAAATAGGCACATAGACCAATGAAACAGAATAGAGAACTCAGAAATGAACCCAAATACTTACAGTCAGCTTATATTTGACAAAGCAAACAAAAACATGAAGTGGGGAAAGGACATTCTTTTCAACAAATGATGCTGGGATAATTGGCAAGTCACAAGTAGGAAAATAAAACTGGATCCTCATCTCTCACATTATACAAAAATCAACTCAAGATGAATCAAGGACTTAAATCTAAGATGTGAAACTATAAAAATTCCAGAAGATAACATTGGAAAAATCCTCCTAGACATTGACTTAGGCAAGGATTTCATGACCAAGAACCCAAAAGCAAATGCAATAAAAAAACAAAGATAAATAGGTGGAACTTAATTAAACTAAAGAGCTTTTGTGTGGCAAAAGGAACAGTCAGCAGAGTAAAAAGACAACCCACAGAGTGGGAGAAAATCTTAAAAATCTATACATCAGACAAAGGACTAATATCCAGAATCTACAACAAACTCAAAAAATTAGCAAGAAAAAAAAATCTCATCAAAAAGTGGGCTAACGACATGAATAGACATCTCTATCTTCTTTCAAAAGAAGATATACACGGGCCATCAAACATATGAAAAAATGTTCAATATCACTAATGATGAGGGAAATGCAAATCAAAACCACTATATGATACCACCTTACTCCTGCAAGAATGGCCAAAATCAAAAAATAATGGAGGTCCATGTGGATGTAGTGAAAGGGAACACTTCTATACTGCTGGTGGGAATGTAACCTAGTACAACCACTATGGAAAGCAGTGTGGAGATTCCTTAAAGAACAAAAGTAGAACTACCATTTGATCCAGCAACCCCAACACTGGGGATCTACCCAGAGGAAAAGAAGTCATTGCACGTGTATATTTAGGGGAGCACAATTCACAGTTGCAAATATGTGGAACCAACCCAAAAGCCCATCAACCAACAAGTAGATAAAGAAATTGTGGTATTTATATATGACAGAATACTCAGCCTTGAAAAGGAAAGAACTAATGGCATTCGCAACAACCTGGATGGGATTAGAGACTATTATTCTAAGTGAAATAACTCAGGAATGGAAAGACAAACATGTATGTTCTCATTCATAAGTGGGAACTGAGCTATGAGTATGCAAAGGTATAAGAATGACACAATAGGCTTGGCATGGTGGCTCACACCTGTAATCCCAGCACTTTGGGAGGCCGAGGCGGGGCAGATCACCAGGTCAGTAGCTTGAGACCATCCTGGCTAACACGATGAAATCCCATCTCTACTAAAAATACAAAAAAATTAACTGGGCATGGTGGTGGGCGCCCGTAGTCCCAGTTACTCGTGAGGCTGAGGCAAGAGAATGATGTGATCCCAGGAGGTGAGCTTGCAGTGAGCCTAGATGGCGCCACTGCACTCCAGGCTGAGAAGCAGAGCGAGACTCCGTCTCAAAAAAAAAAAAAAGAATACAAATTGGGTTCAGTGATTACAGCTCGGGTGATGGGAGCACCAAAATCTCACAAATCACCACTAAAGAACTTAACTCGGGGGCGGAGCAAGATGGCCGAATAGGAACAGCTCCAGTCTCCAACTCCCAGAGTGAGCGACACAGAAGACCGGTGATTTCTGCATTTTCAACTGAGGTACTGGGTTCATCTCACTGGGGAGTGCCGGATGATCGGTGCTGGTCAGCTGCTGCAGCCCGACCAGCGAGAGCTGAAGCAGGGCGAGGCATCGCCTCACCTGGGAAGCGCAAGGGGGAAGGGAATCCCTTTTCCTAGCCAGGGGAACTGAGACACACAACACCTGGAAAATCGGGTAACTCCCACCCCAATATTGTGCTTTAAGCAAACAGGCACACCAGGAGATCATATCCCACACCTGGCCGGGAGGGTCCCACGCCCACGGAGCCTCCCTCATTGCTAGCACAGCAGTCTGTGATCTACCGGCAAGGCAGCAGCGAGGCTGGGGGAGGGGCGCCCGCCATTGCTGAGGCTTAAGTAGGTAAACAAAGCTGCTGGGAAGCTCCAACTGGGTGGAGCTCACAGCAGCTCAAGGAAACCTGCCTGTCTCTGTAGACTCCACCTCTGGGGACAGGGCACAGCTACACAACAACAACAACAACAACAAAAAAGCAGCAGAAACCTCTGCAGACGCAAACGACTCTGTCTGACAGCTTTGAAGAGAGCAGTGGATCTCCCAACACGGAGGTTGAGATCTGAGAAGGGACAGACTGTCTGCTCAAGTGGGTCCCTGACCCCTGAGTAGCCTAACTGGGAGACATCCCCCACTAGGGGCAGTCTGACACCCCACACCTCACAGGGTGGAGTACACCCCTGAGAGGAAGCTTCCAAAGCAAGAATCAGACAGGTACACTCGCTGTTCAGAAATATTCTATCTTCTGCAGCCTCTGCTGCTGATACCCAGGCAAACAGGGTCTGGAGTGGACCTCAAGCAATCTCCAACAGACCTACAGCTGAGGGTCCTGACTGTTAGAAGGAAAACTATCAAACAGGAAGGACACCTACACCAAAACCCCATCAGTACATCACCATCATCAAAGACCAGAGGCAGATAAAACCACAAAGATGGGGAAAAAGCAGGGCAGAAAAGCTGGAAATTCAAAAAATAAGAGCGCATCTCCCCCAGCAAAGGAGCGCAGCTCATCGCCAGCAACGGATCAAAGCTGGACGGAGAATGACTTTGACGAGATGAGAGAAGAAGGCTTCAGTCCATCAAATTTCTCAGAGCTAAAGGAGGAATTACGTACCCAGCGCAAAGAAACTAAAAATCTTGAAAAAAAAGTGGAAGAATTGACGGCTAGAGTAATTAATGCAGAGAAGGTCATAAACGAAATGAAAGAGATGAAAACCATGACACGAGAAATACGTGACAAATGCACAAGCTTCAGTAACCGACTCAATCAACTGGAAGAAAGAGTATCAGCGATTGAGGATCAAATGAATGAAATGAAGCGAGAAGAGAAACCAAAAGAAAAAAGAAGAAAAAGAAATGAACAAAGCCTGCAAGAAGTATGGGATTATGTAAAAAGACCAAATCTACGTCTGATTGGGGTGCCTGAAAGTGAGGGAGAAAATGGAACCAAGTTGGAAAACACTCTTCAGGATATCATCCAGGAGAACTTCCCCAACCTAGTAGGGCAGGCCAACATTCAAATCCAGGAAATACAGAGAACAACACAAAGATACTCCTCGAGAAGAGCAACTCCAAGACACATAATTGCCAGATTCACCAAAGTTGAAATGAAGGAAAAAATCTTAAGGGCAGCCAGAGAGAAAGGTCGGGTTACCCACAAAGGGAAGCCCATCAGACTAACAGCAGATCTCTTGGCAGAAACTCTCCAAGCCAGAAGAGAGTGGGGGCCAATATTCAACATTCTTAAAGAAAAGAATTTTAAACCCAGAATTTCATATCCAGCCAAACTAAGTTTCATAAGTGAAGGAGAAATAAAATCCTTTACAGATAAGCAAATGCTTAGAGATTTTGTCACCACTAGGCCTGCCTTACAAGAGACCCTGAAGGAAGCACTCAACATGGAAAGGAACAACCGGTACCAGCCATTGCAAAAACATGCCAAAATGTAAAGACCATCGAGGCTAGGAAGAAACTGCATCAACTAACGAGCAAAATAACCAGTTAATATCATAATGGCAGGATCAAGTTCACACATAACAATCTTAACCTTAAATGTAAATGGACTAAATGCTCCAGTTAAAAGACACAGACTGGCAAACTGGATAAAGAGTCAAGACCCATCAGTCTGCTGTATTCAGGAGACCCATCTCACACGCAGAGACATACATAGGCTCAAAATAAAGGGATGGAGGAAGATTTACCAAGCAAATGGAGAACAAAAAAAAGCGGGGGTTGCAATCCTAGTCTCTGATAAAACAGACTTTAAACCATCAAAGATCAAAAGAGACAAAGAAGGCCATTACATAATGGTAAAGGGATCAATTCAACAGGAAGAGCTAACTATCCTAAATATATATGCACCCAATACAGGAGCACCCAGATTCATAAAGCAAGTCCTTAGAGACTTACAAAGAGACTTAGACTCCCATACAATAATAATGGGAGACTTCAACACTCCACTGTCAACATTAGACAGATCAACGAGACAGAAAGTTAACAAGGATATCCAGGAATTGAACTCATCTCTGCAGCAAGCAGACCTAATAGACATCTATAGAACTCTCCACCCCAAATCAACAGAATATACATTCTTCTCAGCACCACATCGTACGTACTCCAAAATTGACCATATAATTGGAAGTAAAGCACTCCTCAGCAAATGTACAAGAACAGAAATTATAACAAACTGTCTCTCAGACCACAGTGCAATCAAACTAGAACTCAGGACTAAGAAACTCAATCAAAACCACTCAACTACATGGAAACTGAACAACCTGCTCCTGAATGACTACTGGGTACATAACGAAATGAAGGCAGAAATAAAGATGTTCTTTGAAACCAATGAGAACAAAGATACAACATACCAGAATCTCTGGGACACATTTAAAGCAGTGTGTAGAGGGAAATTTATAGCACTAAATGCCCACAAGAGAAAGCAGGAAAGATCAAAAATTGACACTCTAACATCGCAATTAAAAGAACTAGAGAAGCAAGAGCAAACACATTCGAAAGCTAGCAGAGGGCTAGAAATAACTAAGATCAGAGCAGAACTGAAGGAGATAGAGACACAAAAAACCCTCCAAAAAATCAATGAATCCAGGAGTTGGTTTTTTGAAAAGATCAACAAAATTGACAGACCACTAGCAAGACTAATAAAGAAGAAAAGAGAGAAGAATCAAATCGACGCAATTAAAAATGATAAAGGGGATATCACCACCGACCCCACAGAAATACAAACTACCATCAGAGAATACTATAAACACCTCTACGCAAATAAACTGGAAAACCTAGAAGAAATGGATAATTTCCTGGACACTTACACTCTTCCAAGACTAAACCAGGAAGAAGTTGAATCCCTGAATAGACCAATAGTAGGCTCTGAAATTGAGGCAATAATTAATAGCCTACCAACCAAAAAAAGTCCAGGACCAGATGGATTCACAGCTGAATTCTACCAGAGGTATAAGGAGGAGTTGGCACCATTCCTTCTGAAACTATTCCAATCAATAGAAAAAGAGGGAATCCTCCCTAACTCATTTTATGAGGCCAACATCATCCTGATACCAAAGCCTGGCAGAGACACAACAAAAAAAGAGAATTTTAGACCAATATCCCTGATGAACATCGATGCAAAAATCCTCAATAAAATACTGGCAAACCGGATTCAACAACACATCAAAAAGCTTATCCACCATGATCAAGTGGGCTTCATCCCTGGGATGCAAGGCTGGTTCAACATTCGCAAATCAATAAACATAATCCAGCATATAAACAGAACCAAAGACAAGAACCACATGATTATCTCAATAGATGCAGAAAAGGCTTTTGACAAAATTCAACAGCCCTTCATGCTAAAAACGCTCAATAAATTCGGTATTGATGGAACGTACCTCAAAATAATAAGAGCTATTTATGACAAACCCACAGCCAATATCATACTGAATGGGCAAAAACTGGAAAAATTCCCTTTGAAAACTGGCATAAGACAGGGATGCCCTCTCTCACCACTCCTATTCAACATAGTGTTGGAAGTTCTGGCTAGGGCAATTAGGCAAGAGAAAGAAATCAGGGGTATTCAGTTAGGAAAAGAAGAAGTCAAATTGTCCCTGTTTGCAGATGACATGATTGTATATTTAGAAAACCCCATTGTCTCAGCCCAAAATCTCCTTAAGCTGATAAGCAACTTCAGCAAAGTCTCAGGATATAAAATTAATGTGCAAAAATCACAAGCATTCTTATACACCAATAACAGACAAACACAGAGCCAAATCATGAATGAACTTCCATTCACAATTGCTTCAAAGAGAATAAAATACCTAGGAATCCAACTGACAAGGGATGTAAAGGACCTCTTCAAGGAGAACTACAAACCACTGCTCAGTGAAATAAAAGAGGACACAAACAAATGGAAGAACATACCATGCTCATGGATAGGAAGAATCAATATCGTGAAAATGGCCATACTGCCCAAGGTAATTTATAGATTCAATGCCATCCCCATCAAGCTACCAATGAGTTTCTTCACAGAATTGGAAAAAACTGCTTTAAAGTTCATATGGAACCAAAAAAGAGCCCGCATCTCCAAGACAATCCTAAGTCAAAAGAACAAAGCTGGAGGCATCACGCTACCTGACTTCAAACTATACTACAAGGCTACAGTAACCAAAACAGCATGGTACTGGTACCAAAACAGAGATATAGACCAATGGAACAGAACAGAGTCCTCAGAAATAATACCACACATCTACAGCCATCTGATCTTTGACAAACCTGAGAGAAACAAGAAATGGGGAAAGGATTCCCTATTTAATAAATGGTGCTGGGAAAATTGGCTAGCCATAAGTAGAAAGCTGAAACTGGATCCTTTCCTTACTCCTTATACGAAAATTAATTCAAGATGGATTAGAGACTTAAATGTTAGACCTAATACCATAAAAATCCTAGAGGAAAACCTAGGTAGTACCATTCAGGACATAGGCATGGGCAAAGACTTCATGTCTAAAACACCAAAAGCAATGGCAGCAAAAGCTAAAATTGACAAATGGGATCTAATTAAACTAAAGAGCTTCTGCACAGCAAAAGAAACTACCATCAGAGTGAACAGGCAACCTACAGAATGGGAGAAAATTTTTGCAATCTACTCATCTGACAAAGGGCTAATATCCAGAACCTACAAAGAACTCAAACAAATTTACAAGAAAAAAACAAACAACCCCATCAAAAAGTGGGCAAAGGATATGAACAGACATTTCTCAAAAGAAGACATTCATACAGCCAACAGACATATGAAAAAATGCTCATCATCACTGGCCATCAGAGAAATGCAAATCAAAACCACAATGAGATACCATCTCATACCAGCTAGAATGGCGATCATTAAAAAGTCAGGAAACAACAGGTGCTGGAGAGGATGTGGAGAAATAGGAACACTTTTACACTGTTGGTGGGATTGTAAACTAGTTCAACCATTATGGAAAACAGTATGGCGATTCCTCAAGGATCTAGAACTAGATGTACCATATGACCCAGCCATCCCATTACTGGGGATATACCCAAAGGATTATAAATTATGCTGCTATAAAGACACATGCACACGTATGTTTATTGCAGCACTATTCACAATAGCAAAGACTTGGAATCAACCCAAATGTCCATCAGTGACAGATTGGATTAAGAAAATGTGGCACATATACACCATGGAATACTATGCAGCCATAAAAAAGGATGAGTTTGCGTCCTTTGTAGGGACATGGATGCAGCTGGAAACCATCATTCTTAGCAAACTATCACAAGAACAGAAAACCAAACACCGCATCTTCTCACTCATAGGTGGGAACTGAACAATGAGATCACTTGGACTCAGGAAGGGGAACATCACACACTGGGGCCTATCATGGGGGGGGGGGAGGGGGGAGGGATTGCACTGGGAGTTATACCTGATGTAAATGACGAGTTGATGGGTGCAGCAGACCAACATGGCACAAGTATACATATGTAACAAACCTGCACGTTATGCACATGTACCCTACAACTTAAAGTATAATAATAATAAATAAATTAAAAAAAAAAAAAAAACCAAAAAAAACCAAAAAACCAAAAAAAAAAAAAAAAGAACTTAACTCATGTAACCAAATACCACCTGTTCCTCAAAAACCTACGGAAATTAAAAAAAAAAAAAATTAAGAAAGAGAAAGTTACTTTAGCTGTATGAGCTGCTGCCTCCATTAGAAAGAGAAGCTCTAATATTCAAAAAATGGAAATGGGTGGAGGCCAAATTATCAGATCAAGGAAAATATTTATTTCAACATGGCAGAACCAGTTCGACCATTTAACTTACCAGAACATGTACAGTGGCAAGCAGTAGAGACATTTGACCCCAAGACATTTAAGTAAAGAGAAAGCTCTTCCTACACAGGTTCAGAGTTTGTATGTTGAACCAAATATAAAAGCAGACCTAAAATGAATATATCTAGATCTTTCCAGTGGGCATGGAAGGGAAAAAAAAAAAAGGATAGGCTGCTCAACCCAGGAAAGAATTACACTCCTTTTCCATTATAAGTTTCTACTTATTTTGATAATAATTATGGGGGTTTCTACTAACCTGCCTGGTTTCTACTCATCTGCTACAGATGCAGTCTTACTTGTCAGTATGTCCCAACCACTTTCAGAATCTACAGTCCATCCTTCAATGAAATAATCTATTGAGTAAATATGCCCAACAAATGCATGGGTGGTGTGGGGTGCAAAAATCCCTATGACAGATTTTTCAATTACTCTGGTCCTTTATAAATATAAACGGATGACCAAAGATGACAAGATCACAAAACATTTGATACAGACCAAAAGTATAAAGGAAATTAACAAAGGGAACATTCTATTCTCAAAGGAAATGGAATAGAATAAAATGTATAACAATAGAAACAATTTTCAAAAATCTAATTAACAGCCTCAGAGAGATTTAAGAAGCTGTTGAACCAAACCAAAATAAGAGTACTATAACAAAGGAGCAATCATATTACACACACAGAAAAAGGGTTCTTTGAAATTAAAACAAATATCAAAATACAGTGGTGTCTCAGTTCATTTAGCATTGCTATAGTCAAATACTCGAGGCTGGGTAATTTATAAAGAAAAGATACAGGCTGGGAAGTTCAAGATCATGGCCCTGGCTTCTGGTGAGGGCTTTCATGCTGCATTATAACATGGCAGAGAAGGTCAAAGGGGAAGGAGACATGTATGAAGAGGCAAAACTCAAGGGGTAGCCTGGCTTTAAAACAACCCATAGTCAAGGGAACTCATTCACTCCCATGAGAACTAATCCAGTCTTGCCAGAGCAAGAACTCAGTACCACAACAATGCCACTAAGCCCTTTATGAGGGATCCATTTCCATGATCCAAACACCTCCCATTAGGTGTCACCTCCCAATACCACCACATTTGGGATCAAATTTCAACGTGAGTTTTGGTGGGGACTAATGAATCATAGCCAAACCATTGCAAGTGCAGAAGAAACTAGTATTCTAGAAAAAGAGGTGAGCAAATCCATACTACAAGGCAAAAAAGACAAAGACTTAGAAATGTGAGAGGAAAGCAACACAGGGTTCAGATGTAGAAAATCCAAGATCTATCTAATAGTAATTTTATAACTGAACAGTGAAAATTAGCTAACTATTTGAAAAAAAAATTGAAAGCAAACTATCTTGAGACAAAGATGAGAATCTAAATTAGAAGATAAAGTCAAAAGACTTTGTAAAGAATGTCTCCAATATAAAAATAGCCATGACATGAATCTACTAAAGACCAGAAAGACTGATTATAACATACTGCTTGTGAAATGAAGACATAATTTCCTTCTGATTCAAAAAATTGTGGGTCGTATGGAACAGTAAGAGACTGGGAAAAACAAGTGTCCCATGAAAAAGTTTACGTCCAGATAAAGAGTGCTGTGTTTTTTGTTTTTATTTTTTTTAACAATAATGGGAGATAAGAAACAATACTGCCCTAAAGAGCAGACAAAAGTGTCATTTTTCAGGTAATCTGGGACAGAAATAAGCCCTCTTTGTGTTTGTAATAGACATTACGTATCATCTTAGAAGATAGGTTTTATTTGCTAAAGTGAGTTGTGGTATTTATAAGATGATATTTTGCTTACAGGTGTACCTTTTACTAATTTCTCTTGAAAAATTATCATAGGCATAGGAAGAGTTTAAATTTTGATTTTTTTTATTTTAGAAAAAAATATTTGTCTTAGCATAAGACATAATTGATGACACTCATTTTTATGAGACCACTGACAAAGTATTATAGTCTGGAAGTCCAAAATTATTCAAGTTAAAATAAGCTACAACAAAACCTGAATGCTTTTCATGATCCGTTTTTAACTTGAGAAGATTTTTTTTTTTTTTACAAATTTTGAAGACTCCATTACAATAAGTGTGGCGGTTTCTTTGGTTTTAGTTTCTTTCACTTGCTATTAAAATTCAGTAAAATAAAATTCAATAATCTTTTCTTATTTAGAAAAAGTTAAATGATTATCTATGGGTAATAGGATTGCAGTGTTTCCTAATTTTTTCTATGTATTTATGTGTATTTTCTCTTTTTCTTTCATCTACCTTGAATCTTCTTATGCCCTGATTATTTTGAAGGCACTGTAAGGTTAAACAGTGGCCTGATATGTATCCTGTCTTTGAGGTATTCATTGACTGTTGGACAAAATTGGCTATGCCACTCATTCTTTTCTTATTTTCTTCATCTTCAAGAAGTTAATAATATTATTAATATTGCCTGCCTTATTCGAGTTCATTGAATATCAAAACCCTGACATAATAATTGTTGAAGAACTTATCATCACTGTAAGGATAAAAGCAGCTATTTTTTTTTCTCTTATAAAGTCTTAATACCAACTTTACTCATTGTAAAAATTATGTCATGCCTGGGCACAAGAATCTAATTACTCAAAGTATAGCCTTACTGGAGCAGGACACCAATAAAATAGGAAAAGTTATCAAATAGCCCACAATTGAGTTTACTATATTTCACTGCCCCTTAAACTTTTACTTCTCCCCAAAAAATGAATGAATAATGAATGAATGTACCAGCAAATGAATCAAAATAGGAGTTCAAGTGTGATCTGCCTATCAAAGCTCTATATGTATGCCAGTATGAAATATATGTGGATGTGCAATATTTGGAAGGCCTCAGACTGGGAAATATCTTCCCTAAACCAAGGGGAGAAATAGCATTGGGGACATTATAGTATCTTTTGAGTCTTTATGATAGAAGATGATCTGGATTACAACCAGATCAGTTAAGTGACCACGTGAACTACATGCATTGAAAACTGATGAATTACTTAGATACAGTACTTAGATACAGACCAACAAGTATCACATAAAAGGATTTCTCATATAAATTCTATTTTATGGGAGTCTAATACAATTTATCTTCTGATATTGATGATTGCTAAATGAATTTCCAAGGGTGCTGGTGATACTTGGGTAAAGTTGAACCCCCCACAGCATTCATATAGGTTCGCTTTCACTCACATAACTTAGCATCCTGTGATCACTTATAATATTTAGGGATCCCCAATTACTGGAGTGCAAACAGTGATTTGCTTTTGCATCTGCTATTCCCTATTCCAAGAATGTATTTCCTAGGATATATTTGTGACTGCTCCTGCCTTCAAGACATCCCATCAGAGAGGCTTTGACTCTCTTATATTTCCAGTGTTCCCTCAAACTCCCTAATCCTTTTACCCCTCATTATTACTCTCCAGAGCACTTGCAACCACCAAATATATGTGTGTTTGTTAGTGTATTGGGTTAAAAAAAATTTTTTTTGAGACAGGGTCTCACTTTGTCACTCAGACTAGAGTGCAGTCACACAATCGTAGTTCCCCACAGCTTTGAACTCCTGGGCTCAATGATCCTCCCAAGTCAGCCTGCAAAGTAGCTGGGACTACAGTCTACACCACCACACTCAGCTATTTTTTACATTTTTTGTAGAGATGGGATATTGCTATGTTGTCCAGACTTGGTTATTGCTTATTTATCATTGTTCATTTTCCCACAAGTATTTAAGCTCCCTGAGAGCAGGTATATTCAATTTCTTTTCCCTATTGCCTTGCATGAGGTAAACACCCAGTAAATAATTGCTATTTCAATGAATGGCATCAGTGACTACCTTTTTTATTTTTATTTTTTACTTTAAAGTCAATACATATTTTGGGAGAGGTTTGAGGTTGAAAAAAATCAACACTTGCTACTGTTTAGTATTTCAAGGAAAAATTGGCGTTGTAGTAAGGGCTAAAAAAATTTTTAGCAGGATCACAGGAAAAGCCATACTGAGAAAAACTAATAAATTAAAGTTAACAGTAGGAGCCTTATTCATCTCTCTTAGGAGATCTGAAGAGTGATCCTGACAAGATGGTCCATGCCAGCCGAAATAGCAGTGACACACAAATCCATTCTTCATAGCTGTTATTGTCTTCTGTTTATTGTGTTCAGAAATGATGAATCTGAAACTCTTGTTTAGAACATATTTCTTACCACTGCTTTCAGGCATATGCAGATAGAAGGAGGACTCAGGTGTTTTTCTAATACATCTTCCGTGATTGTTACATAGACTCTGACTGCAGAGCTTGGCTGCCGATGTCACATTCACAGCATAACGGCCCAAAGGCCCTCGGATAGATTGTTGCATAGATAAGCAGTTCTCCTGTAGGAAAAACAGAAATCTACTTAAAGCACTCTCAAAGTGTGCTTCCATTATCCAGGCAGTATTAATGCATTAATGCCTGAAGTTTTACATTTGGTAAGGCTGAGAAGGAAGAGCATTTCTGTGGATTAGCTATTTAAAGGAGGGACTAAACCTTTATAGGGTCATGTGAGTATGAGCCATGCCTTTAATTGGGAAGACTATGAACCAACCAAATTCATTGGTGAAGATGATCTCACAGTGTCCCAGTAGAGACTGGTCCTTAATGTAAAGATATATTTGTAGTAATACTTTTAAAAGATATCATTAATATAGGGATGGTTTGTTAAAATTTAACTTTACTTGTGAAACATTTTCAATGCTGATACTCAATATATTTTAACATTAGGTCAGATTTTTCAAAAACTACCAAGTCATCCTATTCTTCTCTCTACCTCTGATGAGATAACAATTCTCCTAAAGTTGATGAGTTCTCATCCACATTTTTATAACTTTACTAGGGGTGTGTGTGTGTGTGTGTGTGTGTGTGTGTGTGTAATTATGAACAAGAGGGGGTATTATTTTGTGCTTTTTAATCATTTACATACATATATCATGTAGGATATTTTTGCAACTTGCTTTTTGAACTTAATATTTTCCATTTTTTATGTTGATACATGTAGCATTTTTTCATTTTAATTGCTGTTCAATATTTCATAATATAAATATAACATACTTTACTTGTCCATAAGTCAGTTTTTAGGAGGTAGAATATAAAAGATCATTATTTACATGAAATGCTAGTGTTACTTGTACATTGCATATAGGGTCCAATGATAGCAGGTAAGAATGTCTTCCCACAAGTCTACCATTGGGTATTTCATTGATGTGTCCATAGCACTGGGCTTTAACTTTAGGACACATTTCTGTACATTAATGATCATATTGTGCAGTTAGGATGGGCAATCCTAATTGAAATGATATTATCAGCTAACCCAGAAGAGCCTGACTGGAATCTTGATAAATGTCTGCCTTGATCCACACAGGTAGGATCATGGAAAAATTCTAGTAAATTAATTAGTAATATAAATTGAGTTTTCTATTAGCATTTAATTATTTATTTTATCTATATTTAAACTCATGCATAATTTAAAACCAATTAAGCTTAGAACAGTGGGATATTTTCTCAGTGAGAGGAGGCCCCAGAACTGTGACTCCATCTGGTAAAGATTTGGGAGATTCAAATTGAAAGTCATAAGGCAGAATAAAGTTCTTAATTGACAGGTAGTTGAACAAGGCCAGCACTTCGGCAATAGTAAATTCTGAAGATCATGTAAGCAATATTATTTGTTACAGACACATTCAATCTGCGGCAGTCTCATACTATATTTAGAAACACACGCTGTTTTTAGTCAGGACAAGACTCCTTGTCTGAGGCATCTGAGGAGGTTTCTAAGAAAGACACAGTAAAACAAAACAGGCAAACAATTGAAGCAAAGGAAAGAAAAGAAAAGGGCGGTTGGGAAGGAAAAAAGAGGAAGGACGAAAAAGCAACCAAGAAAGACAGAGGTCGGGAGGAGTCAAACGAAGACAACATAGAACACTGGCAAATATAATCAACTTCAACTTGGGCATTCCCTGTTCTGTCACAGCCGTCCTCCTTGCAATACCTTCTTCACTTAGCTTCCAGAAGATCACATCCCTGTTTTGTCCCCAACCTCACTAGATGTTCCTTCTCAGTCTTCTTTACTGGCTCCTGTTCATCTTTCCTACATTTAACACTGGAGTGCCCCTGGCTTAAATCTTAGACCTCTTCTCTTCTATAGCTGTACTATTTCACTGAATAAACTCATCCCATCTCATTACTTTAAATACAATCCCCAAATGTGTATCACCCAGACCTTATCCCTGAATTGATTGTGTACCCACCTACTTACTTGACATCTCTGCCTGGATGTCTTACAAGCATTTCAAACTTAACGTACTCCAACATAATCTACTGACCCTCTTCCCAGAGTTCCCCATCTCAGCATAAGCCAACTTCCTCTTTCCAGTGCCTCAGGAGCAAAACCTTGGAGTTATTCATCACTCCTTTTCCCGCTTACAGTTAATCCATCAGCAAGTCCTTTTCAGTCTACCTTCAAAATATATCCCGAATTCAACCCTTGCTACCATTCTGTTTCAGGTCACTAATAGCTCTCGCCTGGATGATTGCCTCCCAACTAGTCTCACACAATCTGTTCTAAATACAGTAAGCATACATATGTTTCTCTCTATAATTAAGTAAAATAGGAATCAACAATAAAAGAAGTAGACACAAAAATCCTAGTTTTTTACAGATTAAAAATACCCTCCCAAGTAGCAATTTGGTCCAAAAGGAAATCTTTTAAATTACAATTTCAAATTCATTAGAAAAATAAAAACAACTGGAATACTACATGTTAAAATATGTTAATACATCCAAAGTAATTTTCAATGTCAATGCCTAGTCATAAGTGCTTTTGTTTACTGGGTGATCCAATTATCAAACCAGAAACAAGGCATTTTGGCATTGGCTTTCACCTGGACTCCCATTCAGCTATACAGTAGTGTGCACTAGTAGCTGATGGGGTGCTGAGTGGCACGCTTTCCACTTAAGCTTTTTTCTATGCTTCCTATTCCCTCAACTTTCTGCATCTTAGTCACTTTTCCACTTTTAGAAGCTCCACCTTAGTGGCTACCTGCTTCATTGAATCAGTGCATTTCCTATCTCTGTCTATTATCAGAAGCTGGTCACCAATTTCCTAGAACCCAGCAAGTGAAATTCTACCTATTATGGCAAACTTTCTTGACTTTCGGTGTATCTGGAGCGTTCACTAAATTTCTAAAATTAGCTTCTAATTTTAAATCTTTATCCAAAGAAATGTGCACCTTTTTGTGGAAGTTTATCCTCTACTCTGTCTTTGGATCTGAAAGAAATGTCCTAACATTTTAAAGCATGCTAATACTAGATGCAAAAGTAATACTTTTTATTGCAACAGCTTTGATTATTTAACATAGAGGAATAAAATAATAAATTAAACAAGCATTCAATTCAAGAACTTAGAAAAATAATTTTTTAGAAAGCAATCTCATGAAAAGAAATAATAAAGTTAAAAGTATAAATTTTTGAATTAGAAAATTGAATTGATAAAGAGTGGGTCTTCAAAAAAAGAAAACCATCAAACACTTATATCTGACAAGCCTAACTAATCAAAAAAAGAAGAGTCATGATTGATTGATTGATTAAGTGGTTGAACTCAGTCTCCAATTCATTGATAATGCATAGCTTGAAGCATCTACCCATTGTTTCACCCTTTGTGAAATGGTTGGTTCTTGAGGCATGGTCAGCCCTCATCATAAAACTATTAGGTGTGATTATATCCACCCTAAACAAAGATACTCCCAGATTACCACCCAGAAACCAAGGACAAAGGCCAGATCTCTCTTTGGGAAAAGCCAGATTCTTTATAACCCATTGTCTCTCCATCTCACTACCTCCTCTTCTATTTTACTATGAAAGTTTTGATTATATCAACCTTAATTATTGCTTCTAGAGTTGGATTTGTCAGCCTTTTGGATGTGATTCCATGACTATTTCAGCTGCTCTAAGGAAAGATGATCTGTATTTAAAGATTCACATCAGGAATCTAAAAGAGAATTTTGTCTATGTGACAGCTTGGATTTAATCAGACCATCCCAAATACATGCTTCAATTAGGAGAAACCTGTTAAACCATTTATATGTAATGTGGTTAAAAAAAGACAGGAACTTTACATATAACTTATAAAAATGTGATATACTACATAAACAGTAAGAAAAATAAAAATCATATGACCATCTTACTAGATGCAGAAAAAGCATTTTTTAAAAATTTAACACCCCTTCACAGTAAAAACTCTTACAACAATAGGTATAGAAAGAATGTATCACAACATATAAAGGCCATATATGACCAGCCCATAGCTAACATCATAGTCAATGATGAAAAGTTGAAGCTTTTTCTCTAAGATCAGAAATAACACAAGGATACTCACTCTAATCATTTCTCTTTTATTCATTTTAGTTTAATTATTTTCCTTTAAGAGATGGAGTCTGGCACCCAGGCTGAAGTGCAGTAGCACAATCATAGTCCATTACACCTTTGAAATCCTAGGTTCAAGTCATTCTCCTGCTGTAGCCTCCTGAGAAGCTAGGACTACAAGCACACACCAACACACCTGGCTAGTTTTTTCTTTTTTACTATTTGTAGAGATGGTGTCTCATTATGTTGCCCAGGCTGGGTTTGAACTCATGGCCTCAAGCAACCTTCCTGCCTCAGCTTCCCAAAGTACTGGGATTATAGGCATGAGTCATCTCATCCAGCCAACTCTGACCACTTCTATTCAACATAGTACTAGAAGTCCCAGCTAGAGCAATTAAGCAAGAAATAAAAATGAATCTGAATTTAAAACTACCCTTGTTGCAGATGATATAATTCTATATATAGAAAACCCTAAAAACTACAAAAAAAATGTCATAAGTAATAAAGAAATTCAGTAAGGTTGCAGTATACAAAATCAACATATACAAATTAATTGAATTTCTATTCATTAATAGTGAGCCATCTGAAAAGGAAACTAAGAAAACAATTCCATTTACAATACCATTAAAAATAATAAAATCCTTAGGAATAAACTTAACCAAAAAAGTGAAAGACTTGTACATCGAAAACTACATAATATTGATAAAAGGCGTTAAAGGAGACATAAATAAAAGATAACTTATGTTTATGGACAGAAAAACTTAATATTGTTAAAATGTCCACACTGCCCAAAGTGATCTGCAAGTTCGATGCTATCCCCATCAAAATCCCAATGGCAATTTTTACAGAAATAGAAAACAAAAAACTAAACTTTATATGGAACCACAAAAGGCCCAGAAGAGCCAAAATAACCTTCAGAAAGAACAAAACTGGAGGCTTCACATTTCCTCATTTAAAAATACATTACAATTCTACAATAAATAAAACACTATGTTACTGGTATAAAGGAAGATATACAAGTCACAGGCACAGAATAGAGAGGCCAGAAGTAAACCCACACATATATGATCAACTGATGTTTGACAAGAGTGCCAAGAACACAACAGAGAAAAGATAGTCTCTTCAACAGATGGAGCTGGGAAAACTAGATATCCGTATGCCCAGAAACGAAATTGGATCCCTATCTTACACCACACACAAAAGTCAATTCAAACTGGACTAAAGACTTACTTAACATTAGACCGAATACTCTAAAATGCCTAAAAGAAAACACACGGGGAACGCTTCCTGACACTGGTCTTGGCAATTATTTCTTAGACATGACACCAGAAGGACAGGAAACAAAAACAAACGTGGACAAATGGGATGCATCAAACTGAAAAGCTTTTGCATAGCAAAAGAAACAGCAGTGTGAAGAGATAACCTATAGAATAGTAGAAATATTTCCAAACCATATATCCGATAGAGGTCAATATCCAAAATATATAAGGAACTTCTATGACTCAGCAAAAAATCCAAATAACCCAATCAAAAATTAAGCAAAGGACTTGAACAAACATTTCTCCAAAGAAGACATACAAAGAGCTAATAGGTATATGAAAAGATGCTCAAAATCATTACTTATCGGGGAAATATAAATCAAAACAATGAGCTATCACCTCACACCTGTTAGGATGGGTATAATTTAAAAAATAAAAGATAACAAGTGTTGAAGTTGTAGAGAAGTGGGAACCCCCAAATCCTGTTGATGGGAATGTTAAATGGTACAACAGCTATGGAAAACAGTATGGAAATTCCTCAAAAAATTCTAACTATAACTACTATGTGATTCAGTATATACGCATATACACTTCTGGATATATAAAAGAAGTGAAATTGCAATCTCAAAGAGATGTCTGCATTCCCATGTATATTGCAGCACTATTCACAATAGCCAAGAAATGGAAACAATCCAAGTGTCTGTTGACAGATAAATGAATAAAGATAATTCGCTATATACATACAATGAAATAGTAGTCAGCCTTTTAGAAAGAAGGAAATAATGTCCTTTATAACAACCAGATGAACCTGGGGGGGCATTACTCTATGTGAACTAAGGCAGTCACAGAAGGACAAATGCTACATGATTGTACTTAGGAGGTATCTAAAATAGTAAACTCGTAGAAGCAGAGAATACAGTAATAGTTGTAAGGGGCTGAGGGTGGGAGAAATGGGAAGTTGTTATTTAAAGGTTGCAACTTTTCAGTTATGCTAGATAAATAAGTTAGAGATATGCTAGTTCAGTTCCCCTAGATAAATAAGTTCGAGAGATCTCCTGTACAACATAGTGTCTATAGTTAATAATGTATTAAGCAATCCAAAATTTAAGAGGGTAGATTTCATATTAAGTATTCTTATAAGAAAAGAACAGAATAGATTGTTAATTTTTTTTTTTTTTTTTTTTGAGATGGAGTTTCACTCTTGTTGCCCAAACAAGAGTGCAATGGCGTGATCTCGGCTCAGGACAACCTCTGCCTCCCGGGTTCAAGTGATTCTCCTGCCTCAGCCTCTTGAGTAGCTGGGATTACAGGCATGCGCCACTATACCCAGCTAATTTTGTATATTTAGTAGAGACGGAGTTTGTCCATGTTGGTCAAGCTAGTCGCAAACTCCTGAACTCAGGTGATCCACCCGCCTGGGCCTCCCAAAGTGCTGGGATTACAGGCGTGAGCCAACGCGCCCAGCCAGAACAGAGTAGATTGTTAATAAATCTTTATATACAAATAGATTTTTCTCCCACATGCATTTCTATAACAGGTAATCAGCAAAGTAAATAATCATTTTGGGGCCGGGTACGGTGGCTCACGCCTGTAATCCCAAGACTTTAGGAGGCCGAGGTGGGCTGATAGCTTGAGGCCAGGAGTTTGAGACCAGCCTGGCCAACATAACAAAACCATGACTCTACTAAAAATACAAAAAATAAGCCAGGCATGGTGGCACATGCCTGTAGTCCCAGCTAGTCAAGAGGCTGAGTCACGAGAATCCCTTGTACCTGGGAGGCAGGGGTTGCAGTGAGCCGAAATTGCGTGACTGCACTCCAGTCTGGGTGACAGAGTGAGACTGTCTCACCCCCCCCCAAAAAAAAAGAAAAAAAAGAAAAAATTATTTATCATTTTTGGAGCATCTGCCCTCCTTAGTGCAAATGAAATAATTTTTCATTTTTAAAATTTATTATTTTTTGTTTGTCACATATATATTATGCCATGTAATCTACCAAAATCCTGCAGAGGAGGTTTTATTTTAGTCCAGTTTTTTAGTTGGAGAAGCTGAGACTCAGAAATGTTAATTAACATGCTCAAAATTACACCCCTAGGACATAAACATCAGTTTCTCACTTAGCTGCCTGATTAGAATGATTGCGCTCTTTCTACCCTTCTACTAACCACAATGGCTGGTATGGAGTAGATGCTCAATGTTAGACCCTGTACTTTTTGAATTTCACTAAGGTCAAGTAAGCAGATAATCAGCAACCATTTGACCCTGATGCGAAAAAAAAAAAAATTTTTAAACCAATCTCAAAAGTGTGTTCAAGTTGCTGACAGAGAAATCATTGCTTACCTTTGAAGCAGAATATTCATATCCTCCCCACAATATTACTCCCGCTGCCCCCAATGCAGCACTTTCGCCAATTGTATGCACTAAGTCCTCCTAGAAAAGAGAGGTATCAGGAGTAGTTTCCACCAAGTCAAATTTTGTCACTGATAATGCAATAATAAGACTCAACCCCTCAACTGTGGTAAGGAACACATTAATAACGGTATCTTTGTTTCTAAAACAAAGGACTATACCACAGGGTAAATACTGCATGATCTCAGATAGAATCTGAAAAAGTTGATCTCATGGAAGTGGAGAGTAGAATGGTGATTATCCGAGGCTGAGGTGGTTAGGAGGGAGAGGGGATTGAGGAGATGTTGGTTAAATAACATATAATTACAATTAGATAGGAGGAATAAGTTCAAGAGATCTATTGTATAGCATGGTGTCTATAGGTAATGACAATATATTGTAGTCTTGAAAAATGCTAAGAGAGCGGATATTAAGTGTTCTTAAAAATAACTGTGAGGTCATGAATTTGTTAATTAGCTAGATTTAACCATTCTACAATGTCTATATACCTCAAAACATTATGTTGTATATGATAAATACATACTACAATTGTATATGTTGATTAAAATATAAATTTTAATACACAGAAAAAAAAGCATTTCTTTTAAATAAAGCTATCATACAAAAAAATAAAACAAAAGACTATAGCAGAATTGGAAAAGGTGATACTGCCTTAGATTCTTACATTTACTTGAGAAATATTTGCAATGTTCCAGGCAATATTCTAAACACTGAGAATATAAAAGTGAAATAGATTTCAATTCCTGTTCTTGAAGGAATGGTTTTTAGTCTAATGGTTGAGACAGACATATAAACAAGTGACTATAATATAATAAGATAATTTTTATATTAGTAGTACTCACAAGGCATATATAAATTAGAAGTGCTTAATACTTCATGGAAGAGTCTGGGAAGGCATCCTTGAACAGGTTAAATTTCAGATGACTCTTGGGAATGAGAATCAGTAGACTCTTGAGAATGAGTATGAATTCACAAGACAGTCTAGAGAGAGCAGAGTTTTATATCCACAAGGGAGAATAAGAGCAGAGACTCAGATCCGGGCAAAATCACAGTCCATCCGGAGAACTCCCAGCACTTCCTTGTGGTAAAGCGTACAGAATTTGGTAAGTAAGAACATATGAATTTCTATGTATAAACAGAATCCAAATACAAACATAAAAATGCTGTTTTAAAGTGTTAAGACAACTGGCCAGGCGCAGTGGCTCACACCTGTAATTTCAGCACTTTGGAAGCCCAAGGCAGACAGATCACTTGAGGTGAGTAGTTCGAGACCAGGCTGGGCAACACGGTGAAACCCTACCTTTACTAAAAATACAAAAATAGCCAGTCATGGTGGTGCTTGCCTGTAATCCCAGCTACTCGGAAGGCTGAGGCAGGAGAGTCTCTTGAATTCAGGAGGCGGAGGCTGCAGTGAGCCAAGATCCTGCCACTGAACTCCGGCCTGGGTGACAGAGTGAGACTCCATCTCAAATAACTAAATAAATGCAAAAATTTAGTGCTGGAAAGACACAAACTTGCAACTTTGATTCTTTTTTCTTTTTGCATATAAAGAATGCATTGGAGGCCCGGCATGGTGGGTAATCCCAACACTTTGGGAGGCTGAGGTGGGTGGATCACCTGAGGTCAGGAGTTCGAGACCAGCTTGATCAACATCGTGAAACCCCATCTCTACTAAAAATACAAAAATTAGCCAGCGTGGTGGCACACGCCTGTAATCCCAGCTACTTGGGAGGCTGAGGCAGGAGAATCACTTGAACCAGGGAGGTGGAGCTTGCAGTGAGACAAGATCGCACCATTGCACTCCAGCCTGAGCGACAGAGCGAGACTCCATCTCAAAAAAGAGAAAGGAATGCACTGGAGGGGAAGGTCAAGATAGTACAGGCAGGAACACCAATTAGGAGGTGATAGAAATTGTTCGGTGAGAAATGATGATGCCTCAACAAAGGTAGTGTCAGTCCTTGTAAAGCAGAGGGAACAGATTGAAGAGTTATTCGGAAATAAAGATGGGTAAGTTTTAGTTACCTATTGGATAATGGAAAGAGGAGAAGGGAGGCAGCCAAGTGAATTTAAAATTGGGTGACTATGTAGATTACAGTTCACCAAGATAAGAAACTGAGGATGTTATGCTAATGAATATAGGCCAAGAGCAAAGAAGTAGGAAATAGGGAGAGATGGGAGATAAAGGGGATGACAGATGGAGCAATCTGCATTCTTTTCTCCCCAACAAGGTATGGAGAGTCAGAGATCCAGTGCAAAGGTGGAGTGCTCACAGACTGCAATGAGTCAATTGTCACACCACTGTAAGCTTTCCTGCGTGGTAGGAAGGTTTCAGCAATACTGGTATTTATGTTCTGCAATTTGTCTAAGTAATACAATAAGAAATGAAATCATTCTTCCGTTATACTGACTAGTATCACATTCCTTAAACCTAAATGTAGTCACTTATTTTAATTGAGACACTCCTGAAGGCAAATACCAATCAGAACTGGTTTTTAAAACATGCATTGGAAAGTTATGTTACTTAGACAAAAGGTGAGAAAAACCCATACTGTTTTTTGATATGTGATACATGGAAAGCAATAGGAAAGCATTAAAACAATTCAATATAATGCTCAGGTGATTCTATATATTTTGGTGAGTGAAGAATGCAGTCTATTGATTTCTAAAGTAGAGCTCAGAGGTGATACTTAACCTATAATTTACTTTAAAAGTCTAATGTACCCACAAAAATTAAAAATAAAAAAGATTAAAAAGCCTAAAAGCACAAAAAATAGGAAAGCAATGAAAAGCTTTTATGAAAATGTGTCTCATCTCATTCTCCCGTTTTCTCTCAAGGTGAACTCTTTGACTGCATGAATCATTATTATTTTCTACTGTTATTACTAATAACATGTAATTCCTGACACAATGTAGGCACTCAAGAATTTCTGAATGAATAAATATAACTCAGGTTTTTTTCTGAAAAGGATTTAAGAACGTAAAATGATTTGAGAAAGCTGGCATCACTTGAGGAATATCTTAGCAAGAAGACTTTGGTAGGCATGACTGATATCCTAAAATACCTGGACAACTGGCTTTTGAAAGAAGGATTTGATGTATTCTATGTTGCACCAGAAGGTAGAATTAGAACTAGTGGTATGAAGTTATTGGAGGCAAAGTAGATTAAATATACTCAAAAACTTTCTAGGAATTAATATTTCCCCCAGACGGCAGTTTTCCTTCTAATGTAAGAAGCGCCCCCATCAAAAAGTGTTAAAGTAGAGGCAGGATGAGAAAGGGTTTTTATTTAGGTAGGAGATGGGTTAAGTGCCCATGAGATTCTTCCAAATTTTTGTCATAATGCTATGATTCTTTTCCTTCTAAACTTATTGAATGATACTGAGTAATCCTGCAATGTCAAGTCTAATTAATAATATTTGGATTTTATTCTGAAATATTTAGGAAGAATTGCTACTGCTTTTCAATGGTTTTAAATGGCCTTATCTCAAACCTAAGTGGTCTACGTAAGCTGTGTATTGTCTATACAACAGCTTTGCTTCTGTGTTGGGTACTGCCATAAAGAATTGTTGGCTGTCAGGTGTGGATGGAGATTTGAAGGTTTTCTTATCTAGCCACCCATCCAATGATTGAATCCTTACGATAATGTCCTATGTGACAATCTAGTTCAAGTTTGAACACTTGCCATGTCTTCAAACTTATTATCTTCTAAACAAGCTCATCCCCACATCTGTAGGCTTCCAGCTTTGTGTTCAGTCTAAAGACAGTATCTGTTTCCTTATATAAACCAGTTTTAATGCCTTGACAATAACCACTAGATTGCACTGTAGACTCTTAAAGACAAAATCAAGAGAATCTATGTAATTTTTTCAGTTAGCCTAGCTAATTAAAACATACAAATGCAATATAATGAGAAATGTAGCTGGTTAATAATTTACCCCGAGCTCTATGTTGTACGTTTTTGATTTGGAAAATTGCCTTTTCATATTAAGAAGTTCGTTCTAGGCCGGCTGTGGTGGCTCACCCCTGTAATCCCAGCACTTTGGGAGGCTGAGGCGGGCAGATCACGGGATCAGGAGATCGAGACAATCCTGGCTAATATGGTGAAACCCTGTTTCTACTAAAAATACAAAAAAAATTAGCTGGGCATGGTGGCGGTTGCCTGAAGTCCCAGCTACTCGGAAGGCTGAGGCAGGAGAATGGCGTGAACCCGGGAGGCGGAGCTTGCAGTGAGCCCAGATAGCGCCACTGCACTCCAGCCTGGGCGACAGAGCGAGACTCCTTCTCAAACACAAAATAAAAAATAAGTTAGTTCTAAAATTTCTCTCTGGTTAAAATTACTCTATCTGTTACATTATTTAAATCAAGTTTAACATCTGTTCTGTAGGAAACTCCTGTGAATGCTAAGCTGGTAAGAATCATTACCCGAAAGTGTTAAGTGCACATCTAATTGTCAGTGACATTTTTCAGCACTGAGTTGACATTTGAAGAAATATACATGCTTAAAAGAGAATAAGATTGTGTTGCTAAGGGAAAATAAATATCCTAAAACATTTATGTGGAGGCTTTATATAGTTATTCTACAAAATTTCCATTTAAAAAAAAAAAAATGTGAGTGACTGCTTTTCCTTACCTGTGATAGAGCTTCAGTACTATGCAAATAAAATGGCCTGGAAAAAATAAAAACCGGCAAAACATAGTCATGTCTAGCCATTTCAGCAATCCTCATGGCTTCTCTCACCCGATAGTGAACAAATTTCAAAGCATTTAAGCTTGACTTCAGTATTTTATCCAAATATATTGAAGGATAAAGCGCTGCGCTTTTCTCCCACAGCCACAGGAGTTGGTCATTGCGGAGAATTTCATCATTCGGACAATTACCTGTGTACGTCTCTGGATTTATTCTGTAATCATAATTGTAGCAGTCTGGGTAGAGATAAAAGCCCCATAAACATTTTGGTCTCATTTCTAAAGCCAATGTGAGAGTAACGTTCATGAAATTTTTTCCAGCATTTTCAAATTCCTCTCGGGCAACTGTTTCCACTTTCATTTCTGACCAATAAGGATGATGGTTTCTAGTGAAGGCTAAAGAGTGGTTGTTATATATTATTCGGCTGCCCCGATTTCTATCCCACTGGGGTTTCCAACTTTCCCAGTCAATAACAACAAGTCCTTCTGATCTCCACCAAGGGACAGCTTCTCCGATGTCATCAGCAGCTTTCCTAAGATGTTCAGAAAGGCTCACGTTCTGCGGTATTCCTCCATTAAAGGATTTTCCATCTTGAGAGAAGTAGGGGTAATACCCTAATTCGTTTGGATAAATTATGGCAATTTTTGACCCACTCTGAGTCTCTAAAGGATTTGATATAATGTTAAATACTTGAAGATTCATATTCACGTTGAAGAAAGGCATACAGTACATTGTTGGGGCTGCCCAGAAAATGCTGAAAGGCTGGCTGTCGATCACCGGAGGCATTGCTGGTTTGAGGGCTGCCTGAGTTAACAGGATGAAGAGTGGCAGCACTCCTAACCATGCCACCCATGGGTTACACATGGCTTGAGGTTTGCAGCATTACAGCAGTCTCCTTAAAAATAATAAGCAAAATATCATACATAATGGAGTCAAATGTCCCTTAAGTTTTGTGGTATACAGTGAATAGACCAAATATTTTAAAATATCTTTCAGGTTTATTAACATCTAGGCCAATATAGATATTATAGTCTATATATGGATATTATAGGCCAATGTAGTTTCATCGCAACAAGGGAGGATGAGTGGGGCTTTTTTTTTTTTTCACTTGAAATGTGAAAAAAAATCTAGTCAATAAAAACTATAAAAAGTTTCACACATTCGTCAGCTACACAAACTCTAGCTGCTAGCCATTCTGGTTTTAATTTCCTACGATTCTGAGTACGCTAACCAAACCTTCTTGTACTGACAAGCCTTTGCTGGCTGTAAGAGGAACTAGAAAAGAAAGGCTGAATGGATTGTCATATCTCCTTACTGATTACTCGCAAAGTGACTCCAAGAACATGCCCACTTGAAAATTAACAAATATTGGAATTTTAACTAATATTAAATAGAACAAAAAGAAATAACTAACTGTACTAACAGTAATGCTTTACATGCAATTTAAAATGCACTGGCCTCAGATGTTTGTTTTTAAAACAGAGAGCAGTTACCTTTGGAACCAGCATAGGCTGAAATAAAAAAAAAAAAAAGTAGAAATTTAATTACCCTTTGTTGATTATGGATTTTGGTGCTATCATCTTCTCTTAGATATATAAACAAGCCTAAAATCCTATTAGTTCTTTAACTCCAGTGGTTTTCCTATAAAGAAACTGGATTGTATATTCAGCAGTTAAACCCTAAATAAACCTTGTCTCTTTAGGCCCCTCTAACTAGTCCGTTGGGACAAAAACTGCCAAAGAATCTTCCCAGAATATAAGGACTATCTAATAGTTGATGCATTCCAGCCAACAAGATCTCATCCTGAAAGCAATATGGTTGCAGTTATATATCAAAATTATCTTATCGTATGGATTTTTTTAAATAAAGGAATTTATTTTAAACAGATTTTTCTCTGATATAATTAAACTCAGTTTCTTTTTAAGAGTCATACATTGTTTCTCATGTAGTTCTTGGTGTCTTCATTTAATGTACTAAATTCAGGAAAGACACCAACCAAAATTGTACGCTAACTCTCACAACATAGCACCCAAAGTTTGTAAAGAAACTTGAGTAAGTCGTAGGCTCTCTGTACACTGAATTTTTAAGTTGACAAATGTGAATGATAATTTACTCTTTTAAATAAACTGAATATTACTGAGACGATTGCCTTCATGTGGAGTGTGTATTGTAGCACCAGATGAATCTCTAAGCTATCAGAGATGGTTTCTCTCCCATCACTCTTCTCCAATCATGAGATCTTAATTTGACTCCCATTCACCCACAAAAATATAAAAGCAAATCTTCTTCATTCTTTATTTGTTGTTCAGGGAAAACGTAAGAATATCTACTCTCCATAAATATTATTCTTTACCTCCCTCTGGTCATGACTGCACATTGGGTACATATGCCTAATAAACTGACACCCTTGGGAAAAAACCCACCTTTTTAAAATGTCATATCGCAATAAATTTTTTAGAGTCAAAGGGCCTAAAAATACAAAATATCGTGCTTTAGTAAAATACAGTTACAAATTTCCTTTTCTAGGAGGTTTTCATTATGTTTTCCGCGTATATAAATGATACACAATCATCTATTTTTGTAGCTGGCCTATGGAAAAATTATTTTGGCATTATTTTGGTTCCTAGTCTACATTTTATAACAAACTTCTACTATAGTAACAAAAATATGCATTATAATTGTATGCATTTTTAAATATAATGAATTCTTTCTACATGCTACTTACTGAGATTTTATGTTTTTCTAGCCATTTCTATTATTCAAGGTATAAAACTAGATCTACATTTTTCCACTTATAAAATATATATACTAATACATACATATACATATATACATACACTTGAATGTTTATTCAACAAATCTGATATGTTTCAGGCAAGTAGCTAGGTCTAGCGAACCAGTGGAGAAAGCAACATAATTTTACACATTGTAAAAAGGTATAGATACCAGCCAGACGCAGTGGCTCATGCCTGTATTCTCAGCACTTAGGGAGGCCGAGGCAGGCAGATCATGAGGTCAGGAGTTTGAGACCAGCCTGGCCAACATGGTGAAACCCCGTCTCTTCTAAAAATACAAAAATTAGCCACGTGTGGTGGTGTGCACCTGTAATCACAGCTACAGGAGGCTGAGGCAAGAGAATCGCTTGAACCTGGCAGGCAGAGGTTGCAGTGAGCTGAGATTGTGCCGCTGCACTCCAGCCTGGGTGATAGAGTGAGACTCTTTGTCTCCAACTATATATGACATTCTGGAAAAGAAAAAATATGGAGACAATAAAAAAAATTAGTGGTTGTGGCCGGGCGCGGTGGCTCAAGCCTGTAATCCCAGCACTTTGGGAGGCCGAGACGGGCGGATCACGAGGTCAGGAGATCGAGACCATCCTGGCTAACAGGGTGAAACCCCGTCTCTATTAAGAAATACAAAAAACTAGCCGGGCGAGGTGGCAGGCGCCTGTAGTCCCAGCTACTCGGGAGGCTGAGGCCGGAGAATGGCGTGAACCCGGGAGGTGGAGCTTGCAGTGAGCTGAGATCCGGCCACTGCACTCCAGCCTGGGTGACAGAGCGAGACTCCGTCTCAAAAAAAAAAAAAAAATTAGTGGTTGCCAAGGGTTGGGGAGAAGGATAGATGAATAGGTGGAACATGGTGGATTTGGAGAGCAGTGAAACTATTTTGTGTAATACTTTAAAGGTAGATACATGCCATTATACATTTGTCAAAAGCCATAGAATGCACAACACAGAGAGTGAACCCTAATGTAAACTATAGACATTGGATAATAAGAACATTTCCATGTATCAGTTATAACAAATGTCCATGTCATCAGCTATAACCAATGTACCACTCTGGTGGGGATGTCAATAGCAGGGAAGGTTGTGATGTCAGGGAGAAGAGCGTATGTGACAAGTGTCTCTGCTTTCTGCACAGTTTTGCTAGGAACCTAAAAGTGCTCTAAAAAGTAAAGTCTATTTGAATGAAAAATGTTATAGATACAATTGCATTCACTGCTACTATGTTTGTAATAGAAAATCCTAAAAACAATATCTATGTGATCAACAAGAAGTTTCTTAAATATACTGTGAACTATATTATGGTAATTCCACCAAATACTATAATATGAAGTAACATGGTTTTTTTTTTCCAGTTTCTTGTTGTCTTTCAACTTTTTCATTCATTTTGCCATGAAACCCCTCACAAGAAGAAAGTCAGCTTTAAAGAGCCAATTTCAGATTGACACCTGTCAAGTAAACATTTTCTGCTTCTCTTGCAGCCACTGATACCCACACTTCAACCATGCAGGAACCAGAAGCAACCTAGTATTTGGGAAAAAGTACTTGGCAAGGGATAGAGAAGTGAAACATACCTTGTCTTTTTTCCTGGCATATTTTCTTCCATCAGATTTAATCCAGAAGAATGAAAAAAGAGTTAACTTTTACTAAACTTTGAATTTAACTTTATAAACTTAATTAGTGACCAACGTGATAAAATCTGGTTGTTGAGACTAAGGATCTGTAGGTGACATAACTTTGAGGGGTTTGGTCTGCTGTTCAGTTTGATCTGATGGCATACGCTTCAATAAGCTGGGGTTGTTCAATAAATTGTTAACGGGAGGGACACTTGCTCCCTCCCTGTCCAATAGGATGTGACAGGTGAGAGAGAACACAACTAGCAGGTAAGAGAGATGCAGAAGAGAAGGTCCTAGAGATGGATGGTGGTGATGGCTGCAATGATGTAAATGTACTTAATGCAAGAAAGAATGTTGCAAATGCTGGGCGCAGTGGCTTACACATGTAATACTAGCACTTTAGGAGGCCGAAGGGGGCAGATTGCTGGAGGCCAGGAATTCTAAACCAACCTGGGCAACAAGGTGAAACCTTCTCTCTACAAAAAAAAAATACAAAAATTAGCCAGGCATGATGGTGCATGCCTGTAGTCCCAGCTACTCGGGAGGCTGAGGTAGGAAGATCACTTGAGCCCAGGAAGTGGAGGTTGAAGTGAGCCAAGATCATGCCACAGTACTACAGCCTGGACAATGGAGTGAGACCCTGTCTCAAAAAAAAAAAAGAAAGAAAGAAAGAATGCTGCAAGGGAAGCAGTGCACTTGGAGGACAACCAGTTTTCTATTATAGCAAGAAAATACAGAGAAGACTCAGAGAAGATGTATTTGATCTAGGGGATTCTCTTGACTGGAGATTTTAAGTTACAAAGAATATAATGAACAGGTTTTCAGGGTCAGGGGGTGGCATGATCTTGGCTCCATTAGAGGGTGTAAAGCAGAGCACACAAAAGACGAATAATAACCTGGGAATTTGGGCTTCTTGTGTAAAAGGCATGATGGAATGAGTTCTGATGGATTCCTCAAGGAAGATGAATAATCGGTTTCAATTATATCCTCCTTCTTGTCAGTGGTGCTGTGGTCTTAATGTTGGTGTACCCTCAGAATCGTATGTTGAAACCTAATCTCCAATGTGATTATATTAAAAAGTGGGCCTTTGGGAGATGATTTGGAAGGCTCTGCCCTCATGAATAGGATTAGTTCCCTTATTACAAAGGCCCCAGAGAATGTCCTTACCCCTTCCACCATGTAAGGACACAGTGAAAAGGTGCCATCTATGAACCGAGGAGCAGGCCCTCACCAGACACCAAACCTATTGGGACCTTGACTGTGGACTTCCTAGCCTCCACAACTGTGAGAAATACATTTCTGTTGTTTAAGCCACCCAGTTTAAGATATTTTTGTTATAGCAGCCTGAATAGACTATGACCATTGGTATCTTAGACATTCTGTAGTAGGAAGATCTAGAGAGAAAGGGCATCAACTTTCTCTCTAGATCTTTCAGAGTTCTATGAGGTCTCTTTTCAGTTCTACCAAGGACAGTGTCCAAACTGAGCATGAGGTTTTACCATGGTTTCTTTTCTTTATACATTTTCTGCAACTGAAATGTGAACCTATTGAGATGGTCTAAACCAGAAAATACACACACACACACACACACACGTGATAATATATATAAAATATGTGTGCGTGCGTGCATGTGTGTGTGTGTGTGTGTGTGTGTCCATATTCCTGTGCAACTGGGAACTTCATTCTTTCACTCAAGAATAGCAAGTTTTATCAGGGAAATACATTCTTATGTACTATGAAATCATCAATCACTAAGTTCATTATGATAAAACATTGTTAAACCTAGGACCCAATAAAAAAAAATCACATTGGAGTTTGCAACAACTTTTAATCAACAAAGGTATGTATATATACACACATATGTATACACACACATATATATACACACACACATACACACACACACACACACATATATATATATATACCATAAAGCCCTTTGTAATGTGTTATGGAGCATTCCAGGCAAAGACGAGAATTTCTTTCATGGAGGGTCTTGTTTGCATGAAAGCTTAAGCCCTGGCCGGGCATAGTAGCTCACACCTGTAATCACACCACTTTAGGGGGCCGAGGTGGGAGGATTGCTTGAGCCCAAGAGGTTGAGACCATCTTGGGAAACACAGTGGGAGCCTGTCTCTACAAAAAAAAATTAATAATAATAATAATAATTAGCTGGATGCGGTGGCATGCACTTGTAGTCTCAGCTATTCAGAAGGCTAAGGCAGGAGGATCACTTGAGTCTGGGAGTTTGAGGCTACAGTGAACTATGATTATGTCATAGCATTCCAGCCTGGATGACAGAATGAGACCCTGTCTTTAAAAATATATAAAAAATAAGCCAGGCGCAGTGGCTCACGCCTGTAATCCCAGCATCTTGAGAGGCCGAGGCAGGTGGATCACCTAAGGTCAGGAGTTCAAGACCAGCCTGACCAACATGGTGAAAACCCGTCTCTACTAAAATACAAAAATTAACTGGGTGTGGGGGCACACACCTGTAATCCCAGCTACTCAGGAGCCTGAGGCAGGAGAATCGCTTGAACCAGGGAGGCAGAGGTTGCAGTAACTTGAGACTGTGCCACTGCACTCTAGCTTGGGCAACAGAGTGAGACGCCATCTCAAAAAAAAAAAAAAAAGAAAAGAAAAAATGTAAAAATAAAATTAAGCTAAATTTTTTTTAAAAAAGGAATGTTGAGCTCTAATGATGATATCCAGCATCAATCAATTTTTTTCAAACCTGCAGATTATTTATGGTTTTAGTTTTCTCAAAGAATAGTAGTAGCTTTCATGAAAAGAAAAAGAAGAAAACTATTGGTTAAAGCAGACTTGATACAAAAAAGCATTTTGTTCAAGTTTGCCTGTGTTTTAAATTTCTGATGAGGTGACAAGCCAGGTCAATTCAGATTATTTATCTTCTTTTCAAAGAAATAAATTATTCTCTAAAAAGCCTATGAGGTTTATAACTCCTTCAGAAACAAGCATGGAATTTGCCATATATCATATAAGCTTTAAATCTGGGGAAAAGGAATTGTATGCAGTAACGTGATTTTCCTCCAAAACGTCCAGGGGCTGGGGTAACTGTAGGACATCCATAAGGATCAACTGAAGGACTTCCTGTGGAATAACTAGGCCAATCTGTCCCTTCCCGTTCCCTAAGTACTAGGAGTACCTGGCTGAGTGAAGCTTTTTCACTAGCCTGAAGACTTGAGCACTGCTTTCTAAAAAGTGGTATGTCCATCTGGAGACAGCTAGTAGCCTGGCCACTGAGGTGAAAGGGAGAGAGAGGAGACGGAAGGAGTACAAGAGAAAGGGAAAGCAAGGGTCGGGCATGGTGGCTCATGTCTGTAATTCCAGCACTTTGGGAGGCTGAGGCAGGCGGATCACCTGAGGTTGGGAGTTTGAGACCAGTCTGACCAACATGGAGAAATCCCGTTCTACTAAAAAAAAATACAAAATTACCCGGGCGTGGTGGCGCATGCTTGTAATCCCAGCTACTTGGGAGGCTGAGGCAAGAGAATCGCTTGAACCTGGGAGGTGGAGGTTGTGGTAAGCCGAGATCGCGCCAAAGCAAGATTATGGTTACATCAGACTGCCACACTAAGGAGTAAGGGGGAAATTGGCAGTATTTCCCAAGAATGAGATACACTAAATACACTAAAGCATCCACTGGAAAGGAAAACCTTCATTACTTTGGCAAGGTTGGGGCTTCCTTCCTGCCTACGTGAAGCCCGCCTACGTGAAGCCCACCTACGGAACTTACTTTGGTTTCAGCACGCTCCTTTCCCCTCCATGTTCCCAGGCCAGCTGCTCCCAGGGCAACACTCTCATCTTATCAATAATTTGATTGATCTCTGTATGTACTATTATGCCAGCCTCGTCTTCATTATTTCAGTTTTGTTGATGAGTCTTGAAATCAGATAGTATATAAATCTTTCAACTTAATGTTTCTTTTGCAAAAATGTTTTGGATACTCTACATCCTTTCCATTTCCATACACATTTTATTTATGTATTTATGTATTTATTTTTATTTTTATTTTTTTTCGGATGGAGTCTCACTGTTGTCACCCAGGCTGGAGTGCAACGGCGCAATCTTGCCTCACTGCAACCTTCACCTCCCAGGTTCAAGTGATTCTCCTGCGTCACTCTCCCAAGTAGCTGGGATTACAGGTGCTTGCCACCATGCCCGGCCTATATTTTAAAATAGACTAGTCATTTCTACCAAAAAGTCTGCTGACAATTTTACTGCAATGTCTGTCTTTTAACTGGTGTGTTTATGTAATATAATAATTCTATTACATAATGTAACAATTAGTACGGTGGATTTTGTGTCTATGATCTTACTACTTATTTCCACTTTGTGTCTTCTCTTTTTTATAAAAAAATCATGCCTTTCTTGCTCTTTCACTTTATCTACTGCCTCCATCGTTCTATTTCTTTTTTATTATGCTGTTAGTGGTTGTTCTGGGACTGATAATGTAACTTAAATTATCAATGTCTACCTAGCTTCAGTATTACTGTTATTCACACTTTACATTTCATACCTATCACTTTCTACTTTCCACTTTTCTTTTTTTTTTTTTTTTTTTTGAGACGGAGTCTCGCTGTGTCTCCCAGGCTGGAGTGCAGTGGCGCGATCTTGGCTCACTGCAAGCTCTGCCTCCCGGGTTCACGCCATTCTCCCGCCTCAGCCTCCGAGTAGCTGGGACTACAGGCGCCCGCCACCACGCCCGGCTAATTTTTTGTATTTTTAGTAGAGACGGGGTTTCACCGTGTTAGCCAGGATGGTCTCGATCTCCTGACCTTGTGATCCGCCCGTCTCGGCCTCCCAAAGTGCTGGGATTACAGGCTTGAGCCACCGCGCCCGGCCTTACTTTCCACTTTTCAATTCTCACTTTCCCCTTCACATTTTACACTCCGCATTTCAAAAACGTAATAACTTTACATTAATATAATTCCATTTATACCTTCCTTCATTTAAAGACATAAGAATTGGAAAGGAAAAGAATAAAATTCATATCCAACAACATTATTGCTTATGCAAAAATTCAAAAGAATCTACAAATCACATGAAATAATAGGAGAGGTGAACAGATTGTTGGATATGGGTAATATATGAAAGTCAGAAGTATTTCTACTCACCAGAATAACTGAAGAGAAGAAAAAAGAAGATTCAAAACTTGTGCAAGACTTCTACAGGGGAAAGTTATTCATCTTTATTGAGATTATATTATAGGAGACCTAAATAAATGGACTTACAACTTTTTCACCCTTACCCTTCACTACATAGCATAATCTCTTGATTTACACTAATTTAACCTTTCCAAATCCCCTGGGGAAGACAGACTAGTAATTAAGGAAGGGCTTATCTCTGAGATCCTGCTTAGGAGACCCCACCTCCACATCTGGAAGTGAGAATAGGTTACATTTACAACCTGTGGAATCATTGTGCTTAAGATGAAAATTTTAAAATGTTCAATAAGAATTCATTGATATAAAGAGATCTACTGAAGGACTTCCTGTGAAATAACTGTGGAATAATGTCTAATCTATAGCCAAGGTTCCAAGGTTTGTAGAGAATCTAACATTCAGATTCAACTCAGTAGGTATCAGCAAAGTTCACCACCACATTCATGGCACAGTGTTTGATGCTAAAGATGGACACAAAATCCTGCCCAAGAAGTTCAAGGTCTAATGTGTGGGGGCCATGTGTGTGTGTGCACACATGGAATGTATGTGTGGTAATGTATGTGATGGGAACGGAAAGGAAGGAAACATATACGTCCTATTTAAAATACCAAGGAGAATAGCATGAGTGCTAACTTTTTCTTTTTTTAAATTAGCTGTTACAAAATTAATGATCATTGCACAAAATACTGAAAAATATAAACAAAATTAAGATTAATTTTATTCTTATTACTCAAAAAGTAATCTTTTTCCTGTATACCCTAAAGTGCTGGTTAAATGAGAATCTTTTCCCTCCCTTCCTCTAGGACTCTTCAAGATGAAAACTGAAGAGGACAATCAGGGCAAAAAGCCAGACTTCCATATGAGGGGTCTCAGAGCACTGGAATTTGTAGTATTGTTACGCCTGTGAATCAGTAATCCCCAATGGTGGGTAAAGTCAAGAAACATATGTGCATGACCACACCCACCATATACTTCATTACAAAAACAGTGTCACACTATATATGCCATTTGCTACTGTGTTTATTCACATAGGTTGGGTGGCGGCTTGTGAGAATAATCAGCTTTGTTAGAGAGGGGAGAAAAGCTACATTTTCTTAGCATATATAGTATTGTGGGAGTAAATTGCGAACTCTAGTATGAGGATAAGACAATTATATAGATAACCTATATATTATGTGGAGTAAAATCCGTTCCATAAGCTAGACATACCCAGAATGCCATGTGAGTTCAAAACGTGGAGCTATCAAATGTGGTTTAAAAGATCTGGATAAACTTCAAGCTGGAGGTGGTATTTAAGGCTTGAAACACAAGCAGAATTTCAACAAGCTGAAATTGCAAAGGGACTACAGATGGAGGAAATGGCAAGACGAAAGATGCAGAAGCAGAAAGACAAAGAGCATGTACAAATGGTAACAGACACTGATTTGCGGGTGTACATATCTTCACATGCAGATCTGCTGCAGGCAGTTAGGAATTTTTCTAGAAGTATAAAATTGGGCATCTTCTGTGTTGAAGTGATGGTTGATGCAAAGGAGGAAAATATCTACAAAGCAGAGATGAGATAGAATTTTGAGAATCACCTACATTTAAATTGAAAAAGGAAAATGTCCAATAATAAAAGGAAAAACAGTCTTGAGAGAATTGGAAGGACAGTACAGTGTACCTAAAGATAAGGAACACAAGCATTTAAGGAAGGCAAGCTGTGGAAGATGAAAACCAAGAAAAGGCAACTTTGCTGAAGCAATTAGATGCTGATTAAAGACATCAGTATACAAGTATTAAAATATTGAAGGGGTTTATGAGTAAATCAGTCTAGTGAAGGTGGCATTCTTTTTTACACTCAATTGATGTCTCTGTGGCCCCCTTCTTAAAAATTTTTTAAAATTTTATTTTACTTTTTAGAGACATTGCCCAGGTTGGCCTCAAACTCCTGGACTAAAGTAATCCTCCTATCTCAGCCTTCCAAATAGCTAGGACTAGAGATGCATGCCACCATGCCCATGGAGTCTGTGGCCTCTTTATCTCTCCCTAGAGATCCTTCAGCTAGAGTAGAGAGAGGATTATTTCTCAAGAAGGGAATGCTTGGATGGTATAGCCTCTCAACTTTGTGGTACTTAACTGAATTTACTCCTGAAAGGCTAAGGGAACAGAACAACACCAGATTTAGAGTTGTAGTAAATAATCAGGTATATGGAGGCTAGTGTCTTTCAGTCCTGAGACACTAGCAAGGTCAGTCATGACAGATTTTAAGACATAAGGTTGACCTTACACAGTAGTGTAATATAGTAGTATACAATTGCATATGTTTCATAATCTTAAAATATGTATCCTATTTGAAATGGTACTACATCTCTTAAAAATTATTTATTAAGCTGTCTTATGTTTACAAGCAGTTGAAAGTATTTGTTAATACTTAGCTTTTCCTTTAGTATCTTTTGTTTCTGTCTTTAAAATTTAAGATTCAGTGCCATAAAAAGATTTATAGGGTGTTAAAAAGTAACATATACCCAAGCTGTATTCTTTTGTAGGGAAGTCTTCAAAAGAAAAAAGAACAAACAAAAATTTCCCAACTTGGGATCTACAATGTGGGTTAGATATTTAAATTTATATTAATAATAAATGTAGCCAAAGAATACACAAGACAAAGTAAATGGAACTTCATTTGTTGTCTAATACAAGCACTGCTGATGTGTGCCAAAAGGCATAAGTTCCATTTAAATCAAATTATCTTGATTTATTAAAAGTTGAACAGAGGATTGTCAGGAACAGAGAAGTCATCCTTGATATGGAAAAATGAGATGAAAGCTCTCCTTTAAAAAGATCATCCTATCGGAAGATTATTAAAAGATTTACAGTAGAGGGGACTATGGTGAGGAAAGGGGTACGTTTAAATTTAACTTTCCAAAAGTCCAAATGGACATTTAAGTTAGAATATGAAGCAAAAAAAAAAACCTTTTCATATAATATCAGAAACTTCTGCAACAAGTATCTGGGGAAATCTTTCTTTTTGGAAGCATCAGGCATTACATTGGTTACTTTGGCAACAGTTGTACTTGGAGATTATATGTTCAGTTTCTTCTCACAAACTCATCAATCAGAAAAGTCACTCCTCCTCCCCTGGAGAGGAATAAGAGAAAAGACAAGAAAAGATAAAAGTGTTTTCCATACTATTCTAGAAATTCTCTACCCTCTAGGACCAAAAACCATGGGGGAAAAAAATGCACTCCCCTCACACCTGTTTATAGGTGACCAGGCAGTCTGGTTTGCTGGGGAGAATCACAATTTACACCTGTTGCCCTCATGTGATAATTAGTAGTGCACATTTTAATCCCCAAACTGTCCCAATTTAGACAAAAAATTATATGAGCAGCCTAAATATGTAGCAACGGTAGACTCAAGAGATGTATAATACTGAAAATAGAAGTTTCATAATAACTTCTACTTAGCCTACAAAATGGAGGATGAGGATACTGAAAAAAGATTATAAAATCAAACATGAAATAAAATTGATGAAATCAAATAAATAAGATACATTTACTTACCTTATTTTTTGTAGAGAACGTTTTAACTGCTTAGAAATAAGAGTAGGTTTTTGTATTTTTTTAATTTAACTTTAGAATTTAAGTCATCTTCAATAAGTCAATTTTCACTTTTTCATCCGTTCTCCTCATGAGAGAAAAAGCCTCAGGCAATTTACGGTTTAAGCTAATGAGTACCTTAAAATAGTTTACCTATTTTTGAGCGAATATTAAAGTACATGGATAGAAAACAGATCAGTATTCCTTTTCTGGATTAATAACTCAATGCTATTCCCACTCCCACTCAATTCTACATAAATTTAAAAGACAATCATTTTTAAACATTTTTAGTAGATTTAACAAGATTTATTTAAGTGCCTCAATAAGAAAACCAAAAGTGAATCAGAAATAATATGAATAATGCCTAAATTGACCATATTCTCATTGGTAATTCTTTGTATTTTTAGTAGAGACAGGGTTTCACCATGTTGCCCAGGTGGTTCTCGAACTCCTCCGCTCAAGCAATCAGCCCACCTCGGTCTCCAAAAGTGCTGCGATTACAGACGTGAGCCACCAAGGCTGGGCAAAACTTCCATTTTTAATTAATAGTGATTTCATGTACCAAATAAAATAAATTTTATTTTGAAATTATATTAAGGCTGGGCACAGTGGTTCATGCCTGTAATCCCAGCACTTTGGGAGGCCAAGACAGGTGGCTCTCCCGAGGTCAGGAGCTCAAGACCAATCTGGGCAACACAGTAAAACCCCATCTCTGCTAAAAATGCAAAAAAAAATTAGCCAGCGTGGGGACAGGTGCCTGTAATCCCAGCTACTCGGGAGGCTGAGCCACGAGAATTGCTTGAACCCGGGAGGCAGAGGTTGCAGTGAGACGAGATCAGACCACTGCACTCCAGACTGGGCGACAGAGCTAGACTGCTTCTAAAAACAAAAACAAAAAACAAAAGACAAAAAAAAAAAAAAAAAGAGAGAGAGAGAGAAATAAATTACATTGAGATTTTAAATGGCTATTACGCTAGATGGAATTGTTAAAGATGCAAGAAAATGAAGGGATTGCATTCTAATTAAATCATAGAAGATGATATACTTATTTGATATTTTAGCTACCAAAAGAAAAACTTCTATTTTTTTATTTTTTATTATTTTTTTAAATTTTGAGACAGAGTCTCTGTTTCCCAAGCTGGAGTGCAGTGGCGTGATCTCGGCTCACTGCAACCTCCACTTCCCCAGTTAAAGCGATCCTTCCACCTCAGCCCCACCTCCAATAGCTGAAACTACAGGCGCGTCACTATGCCTGGTTGATTCTTTGTATTTTTAGTAGAGACGGGGTTTCACCATGTTACCCAGGTGGGTCTCAAACTCCTGCACTCCAGCAATCGGCCCACCTCAGCCTCCAAGTGCTGGAATTATAGGTGTGAGCCACCAAGCCCAGGCAAGACTTCTATTTTTAATTAATAGTGATTTCATGTACCAAATAATGTATTCAAACAAAAATTCATATTGGAATTGAAGTAAATAAGAGACCTTGTTTAAAATGCAGTCATTCCTTGGTAGAAAAACGTGTGTGATAAAAAGAACAAAAGAAAAAAAAACATGGAATCAAAATGAGTAAATGAAAAATTATTAACAAAAATGTTAGCAAAATGTTGCTAACATTTAAATTTATATTTTTTTTATGTTTAGTAGAGAGATGGGGTTTTACCATGTTGCCCAGGCTGGTCTTGAACTCCTGACTTCAGGAGATTCACACGCCTCAGCCTTCCAAAGTGCTGGGAGTACAGGTATGTGCCACTGTGCCCAGCCTCAAATAATATAATATAAATTATTTATATATAATATAAATTATGTATATATAATATGTAAATTAATATATATAAAAATTTAGAAATAAGAATAGGTTTTTGTATTTTTAATTTTTAATTTAATTTAATTTATATAAATTTATACATAATATAAATTATTTTAAATTTATAATTTATATAATTTTAATTTATAATTTTATAAATTTATAAATTACTTTTATAAAATACCATCCATAGTATTATATTTTCAAAAAGATTAGAAAAATGAGCCTACTGATAAAAGAGTAGGGAACTGAAAATATTGGCTTAAAAGGAGCTATGAAATTATTTGTTTTCTGATTGCCTTTTAACCAGAAAAATTAAAGGGAAATCTACAATGAAGAAATAATAATGTCTTTACATAAGGCTATGAGGAGAAGAAAGAGAGGAAAATATATTAAATATGAATCAGTCAGAGAGAAATGACATTACTTTATCAATACTAAAAGAGTTTGTAATGAGTCTACTGATATATACAGTTAACTCTGATAAATGTGGATGCCCTGAATTATTTAATAACCTCTTACAAGTTTCCCTGCTTGTATGATTGCCCCCTTCAGTCTAGTTGCAAGCATAGTGTTCTCTTAAAAACTTAAGTCAGATCATGGCACTCCTTTGCTCAAAGCTCTTCAATGGCTCTCCATTTCCTTCAAGGCCCTATCTAATCTGGTCACAGTTACTTCTCTGACTTCCTTTCCTGTTTCCCTCCCCTAGACCATACTCTAGAGTAATAGAATTTTCTGTTCCACACAGTCACTCAGAGGCTCAGGCTGCTGGAGCTGCCACCATCTTGTAGCTGCTTAATCCTAAACGTGTTGCTTCCTTGGGTATTCTATTAAAGGGAAAGAGAAACTTGAGAAATCTGCATGGACTTTTCACTACTTCAGTCTGGAAAGGACACACTTACATCCACAAACATTCTATTAGTCAGAACTTGCCCTATCCACTCATTTAATTGCAAGAGTGCCAGGAAGGGAGCAAATGGCACGTTTGATCTGTTTCTGTCAGCCCTTTGAACGTGATTCACACACCCAACTACCTGTCCCACTCCTAGTTTCAGCTTTGTCTTTCCTAAGGTTGCTTTTAAGTTCGTGATAATATGATTATCCCTTTTTAGAGATGGCTTTACATTTTGTGGTTTGAAAAGGATAGTGCAAGATCTTTATAAGTCTTTATTTAGGACTAAATTATGGTTCTAAAATCATTGTAGGTTCTCTCTCTCTCTCTTTAAATGAAGCAGTGTTTATGGGATGAAGGAACACACCCACTCTTTCCCTTATTAAGAATAAAGCACTAAGCAAGTAGAAGGGTGGAGGCTCTGATAATTGCACAGTTTCTATAACCACAACCGACCTGTAATCACTTGACCTTACTTCTAGCTTCAATACACAAGAGTGACTTAAAAGTTAAACATCTGACTGTGTTACAACTAGCTCAATAACTACCACGGACAGGTGTCCAATTACAAGATTCCTATTGCATTACAGAGTCTTGAATAACAGAAACTTGCCAATTTGAATATCAACACGGGGTACTTAAAACAATATAAAAATTTCCTTCAGAAGCCAGGACACATCTTTAGGAAATGTAAGGAAGTAGCACCCTCTGGTGGGTAAAATAAAAGGAAAATTTGTGGAATTGCTTATTGAGGAATGTGTAATTGTGGGCACTTTTTAAAATTATTATCATTGCCATAGGTGTAATTAAGTTTTCAAATATAAGCTTTTTGAGAATTTGGAATTGAGACCTGGGGAACAAACTGCTTTTCTTAGAAAACATAGATAAATAGAAAGTATATGACTTTGCAAATTGCCATTTTTGATTGATAGCTACTCATATGAATTCCAGGTGAGTTAAAGCAGAGTCTGGTAATGATGAGAAGGTTATTTATAACCTGAGACTATTATCATCAAGGAGCCATGTGCCTTAGTAATTTTAAAAAGTTTACATATGCTAAGCCCCAGCCTTAGTGTGGGACTCCAGTCTCCAATTTACTTAGTACTTATGATAAGCAGAGACCAACAGGGGGCCCTTTTCATATCTACTTGATCTATTTGCTAGCCAGTTTCAGAAATAATAGTCTTTATTTTGGTTTTGTTTTTGCAAAGGCAAGAAAAGTAAGTTTTTGGCTTTTCAGTTTTCAAGTATCTGGGCCCCATTTACTTAGCTGACATTTTTCTCAGAACTTTAATATTGCTTCCCTGAGCAATTAAGTTTGGAGTTTTATTTGACTAAAAGGTTGCTTAGTTCAACAGAGTAGCAATGTGATGCACCTGTTCTGGAATTTTACCCTGACACTTTATTATAGCTTTTTCTGTGATGTTCAGTAGCAATGAGAGAATAGAAGACCTTTTCCATAAAAAGAGAAGGGTACACGAATAGTCATAGCAAATACATGCTAAAACTTCATAGAACCTGTTACTCATCCATTTATAATTGAGTCTCATTAAGTCAGGCTTCTTTTTAACCTTTTACCTTAAGGATACTTTTTACCTGACTTTGCCCCCATATGAATACCAAAACCATATGTATTTTATGGTATGTGAATATATACAGCACGAAGTCGTAGTCAGTAGGCTTCTGTGATCAAGAAAGATGAGCATAGCCCAGAGATTGAGAGCACAGACTCTTGATCCAGTTCCTGACTTTTTTTTTTTGAGATCTTGTTGCCCCCTTAGCTATCACCTCCCCACTTCCAAGAAACCACTGATCTATTTTCTGTCTTTATAGATTTGCCTATCTTGGACATCGTATATGAATGGAATCATACAATATGTGGTCTTTTCTGACTGGCTTCTTTCACTTGATATAATATTTTCAAGGTTCATCCATGCTGTAGTATGTAGTATATATTGGCACTTCATTCTTTTTCATGGCTGAGTAATATTCCATTGCATGTATATACTACATTCTGTTTATCCATTCATCTGTTGGTGGACATTTGGGTTCTTTCTACCTTTTGGCTATTATGAATAGTACTGCTATAAACATTAGTGTACAAGTTTTTATGTGGACACATGTTTTCACTTATCTTGGACATACACCTAGAAGTGGAATTACTAGGTCATATGGTAATTCTGTGTTTAAACAGACTACCTGATTTTTAGGCGTGGTTCTGTTGGTGCTTGCTCTATTGTCTTGGGCAAATTATGCCTCAGTTTTTTAATCTATAAATGGAATTGACAGCATCTCATATAGTTGATTTAAAGATTAAATAATTATAACTTGAAAGGTTCATAGTATACTTATAAACACCATATAAGTGTTTCTTTTAAAAATTTTTTTACAGATTCTCTTCTTTAAAGATTTTGAGAGAATCCCTAAATCCAAGTGACAGAAGGAATTGTCTCAGATTTGGCCAGGTCTGGATGACTCTTCCTGTGAGGCTCCACGGTTTTCTGTTCCCATGATGTCTAATCCACGCTATTCTGTGTTTGAATTGTTGCTTGCCGCCTTCAGTGCCTTCTGGGGATTTGCAAATAGTGCTTATTCTTTGCATTGGCAAAAGTTCAAAGTTCACCTAAATACAAGCTTTACAGAGGCTTCATTTCCTGCAATATAGTTTGCAAACAATTGGCTTCCTGCTTTCTCATAAACCCTGAGGAAGGTTTTTATTTATTTGGTTGACCCTACACTCTTAAACCAAGCATCCTCTCCTATGTGTCTGTGTCAAACAGTGCTCAAGGAACCAGTTTTATTCTGCTCCATTGGGGTAAGAATCTTTCACATGTTGGGCCCAAGCTATATGGATCCCACCATGATGCAGTACTGTGACTATTCCTTGGTAACTAAACACTCCACTAGTAGCATTTCTGATCAACTCAGTCATACTTACAATTACATAGGTTTCATTGATAGTGTATCAGTCTGTTCTCATGCTGCTACTAAAGACATACCCAAGACTGGGTAATTTATAAAGGAAAGAGGTTCAATTGACTTAAGTTCAGCATGGCTGCGGAGGCCTCAGGAAACTTACAATCATGGCAGAAGGGAAAGCAAACACACCCTCCTTCACAAGGTGGCAACAAGAAGTGCCGAGCAAAAGGAAGCAAAGCCCCTTATAAAACCATCAGATCTCATAAGAACTCACTATCATAAGAAGAACTTGCGGGTAACTGCCCCATGACTAAATTATCTCCCAACAGGCCCCTCCCATGACACATGGGGATTATGGGAACTACAATTCAACATGTGATTTGGATGGAGACACAGCCAAACCATATTATTCCACCACTGGCCCCTCCCAAATCTCATGCACTTGTGTTTTAAAACACAATCATGCCCTTCCAACAGTCCCCCAAAGTCTTAACTCATTCTAGCAATAACTCAAAAGTCCAAGTCCAAAGTCTCATCTGAGACAAGCAAGTCCCTTCTGCTTAAGAGCCTGGAAAATCAAAAGTAAGTTAGTTACTTCCTAGATACAATGTGGGTACAGGTATTGGGTAAATACACCCATTCCAAATGGAAGAAATTGGTGAAAACAAAGGGGCTACAGGCTACGTGCAAGTCCAAAATTCAGTAGGGCAGTTATTAAACCTTAAAGTTCCAAAATGATCTCCTTTGACTCCATGTCTCACATCCAGGGCATGCTGATGCAACAGGTGGGTTCCCACTGCCTTGGGCAGTTCAGCCTCTGTGGCTTTGCAGGGTACAGCTCCACTCTTGTGTACCTTCAGGGCTGGCATTGAGTCTCTGTGGCCTTTCCAGGCACACAGTGCAAACTATCAGTGGGTCTATCATTCTGGGGTCAGGAGGATAGTGGCCCTCTTCTCACAGCTCCACCAGGCAGAACCCCAGTAGGGACTATGTGTGGGAGCTCTGACCCCACATTTCCCTTTTGCACCGCCCTAGCAGAGGTTCTGCATGAGGGCTTCATCCCTGCAGCAAACTTCTGCCTAGACATCCAGGTGTTTCCATACATCCTCTGACATCTAGGCAGAGGTTTCCAAATCTCAGTTCTTGACTTCTTTGCACCCACAAGCTCAAAACCACATGTAAGCTGCCAAGGCTTGGGGCTTACGTCCTCTGAAGCAACAGCCTGAGCTGTACATTGGCCCCTCTTAGACATGACTGGAGCTGAAGTAGCTGGGACTCAGGGCACCATGTCTCAAGGCTGCATAGAGCAGAATGGGCCTGGTCCAGGAGACCATTTTTCCCTCCTAGGCCTCCAGTCCTGTGATGGGAGGGGCTGCCACAAAGGTCTCCGACATGCCCTGAAGACATTTTCCCCATTGTCTTGGTGATTATCATTCACCTCCTGTTACGCCAATTTCTACAGCTGGCTTGAATTTCTCCCCAGAAAATGGGTTTTTCTTTTCTATCACATTGTCAGGCTGCAAATTTTTCAAACTTTTATGCTCTGCTTTCTCTTGAACACTTTGCCACTTAGATGGTCCTTCCACCAGATACCCTAAATCATCTCTCTCAAGTTCAAAGATCCACAGATCTCTAGGGCAGGGGTAAAGTGCCACCAGTGTCTTTGCTAAAGTTACCTTTGCTCCAGTTCCCAGAAGATTCCTCATCTCCATCTGAGACCACCTCAGCCTGGACTTTGTTGTCCACATCACTATCAGCAGTTTGGTCAAAGCTATTCAACAAGTCTGTAGGAAATTCCAAACCTTCTCACATCTTCCTGCCTTCTGAGTCCTCCAAGTCTCTAGGAAGTTCCAAACTTTTCCAAATTTTCCTGTCTTCTTCTGAGCCCTCCAAATGGTTCCAACTTCTGCCTGTTACCCAGTTCCAAAGTCGCTTCCACATTTTGGGGTATCTTTACAGCAGCACCCCGCTCTCTGTGGTGCTAATTTACTGTATTAGTCCATTCTTGTGTTGCTAATAAAGATATATCTGAGACTGGGTAATTTACAAAGAAAAGAGGTTTAATTGATTCACAGTTCAGTATGGCTGGGGAAGCCTCAGGACACTTACAATCATGGGGGAAGGGGAAATAAACACATCCTTCTTCACAGGGTGGCAACAAGAAGTGTCGAGCAAAAGTGGGGAAAGCCCCTTATAAAACCATCAGATCTCGTGAGCACTCACTATCATGAGAAGAGCATGAGGGTAATGCCTCCCATGATTAAATTGTTTTCCACTAGTTCCCTCCCATGATACCTAGGGATTATGGAAATTACAATTCAAGATAAGATTTGGGTGGGGACACAACCAAACCATATCAGATAGTAATCACCCAAGTCCTGAGATGTTCTATGTAATAACATGACCCAAACAACTTTGGGTCTCAGATTTTATCACTGTAAAAACAGTTAGGCATAAGGGCAAAATATTTACAGACAACTTTATAGCAAATACTTCAAATTGTTCTTAAGCAAAGAAGGCAAAATGGGTAGCTTATTGTGTGGCAAGCACTAGTTGCTTTAAGGAATATTTTGGACCAGGTTAAGTTTGGAGCATGGCATGAGGCCCTGTGTACATCCTGGATAGCACAGCTTACTGTTATACAAAGTTCCAGAGCTTCTTGACCATCATAGAATGCTTTGAAACACCACAACAAATGCCCAGCACATATCTTGTTTTGCATGGTCTTAGGATAGCTGTAGAAGAGAGCTCAGTCTAGGTCCACCAACTGTGTTAAGGCATCCACACACCAGTCTAGGGGACTAGGATTCTCTGAAAAAGGCTGGCCTGAAGGGACCTTAGAGCCTATGAGAGGAGGTCTGGAAGAGCAGGCCTGAGCTGATAGCCTGCCCAAATGTCAGAGAAGCAGTGGACCATGGTAGTAGGAAGCTTGACCTTACCTGATATTATTCCCTTCTCCCTGAGCATCAGTGTGTTATGACAGTAGAAGGCTAGGATGTCAGTTACATCTGTTTCTAGGGCCCTAACTGTTCTGTGAGAACCATCTCTGATCATGAGACTCTAAGGGAGTTTTCCTACTAGCCAGAGAGGGAGAAAAGCAAGAGATCAGCAGTCTGGGGATGAGACAGGACATGAAAATAAAGGAACTTGTGGGCAAACCTCACTCATGGGACCTCCCAGACAGAATAAATTAACAGGAAGGGCTTCTACCGAAAGATCAAGTCAAGCTGGTGTGGGCTCCAAGCCTTGAGATTTGGACTATTATTATATATGTGACTATTCATATGCCCTGGCAGGTAAAGCCTACAGCTATCTGTGTTCAGTGCATTTAACCTTCACAATTAATTTTACAGAGAAAAAGGTGAGGCTCAGCAAGGTAATTTACCTAAGTGCAAAGAGATAAGAGGCAAAGCCAGGAATCAAAACCAGAGCTGTCTGACTCTAAAAGCCAGGCTCTTACTTCCACACCTTAAAGCACCACAAGAGGTGGAAGATTCAGTGGAGCATAACCAATAAACACGTACAGTGTTCTAAATAATGATAAAAAGCAACCTAAAGTGAGCAATTTCTATGTGCTATGTGATCTGCCTGTGTAACAGTGTGACTTCCTGAGGAATTTGTTGGTATCTTGATTTTTGCCCCCTATTTTCTTCTCATCCATGAAACAATGAGATTAGGGCTCTATGCCCTTGAGGTCTAGAGTTCCCTTGTCCTCAGAGTGAGAGTTCATAGGACTCATTTCAAAGCTCTCAGCCAATGAAGAATTTAAACTAGACTGTCCCAAAGAAGATGAGAATAGAGGCTTTGGGAGAGTGGCCCAACCCTGCAGTTGATTTCACAGATGGAAACATTGGGAGAATTGTGAATTTCTTCATGTGCTTGGACTTGGCATTCTGGAGGTTGCAAGTCCTTGTATGGGAACAGGTGTTTGGAATAGATGAGAATTGGCCATTAAATGCTATGTCTTGAGCATCTTTTTAAGACATTTGTGACTAAGCAGTCAGCAGAGAGGAATTTTGAGGAAGTTTTGGGCCAGCTCACCCAAGGAGGCCGTCGCCAGTGCATGGCAAAGAAACCATGCTCAACTACTGTTGAACACTTGGAAGACTGAGCTGCCATTCATGTCTGTGAAGGTTGTATACAAAATGGCCCTGTGCATAGCACCCAAGTGAAGCCAAGGGGTAAATGGCTGTCCCTGTGGACCAAGAACCAGGCCCTTCCCCATCTTCCTGGGAATATGTAAGCCCCAGGGGTTTTGTAAGTTCCAGTGAGGATAACTCCAGTTAATCACTGATCGTGGGCTTATCATTGACTCTGATAATTTATGATTTAGAGATGGCTTTATCTAGAAAATAAAGAAGCTACCATCTCTTGTATCTGGAGTGTCAAGAAGCTATTCATAACTTTACAGACAATAAATCATTTTCTATTTACATGATGCATTACTGAAGTTCTATTATCATCCTGTTTTTACAGATAAAGAAATTAGACCTTAAAGTTGAACAACTTGCCCATGTTGACATGACTCATAAGCCCTTTTAAATATAAGGAATTCAGGCCTTTCAGACTTCCCAGCTTTATGAAAAACACTGTGGCACCACTCCACATGTTGTGAAAACTAATTCAAGGAGCCTATCACCACAAGCTGCATAAACAAATTGTTACCAGCATAAACAGAATATATAGCAGAATTTATTCTTTGAAAAAAATACTGACTGATATTCAGGTCAGGTGCAGTGGCTCATGCCTGTAATCCTAGCACTTTGGGAGGCTGAGGCAGGTGGATCACCTGAGGTCAAGAGTTCCAGACTGGCCAACGTGTCGAAACCCTCTCTCTACTAAAAATACAAAAGTCAGCCAGGTGTGGTGGTGGGTGCCTGTATTCCCAGCTACTTGGGAGGCTGAGGCAGGAGAATTGCTTGAACTCGGGGAGCAGAGGTTGCAGTGAGCCAAAGTCATGCCACTTCACTCCAGCCTTGGTGAAAGTGCGAAACTGCATCTCAAAAAAAAAAAAAAATTACTGATATTGAATTATATGTAGTATATAATATGGTTGGCCATAAACAGACATGTCTTTGAATTTAGTTGGACAGATAGAATATATATCAATAAAGGTACTTTGCACTAAGTTTCAAGAGAGGGTTACAGATAATGAATGCTATAGAAATTTGGGTTGGAATTAGTAGATGGCGCAACAGAAAGATCACCAAATAATGAATCTGAAGACATCAGTTCTAACTCTGATGTCAGCTGTGCCACTTCTAGTGCCCTAAACTTCCAGATTATTAATTTCTCTGTGCCTCAGATTTGTCATTTAGAAATTGTTTATAATAATATACTCCCTTCTTTTCTCATGGGATTTTTAATGATTATGTATGCAAAAACATTTACAAAACATAATGAGCTGTGTAAGCAAAGGAAAGACTTTACTGTTTCCCTGGTTTCATTACTGCCATGTCTTCATGATTCATGACAGCTCTGATGGTCAATTTCATGTATCAACTTGAATTGGCTAATGTGAGTGGGCTTCAACCAATCAGTAGAAGGCCTTAAGGGAAAAGACTGAGGTTTCCCCCACCTCAAAGAATTTCTGCCTCCAAACTGCATCAGACTCAAGACTGTGAGATAAACGCCTGCCAGAATTTTCAGCCTACCTAACAGCCCTTCAAATTTCAGACTTGCCAGCCCCCATAATCATGTGATTAAATTCCTTAAAATCTCTCTCTCTGGCTCACTCATTCTTGCTCTTGCTCTGGCTCTCAGTCTGTCCAACCAATAGGACATATATATACACACACCAACACACACACACACATATATGTGTTTGTACTTATGTGTATATGGATGTATTCATGTATACGTCCTATTGGTTCTACTTCTCAGGAGAACCCTGACTAATCCAGTAGCTGAGCTAACAGCTTACTTTGACAAGAAAAATGTGGAAAGTAATTAAAAGGACTTCAGAAAGTATTATTTTACTCTCAATATATTTTCTGTTGGTCATTTTTGAGTATTTATGAGGTAGCAAATAACAGAACATATGTTCCATAATTATACCTTTTGATATTTCAATAAAATATGCCCATTTTATATACCCAAGCAGGAAATACAATGACACATGACTATTCACTATTGTTTGGAGCAGCTGATTTGCCTGTCCTGGTCGGAGTGTATGTCATTGTTCAAGGTGTTCCTTGCATCATGTTACCTCCCTCCCCAGTTACCCCTTGTCCAAATGGATTATAGTCCATTCTCTAAGGCATAGTTCAATGACCCTTCTAAACTGAAATGCTCAATTCCTCTAGCTGAAAGTGGTCACTACCTCTTCTAAACTCCATTTCTCTTATACTATTTATCACTTCAGGTTCTAAATTATAGTTATTTGTGTGTTTATGTTGTTTCCACCTCTAGAAATAACAATCTTCTTGAGAGTAGCATTTCCTGATAAATCATAGCTTTTATCAGAGCCCACTATGGCTCCTGGTGAAGATGTCTTCATAAATATGTGCTAGATAAATACACCTTCATGGGTCATTTCAGTCTCCAGAATTCAATCTCTTCTCTCTAATTTGTGCCATAACAAGTCCTATAAGTAATTTCTATCAGAGTGACTGTAATCTTTAATGTATGGTGGTGGTCGGGTGGTGAATATGTATTGGTTAGTGAGAGGATGAAAAGCAGTAGCATGGGGCTTTAGCTATCTAAAGAACAAACTTGAAAATTGGCTTACAATTACATTTTTAATGAAGGAATTTTTTGAACAGAGGTAGTAAAATAGCACAGATTTTGAAGTATGCACTGATAATTGCACAGTAACCAAGGTACTTCCTTGTTCTCACATGAAATGTTCTTGATATTTGTCAGTGATATAAACTAACTGCTAAATATGTAACAAAAGCAAAGTACAAGTGTCTGTGTACCCATCAAATATTTTACTTTCAAAATATTCCCGTACCCTCCATGAACAGTGTGTACTTTTCATCTAAATTCAGAACACTTTAGTAACTTCACAATATGCGAAGAGACACAGTGGCACAAAGAGATAGAATGACTTCTCAGGGGTTAAAAGCAGAGCTGAGATCTATTTTAGATCTCAGAATTTTAAAATTTTAATTTAGCATGTTTGATAACCAATACTCCTTGTTCATTTGGGAGCAAATTTATCAAAATGTTATGGTTGGAGAACAGAGATTTGTTCTTGAGTTCTATTCAAATAATTTCATATTTTAATGCATCTAAAAGTTTCTAAGACCAGAATTATTCTAGAAGACACAAATAGTAACTGACAATACATTCAGTTCATTGAGCATTTGTTTTTGAGACAAGATCTCACTATGTTGTCCGGGCTGGGCTCAACCTTTCCTCCCAGCTCAGCCTCCTGAGTAGCTCAGACTATAGGTGTATGCTACCATGTCCAGCTTAATTTTTACAATTTTATTTTAGTAGAGATGAGGTCTCACTGTGTTGCCAGGGCTAGTCTCGAACTCCAGGGCTCAAGTGATCCTCCTGCCTTGGCTGCACAAAGTGCTGGGATTACAGACATGAGCCACCTCTCCTGGCCATTGAGCCAATATTTATTGGCTGATAACATGTACTATGTTGAGTGCTGAAGACCCATTTATAAAGAAACAAAGCTCTTACCCTCAAGACCAGTGTCTATTGAGAGGGGGTGGACACACACACCAAACCAACTGGAAAGTTGTATTTGTTGCTTAATGGTATTTTTTGATTTCCCTGCTGTTGACTCACCATGGTTAAAAAAATTATCTCTTTTTCTGTCTTTCATCCAAAGAGGCAAAGTTTGCTGTCATTGCAATTGCCCCTCCCCCACTCAATAAACATACACTGAACTCTTTAGAGACAAAGTTAAACTGTTTGGGATTCAGGTCCATTGAGAAAGATTATGCTTCCTCAATCCACTCCTCAGAAGGGGAAGTTATTGTTTGAAATTGATGATGGGGTTGACTGGGCCATAGAGAGGATTTCCTAAGGTGGGTAGGGACTTGGGCTTATTCCCACTCAGAATCCCAATAGGTGGTAGGACTGCTGATAAGAAATGCATATAAATGGCTGGTGACTCAATATTGCCATGGCCTTGCAAGCTTTGGAGAAGGCTGCTAGGGCTGAGTTGGGCATGGAGGAGGGCAGCCTACCTTCAAACAGGCCACACGGGCTTGAGCAATGGGCATGACATTATGCAACTAGAGTGAACTCAAGAATCCTTTCCTCTCCTCAGTCGACCTGTCACAGAAAAAAGAAAAAAAATTTAAAGAATCTTTTCTTCCATGATAACATGGAATGAACTATATAATGTCCCAGGGAATCTTAAGCAATGCTAAGGAAGGGCCCTCTAGTAAATCATAGGCATATTGACAAGGAAGTTCAGAGTGAGATACATTTTGGTTTTTCAAAATAAAATAATGTAGCTTTTTTTTTTTGTTTTTTTGTTTGTTTGTTTTTTGAGATGGAGTTTTGCTCCTGTTGCCCAGGCTGGAGAGCAATGGTGCAATCTCAGCTCACTGCAACCTCCACCTCCTGGGTTCAAGTGATTCTCCTGCCTCAGCCTCCCAAGTAGCAGGGATTACAGGTGCCCTCCACCATGCCCAGCTAATTTTTGTATTTTTAGTAGAGACGGGTTTTTGCCACATAGGCCAGGCTGATCTTGAACTCCTTACCTCAGGTTATCTGCCCACCTCAGCCTCTCAAAGTGCTGGGAATACAGGCATGAGCCACAGCGCCCAGCCAATAATGCAGCCTTTATTCACCCAAGTCTCATGAACCAAATTCTACCCCTTACAGTTTAGATAGATAGAGTGTGATACACACTAAAATAGAGAATGTATTATGTGCTAGCGTTGCAACACAACAATTGTGGCAGACAAAGTAACTACCCCATTTACTAGATTTTAAAACTTGTTTGATTACTTTAGTGTTTTCCCATTGGAACATGTCTTAAAACTGATGCATACTTTTAATATTCTATTTGTTTTGCTTTGATTTTCAAAAAAAATAAAGCTGATGTTTTGGAATCAAGGAGTCATTGTAATTCCCTATATGGAAATAACAGAGAAAAGAAGGTATCATAGATGAATTGATTTTTCAAATGGCTCAAAAGATAAGTAGTGAACAAAGTGGAGTAAGGATAGTGTGTGTGGTGGTGGAAATATGTAGAAAAATCATAGTGAGTGCAAGAAAACCTCAGCATCCTTGGCAACCAAGTGATTTGACACCTCTTTCACCCGTAGAGTATGAAAAATTATATTAATAAAAAGTTTTACATAGAAACAAATTTCTTTGCTGATTGACTTCTGCTGAAAGCGCAGTCTGTATTTTGAAAAAATATGACCACTTAGTTGGAAGCATATTCAGAGATTAAAATTTTAAATTAAAAGGTGAATCATGTCCCTATTAAGCAGTATTATGGCCTGCATTTTGGACCTTGGGATTTTGGCTATTTGTAACTGCTTGTGTGCAAGAAAGCTCAGAAAAGAAGTGATTCTAGCAAGGAGTTGTAGTTGTTTTTTGTTTGTTTGTTTGTTTTGTTTTCTTGTTTCTACTGAAGGGCTTGCTTCTTTTGCCAGGCAAGGAACTGTAAATTTACATTTTGCCTAGGATAGCAAATTAAAGCCTGCATTATCTGGCAACGTATTTTCAATGGAATCCATTTTTATAGGTTGGCACTCAGCTGAGGACGTCCATGCGTCCCATGCCTTAATCCAGCTCTGAGTTCAAAGAACTTAAAGAAGCAAAAGGGAAGTAAAAATGTGTTTGTGGAAGGGATGGGAGATGAAGGAGTACAGCAGAGTGCAGCACATTACTATTTTCATGAAATACGTGGCACATACAATCTCTTTTGATAACTTCTTTACATTATAGGTATCATCATCCCCATTCTTAAAGATGGTGAAACTGGGACTAAGAAAGTTAGCTTGCCTTAGACAAGGTTAATCAAGTAGTAAATAAGTAGGACATTGAGTGCAGCCCTTCTGAATCTCAACTCATGGACTCCCCACTGCCTCATATAACAGGCGGAGTGGCTAGCCAGCCACGTGAGACATGTTTTATTTGCTTAAAGAAATCCATATACTCAGGCCCAGCACAGTGGCTCATGCCTGTAATCCCAGCACTTTACGAAGCCAAGGTGGGAGAATCACTTGAGCCCAAAAGTTTGAGAACAACCTGGGCAACATAGGGAGACATTTTCTCCACAGATAATCAAAAAAATTAGCCAGGCATAGTGGCGTGCACCTGTAGTCCCAGCTACTTGAGAGGCTGAGGCCAGAGGATCATTTAAACACAGGATGTAGAGGCTGTAGCCTGGAAAGTGGAGGCTGCAGTGAACCGTAATCATGCCACTGCACTCTTGTCCCGGTGACAGAGCGAGACCCTGTCTCAAAAAATATATATATACTTAATTTTTCAATAATTGTTTATGGTACAAGTATTAAGGCAAATGGAAGAATGAAAATAAATTATCCAACTGGTTTCGATCAGAAAAACACCACTTCTCCCTTTGTTACACTCAGCATACGAATCCCCAATGCAGTAGCAGGATTCTAGTTGCTAGTTCTAGAGGTCACACAACTTGATATCTGACTTACTCTAAGATATGTACAGTAACAAAAGCAACAACCACATAATCCAACTTGTGACTGCCAAGGTCCTTCCCACATCCTGGAAGGCTCCTTGTTTTCAGTGGAATTGGTAGTGGTGGTGAAAACTAGCAAATTCAAATAAAAGCAAATGTGGTTTGCAGAGTTCTTTATAGAGTTAAGGTAAGCAAATTTATTTGTAGCAAAACACATGCAATGAAAGTCCTTTGAGATAAACATTGCTAAATAAAGTTACTGAAACACTGTGGATTTTTAACCACAAAGTAATTCCCTGGTAATCAGTTTTGAATGCTGACAAGCTTGTTTTCTTCCTGGTTTCCTATTTCTGACCTTCTGATTCCTTTCTTTAGCAACAGTAAGAATATTCCAAAATAATTCTTTCCAAGGACTCTGTGTCAGCAGCTGTGAAGCCTCTAAACTTCTGTTTTCCTTTTGCTGGTCATTAAGTGAGGTCAGTGTGAGGCTTATGTCACATTTTCTAGTTGGATTAAGCAACTTCTCAACTGGAGAAAAATGTAAAGTTCTAGATTATCAATATCTCAAGAGTTTTGAAAACGAATTATATTGCTATTATGTAGTATACAAAAACGCTGTGCTAAATTTCTGACTAATATGTTTGTTAGACATAGTTTGAACTCACTTATCTAACATCTTTTTTTAACAAATATACTGAAATTTAGGAGTTTCTTTTTAAATCAAGACTGGACGTACTTTAAAATACCAGGAAAAATGTTTACTATACAGATGGGAAACTAAAGGATATTCAAACAACAGGATTAAACTCTCGTTTACAAATATACTCTGTTGCTATTGCATGAACACACACACACACGTACACAGTGACTAAGTACTTTCTGGAGGAAGTTCTTGCTAAAATAGTAAGATTAGATTACAAACACATTTTATGACAATTATTTTATTGAAAGGGAGTGGCCAAAAGCTATTTTATGTGGTGGTAACTTAGCATACTTTTTATTTGTTTGGTAGACATTTAACACGCCTATGAAAGTTTCTCATCAGGCTCTTAAAGAGTTGGCTGTCCAATATTGAAGGGTATTCACCAGAGTCATAAAGTCTAGTAATTCAAATCATAGGTCATTTCTTCATTCTCCTTAAATCATATTTAAAGAGACTTTACATTTGGTTCCCAATTATTTTTTTAAACTTATATTTGCCCCCCTGCCATCACCCTAATCTATTCCCAGCAGCACAGAACATGGGCTTACATGGTCTCTACCGGAATTGTTTTGAATTATGCAAAAAACTCTCTTGACCTGGAAATATTTATACTCTCTCTGTGTCCGTCAGCATTTTAATTTTTTTTCAAGGCTCTACTCACATAGGACTTCCTCAGTGAATCTTTTTCAATGATTCTGGGGAGAACTGAGTAATTCCTTCTCTGTTTAATTATTACTTCATTTATACCTTGTTATATCACTTAACTATTCATTCTTAATACAATCATGTGTGTTCTACCACTAGATTAATTCTACTAACTTTCATAGACTGTTGGTAATATGATGAGAAGTAGAAATGCAATTATGAAAACAACCAATCAACACAAAATAGGGAAAAAGTCCCAACATAGAGAAGGCAAACTAATCCACATTTTCTATGCAACTTAATCCATAAAGGATCATGTCTGATTCATCTTTGCATTATCAGTACTAGCCCAGGGCTTGATGTGTAGGAAGCATGGGATGAATATTTATTGAAATTAACTGAAATTAGCTGAAACTCGGATTTCCTGATCATGAATTAAAGGAAAAAGTTTCTTTAAGCAGATACCTGCTCATATCAATGCTACACTTTAGAAAAAGTCAAAGGCTTATTATATAAAGATTATATATTTATTTACATAATGATAAAAAATTGTTATTCCTCCTATGGTAGAAACCTGTTAGTTAAAAACCTAGCATTGAAAAATTCTGAATATGGTTAAACTAATTTTAAGTGTGTTCCATGGGATGTTATATGTGTCACAGGAAAAAAAGAAGTTTCATAATGAAATAAATTTAGGAAACATTGAGTTACACTAAGCTAAAAACATTTATTATATGACCTCTCAGAAGCTAGTGTGTGTTGTAAATTTCTAAGAGGGAGGTGGAATATGATTTATTTTCCAAGTTTATTGAACGAAGAAATCCTACCATCAATGAGGATGTTATGAAAGGTGAACCATGAAACTTACTGTCCAAACTGAAACACTTTTGAAAGTGAAAGGGAGAGCTAGTTAATAATTATGCCAGGACAACAGGTGCAAACTGGGATCCTGCCAGGCAAATCAGGATGTATGGTCACCCTACTTTTACAGGATTTTGTTAATACACTTTGAAAAAAAACTAAATTATTATGGCCAAGAGATAAAACTATTTTATGTCAATACACGTCTGCTATTAGTATATGTGTTGATGATATCAAGAGGAAGATCACTTGCATTTTAAAAATAATGGTACATTTTTATTTTTCTAGCTCAAGGATTCTCACCACTCTTACAGATTTTTTTCCTGAAACTATAATTTGAATGATAAGGTTGTATGGTTGGGGAAGAATAATACACAGTGGAATTTCTCATTTAGCAGTTAGGAATATAATTGAAGAATGCTGGCTTCCTGCCTAGAGTCCACCCCACCAAAAATACTAGGATCATATATGTCAACAACCTCTTTTTTCTTTTGTATTATTGATATTGACCACATTGTAAATGATTTCAGCTATGGAAAGGCAGCAGTATCTCAGGCTTTAATGTAAGGGGGAAAAAAGCGTCATATTAGCCCAGGGTGGTGGCGTGCCTATAGTCTTAGTTACTCAGGAGGTTGAGGTGGGAGGATTTCTTGAGCCTCACGAGTCCAAGGCTGCAGTGAGCCAGGAACGTGCCACTGCACTCCAGCCTGGGATACAAAGTGAAACCGTACCCCAGAGAAAAAGCTTCATAAAGGAATTACCATTTATTAAGTAACCCAGGTTCTAGACTAGCACTGTCCATAGAAACATGACAGTCACAATTTGATTTTACAGGTTCTAACAGCCACTTAAAAATTTTTTAATAACAGGTAGAATTAATTTTAATAGTATTTTAACTCAAAATATCCATAGTATTATTATTTCAACATACATGCAATATAAAAATATTAAAGAGATACTTTTCTTTTTCATACTAAATATTTGAAGTCTGGTGTGTATTTTATACATACAGCCCATCATAATTCCGACTAGCCACATTTCAAGTGCATATGTGACCAGTGGCAACCATATTGGAGTGAGAGTTCTAAAACTCCTCTTAGATACTTTGTATTTGGCTGTGCAGATGATTTCATATATTCTTAGGTGATGATTCTAAGGGAGCTATACTACTTGGTGAAGAAAAATGAATAATAAAAATAATCTTAACTGTCATTCCTTATATTCTTATGGGCCAGCCAATGTGTCAAGTCTTTTCTGTATATTATCTGAGGTAATCCTTGTGCCTATGAAGTGGATACTTTTTTTATCCCTATTTTATTAAATAGGGAACTAAGGCTGATAAAGATTAAATAACTTAAGCAAAGTACTTAGCTGATAAAGCAATGTAGTGCAGTGGGTAAGAGTAAGGACGATGATCTGGCATCCTGGTTTCGAAATCCTGATGAAATTCTTAGCGAATATATGATTTTAGGCAACTTACTTACTCACCAAAAGTAACTTACAGTATGACTTAGCACAAAATCTGTCACATTTCAAGATCAACAAATATTGGATTTGTTAGTATTTCTATTATTATTACTGTTATTACAGGTGTTATAAAGTAGGAGAGCCAGAAATCAAACTCAAATTTAACTGATTTTAGGGCCTACAGTCTTAAGGAGAATTACACGATTTGCATCCAAGCAACATATACTATATTACAGCTAATTCCAAAAGTGCAATAATTTTATTTGTCATTGTATGATAGCTTTTTTATGTGTATTTGATGTGGTTTTTTTTCCTTTGCAAACTTCCCTAAGATGTTTCAAAAAACCAAATAAATAGATGAGTACTCATGTTTTAAAAGTCAGCCAAGATGAATCAGTTTGAACTCTACAGAAGAATGGTATATGTAAATCCAAGAACCCATAATTAACAAAATTTTAAAATAATTATGACATTTGGGAAAATTAAGCTTGATTCTCTCCTAAATTTATACTATTAAAAAGTTTACTGGCCGGGTGCGGTGGCTCAAGCCTGTAATCCCAGCACTTTGGGAGGCCGAGACGGGCGGATCACGAGGTCAGGAGATCGACACCATCCTGGCTAACATGGTGAAACCCCGTCTCTACTAAAAAATACAAAAAAAAAACTAGCCGGGCGACGTGGGGGGGCGCCTGTAATCCCAGCTACTCGGGAGGCTGAGGCAGGAGAATGGCCTAAAGCCGGGAGGCGGAGCTTGCAGTGAGCTGAGATCCGGCCACTGCACTCCAGCCTGGGTGACAGAGCGAGACTCTGTCTCAAAAAAAAAAAAAAAAAAATTTACCTAGAGATGAAACCTTTAAAAAAAATTTTAATTTGAAAATGTACAAACATACTCAAAATTGAGAGAATTTTATAATGAATCCCCATGAACCAATCATGTAGCTTCAATAATTAACAGCACAATCTTATTCCATCTATACCCTTACCACCACCATCGCCATTATTTTCATTATACTATTTTAAAACAAATTTTAGGCATCATATTTTTTCACCTCTAAATATTACATTAAGTACATTATTAAAGATGTTCTATGGAAAATCTCAGGCCTTTGCTAAAGATGCTTTTGTCCAAAGGACAAGCACTCTGGAAATCTCAGTTTCAGTTATCCTTTATTGTCACTGCCCCGAGAAATGTCTAGGTTGTAGCACTCATACCAGCATTTCATTTGGTCTTGGACAGTAGTTCTCAACCTTTTCCTTCTCAAGCCCCTTTTTATTCTCAAATTTGTTGAGGACTTTAGAGAGCTTTGGTTTATGTGGGCTGTATCTATTGATGTTTACCATATTAGAAATTAATACTAAGAAATTTTTTAAAATCTTTATTAATTCATTTTAAAATAACACTAAAGTTTAGTTGAAATGTGGAATCTGGAATCTTATATAAGTTTCTTACATATTAACATGGGTAACATATTTGTATGTAAATAGATTTATTTTTCCAAAACAAACAAACCAAAAAGCTAGTGAGAAGAGTGGCATTGTTTTACATTTTTACAAATCTCTTCAATGTCTGCTTAATAGAATTCATTTGGATTCTCATATCTACTTTGGCATTTAAACTGTTGCAATATATTGCTTTGGCTAAAGAGTATGAGGAAGTATAATTAATTCACGTAGGATTCATTATCTGGGCTAAAAATATAGGTAAAAATGTGAAGAGGAATATTTAGATATTTAGATTGTCAAAGTATCTCTCTACTGACTATTTATGAATTATAAAGGGAAAACTTGAAATTTTGCAGTACAAAAAAATCTGTAGACACCATCTTAATCAAGCTGGCATCACCAAAATGGGAAGCTAACATCATGTGCTCCTGATATGGCGCCTGAGATCACAGCTTCACTCATGTTGTGCTCCTGCCAAAAGATTCATAACCTGCATCTCATCACTAGGAAACTCACATCAAAAGACATTGTACAAAACAATGAAAAATTATTTAAATTTAAGAGGTCCATACTCTTAAAAATGTTACTGTCATGAAAGACAAAAGAGGAAAAAAAAGGCTGGAAACTGTTCTTGATTAAAGGAAACTAAAAAAGACATGGCAATTACATGCAAGACATGATCTTGAATTGAACCCCTGTCAATTGGCAAAATTTAGATATGTATTGTATAATGGATACTTGCACTGAATTAGTGTTAAATGTCATGAAATCGATCGTTTTATTATGATTTTATAAAAGAATACACTTAGTCTTAGGAAATGCTCATTGATATATTATGGAGTAAAGAAGTATAATGCCTGCAACTGTCTCTCAAATGACTCATGAAATAATACGAATAGGTAATAAGTAGATAGATAGATAGATAGATAGATAGATAGATAGATAGATGGATGGATATGGAATGATAAAGCAAATGTGGCAAAAAAAATGATAAATCTGCTTGAAAGGTATGTAGGAGTTGTCTTGTGCTGTTCTTACAAGTCTTCTATGAGAAAATTATTTCAAAATAAGTAGTTAAAATAAAAAGAATAATTTAGAATTTTAGAACTTCAGTTAATATTTCTCTCAATTATAAATTAATAACACCTTATAGAAATAAGCAAAAAAAAAAAAAAAACTAATGAAGAAATTTGCCCTGACTTCTTTCTTAAATATCTTATTTTAGAAGTACAAAACAAGGAGACGGAAAAATAAGTTCATAGTGGAATTAAAATAATTCTGTTATTCATTAGTACATTTTCTGAATTGAATGCTTGTTATAACAATACAAAATTCTGTTTATAATCAAAATGCACTTATCTAGGACACCATCTAAAAGTGGTTCACAGTTTTATGGAAATTTAAAAAATCTTTTTAAATTAATTCAAATCAACGAGTACATAGTGAAATCAGGTGCTAACAGTGCTCAAGCATCTGAAATAATGAAAACTAGAAACACTGAACCTATCCTCAAGGAGTTTATAATTTCGTCAAGCCAAAACTTTTTGCACATGTGAATTAAAAAGTAAAATAAGCAGCAAATGATTTAGCACTTAAATGTTAAATATCAGTCATCTCTGTCTAACAAAAGTATAATGCAAGCCACATGTGTAATTTTTAATTTTCTGTTAGCCACATTAAAATGAAGTGAAAAGAATCATATGAACAATTTGTTATATGTTTTATTTAACCGAATATATCCAAGACATTGTTATTTCAATATGTAATCAATACAGAAATGAATATTTTACATTCTTTTTTATACTGTTTCAGAAATCCAGTACATATTTTACACTTATAGCATATCTCAATTCAAATCAGCCACATTTCAAGCAGTCAACAGACACATGTGGCCAGTGGCTATCATTCAGCACAGAGCAAGAATAAATAATGGTAAGAGAATTTCTTCCATAAAAATGGCACAATAGTGGTGGTGTATGGCTTAAAAATGGTCTCATTATCTGGGAGTGCCAAGGAGTTTTATTAACTGTAATTACTTGAATTTGGTGAGCTTCTTATTCTCCTATGTTATTTCCCAGGATAATGATCTGTTGCAAAATTCCCCTTCACCATAATTATTTTTTTGAGAGTTTTCAGGGGTATTTTGCCTGTAGTCACAATCAATCAATCCTTTCACCAACCTTGGTTGAGAAGCCACTTGAAGGGAAGCATCATCACTGTCAAAAGACATGTTTCCTAATACATCCCAAATCTGCAGTGTAAAGATGGAAAGAGCACCTCACAACTCTTTGTGCCAGTGCTGTAGTGTGTGCTGTCCCAAAATGTAGGACATGTCCCTCTCCAAAACTTCATCTTCCCTCATGAAAATGGTGCCTTCAGCCAGGCACAGTGGTTCACACCTACAATCACAGCACTTTGGGAGGCCAACGTGGGAGGACAGCTTGAGGCCAGGAGTTCGCAAGCAGCCTACTGCAACATAGCAAAACAACATCTCTACAAAATATAAAAATAAAAATTAGCCAGGTATGGTGATGCCCACCTGTAGTCCCAACTACTTGGGAAACTGAGGCAGAAAGATCACTTGAGTCCGGAAGTTTGAGGTTACAGTGAGCTATGATCACACCACTGCACTCCAGCTTGTGCAGTGATCCCTCATCTCAAAAAAAACAAAAAACAAAAAAAACACACACCTGCAGCTTTCACGTAACAAACCTCTCCCCAAAGGACCTTGATTTAATACAAAATCAAGAAAACGACAGCATGTCGCCCTTTATTGCATTGATTTCTAGCTTCCAGGCTCCCATGCATAAAGCTTCCTCAGACTTCCTGCAGCCAGAAAGTCTTCATCTCAATCAATCCATGGAAATCATGCTCTTCTTAGGCTTGTCCTACCAGTTCTCAAATGCCACCCAGTCATGCTGAGTCCCAGCAGTAGGCACAGTACAGTTTAAAGCTGAGATCTTTGCTGTATAAGCAGAAGCATACAGAAAGATATCTTACTTTATGTAGTAGACATTTTCTTGAAACTTTTATATAAATTGAAACTGTCTAAATTAATTCCTATTTAAAATGGATTATAGATGGCAAGTGTTGGGTGTGCCTGAGAAAATCTTCTCTAATCCAATTCCTCTGATTTTCCAGATGGCTAAAGTGTCCAGGCAAGTTTGAGCTTGCAAACTTGAAATACACATGGTCTGCTCTATATTTCCAGATAGCTGCAGGTCTTCCAACTTCTGGTTTAGGGGGCTTCCTGTTACACCAGTTGCCAAGGGTAGTGTGTCATTTTAAAGATTCACCTGGAGAATGATCAAAAAAAGTAGGGAACCCTTTAGGTGTGTCATTTAATGCAGAGGACGAAAAAAAGATAAAACGAAATTCAGAGATCAGAATGAAGAAGGCTACATCAAGTCCATCAAGTCCTTGTCACAAATGGACTGCACTCAGCATTTTATACATGGCACAAAGCAGAGTGACTTTGCTGTAGTTTTTGTCTTATTCTAGATGTGGTTGAAGTCGTTTCTGATTTTAAATGTATATAGCTTTAGTATGGAATATAAAATAGGAACTCCCATGGCATTTTTTTACTTTAATTTTAATTTTAATTTTTATTTTTTAAGAGACAGGATCTGGCTCTGTCTCCCAGTATGGAGTGCCATGGCGTAATCACAGCTCATTGCAGCCTCAAACCCCTAGGCTCAAGCAATCCTGTCGCCTCAGCCTCTTGAGTAGCTAGTACTATAGGCATGTGCCACCATGCCTAATTTTTAATTTTTTTTGTAGGGATGAGGTCTTGCGATGTTGCCCAGGCTGGTCTCAAACTTCTGGCCTCAAGCAATCCTCCTGCTTTGACCACCCAAAGTGCTGGGATTACAGGCGTGAGCCACCATGCCTGACCTCTCCAGGCATTTTTAAAAGACATACAAGTATTCTCTAAAAACATTTCATGAGTGGTCTCATTCAATCAAGTGCTTATTTAGCACCTACGATGCAATAAACTAGACTCCAGGTATCCAGAGTGGAAAGGATATTTTCCCTGCTCTCAAGTTTCTTGTGGAGGGATGTAGAACAAGAAAAGAAGAAATTTTAGTACTGTCTGTGGTAAAGGAACACATAGAAGAAATACCTAACCCAGAGAAAGCATCCTGGAAGTAGTGAGCGCAAAACTGAGACTTAAATTTGGTTGGAATTAGCTAGGAAAAGCATGGCAAAGAAGGTGAGAGATAAAGTATATCGACATGAAGAGTCTGAAGGGAAAGCGCCTCCAGAGACCCAGAGGTGAGAGAACACATGTTCAAGGAACTGAACAGGCAGGTGAGATCTACGTGAGCCAGATCAGAAAAAGCCTTGAAGAACGTTAGTAATCTGGACTTTATAGTTATGGAAATGAAAAAATACTCAAGGATTTTTGAGTGGTTTGAGACAAAGTCTGCTTTGCATTTCAAGGAGATCCTATGACTGCAGCTTTGACCATGAATTAGCGGAAAAAAAGAGATCCATTAATTAGCAGTTGCCGCTATCCCAATTATAATAGATATCTGATCTAGGATGGTAACAGAGGCTGCTAAGAACAGCAAGGGACAGATTTCACAGGAAAAAAAGGGACATATTTCATAGGAAAAAAAAAAAAAGCAGAATTGACAAGATTTTGTGAGAAATTGAAGGCCAAGGCAAGGGAGCATACCACATCCAGTGAGCAAAACATAGGAGCAAGAATTAAGCATGTGACCAGGCACGGTGGCTCATGCCTATAATCCCAGCACTTTGGGAGGCCTAGGTGGGAGGACTGCTTGAAGCCAGGAGTTTAAGACCAGCCTGGGCAACACAGCAAAACCCCATGTCTCTAGAAAGCTTTTAAAAAATTAGCTGCGCCTGGGCGTATGCACCTATAGTCTCAGCTACTTGGGAGGCTGAGGTGGGAGGATCACTGGAACCCAGGAGTCGAACCTAGGAGTTTGAAGCTGCAGTGAGCTTATGATCAAGCCACCGCACACCAGCCTGGGCAACAGAACAAGATTCTACCTCTTAAAAAACAAAAATTAAAAATTAAATTAAATTAAACATGCAAGACATGTCTCACTCACACTTGACACCCCACTGCCTAGCAAACTGCCATGCATAACAGAGTGTAAAACAAATGTTTAATGAATGGATGGATGCATATGGAATTCTTGACTGATTGACTAAATAAATTCATTAAGAAGCAGGAAACTTGAGGGAGAGGTGAAAACAAAGAATGAGCATTGCCTAAGAAGAAGAAAGTTCAATTTGAAAAATTTAAAAATTCCCATTTAGATTGAGGTATTTTTTGAATTCTGAATCATGAGCTTGAGGGATTTAATTAAGCAAACAGTAAAGGTCTGACTCAATGAGTTGGTTGCTATACAGAAAATGCACACAAACGTACTTGCACATGCACACATACACCCACCCCAAGGTAAAACTGAATTGTTAACAGCTAATACCATGTAAAAAATGTACATTATGTAAAAACATTCTGTGGGATTAACATCTATCCCTAAAGTATGTAAGTACTCTGTAGTTATTCTTGTTTGAACTAAATTAAATTGAGCTAGTATAAATTAATATGAAATTTTAAAACCAATAATGTAATTTCAGGTAGTAATTAATTTATTCTTATCTTAATCTTCCATAAAAAAGAGGAAATAGTTAAGGAAAATAACAAAGCACACTTATTATTCATAAATAGATAAGTATTAAATAAATGAAATAGTAAATATTTACTTTTTTAAAATGTAGAACTAGGTTAAATCTGACAAACCACAGTTTGTATGTTTTTTCTCATATAAGAGCACAAACAGGAACTCATACAAGAAGAGCACCTGGACTATTTGTTGCATTAACAGCGAAAACTCCTTAATTAACTATAAAATATAAAGAAGCAAAAACTAAGTGTGAATAAGAATCAGGGAAAAGCAAAGACTTCCAGTAGCTTTCATAGGCAAGATTAGACTTAAACCATCAGAAAAATATTCTTAGGGAATACAAGTTCCAATGATATAGGAAAAAAAAAGGAGACAAATCAAGGCCACCACTGAATCTTAGGAGAGACAATGTGGTGTGCCATGAATAGCTGGCACTATCAGTTCTTTTTCATGGGTGTAGTCTGGTCTGACATCAGATTCTGTTTTTTAACTGTAACATCTGCTAACAGTGTCCTTGTTCCTCACTAGGTGGATGGCCCTCTGCAGTCTTTGATCTTTCAGTCCCACCCCACTTCCTTCTGACTTGAGGCAAAAGGCACAGAAGCAGCTTTCATCAGGAAGAGCTTGGCTTTAAGACAATTTTCTATAATTCCATTTCGAAGATGCTTCACTTTCTACAGGTTTCATTTACTATTCCACAAGTCACAATTTCTACACCACATGTATCAGATAATTGGATCACTGCTTTGTCCCTAATTCTTAGTTTCAGTCTCAGTTTTTTGTGTACTTACTCATTCCTACCACTAAGATGAAGCACCTTTTTGTCTATTGTAACTTTAGCCTCTGCGTTTGAAATTTTGTACCAGAAACATTGTTTTCAATGGTTGGAAATCCTGTTATTTGTGCACAAGCCTCTCAGATGACAAGTCCCATGTGCCACGTGCCTAGATGCCAGAGTGTCACATGCCTCAGATACATGGGCATTATGATTATGCTCTTGCCACCCACTGAGATGCCCACTATTGCCTGAACCACGACTGGATGTTGCTGTTGCCCAGGGAATCTATCCACCAATCACTCTGCTTCCAGCCTTAGTGACTTCTATCCAAATCCAAGTATGTAAGTCAAGGTTCTCCAGAGAAACAGAACCAGTAGGAAATATATCTATATCAGAGCTTTGAACTTCCTGGGTCTCCACCTTTTGATATATAAAAAAGGAGATTTATTATGAGGAATTGGCTCACATGATTACGGAGGCTGAGAAGTCGCATGATCTGCCATCTGCAAGCTGGAGACTCAGGAAAGCCCATTCAGTCAGTCTGAGTTCAAAGGCCTGAGACCCAGGGGAGCTGGTAGTGTAAATCCCAGTCTGAGGGCTGAGGAAGACGATGTGATGTGTCCCAGCTCAAACAGACAGGCAGGAAGCAAAAGTGGTTAATTTCTCTTCCCTTTCCCTTTTGTTCTACTCAGGCCGGCAACAGATTATATGATGCCCTCCATTTTGGGCAATGTACTTTACTGAGTCCATTAGTTCAAATGCTAATCTCTACATGGATGGGTAAGTTTAAAAAAAAAAAAAAAAGACAAAAACAACAACAAAAAAACACACAACAAAGAAAACCCTCAAACCAAACAAACAAAAAACAAGTAAAGAAAACAAATGCTAATCTCATCCAGAAACACCTTCACAGACACTCTCAGAAATAATGTTTAACCTAGGCACCCTGTGGCCAGTCAAGTTGACACACTAACCAACAAGTCAAATAATTGGTGTTATGTACAAATTACCAATAACAAAAATGCCAAAATATCAAACAACTAAAAGGTTTCAAATTGCAACAAGGTGTTAGTAAGGAGATGAAACACTGTGGAAAAAATATATAAGATTGCCAATGTATGTGAACAATGAGCTGAAGAGAATAACAAGCTGGGTAACTGAAATCAGATACTAGATGCTACTGGCATCTAGTGGGTAGAAGCTAGAGGTTGCTAAACCTCCAATGCACAGACAATCCTACAACAAAGAATTATGCAGTCTGAAATATCATTCGTGCTAAAATACAGGAACTCGGCCGGACGCGGTGGCTCACGCCTGTAATCCCAGCACTTTGGGAGGCCGAGGTGGGCGGATCATGAGGCCAGGAGATCGCGACCATCCTGGCTAACACGGTGAAATCCCGTCTCTACTCAAAATACAAAAAATTAGCCAGGCGTGAGGTGGGCGCCTGTAATCCCAGCTGCTCGGGAGGCTGAGGCCGGAGAATGGCGTGAACCCGGAAGGCGGAGTTTGCAGTGAGCTGAGATCGCGCCACTGCACTCCAACCTGGGCCACAGAGGGAGACTCCGTCTCAAAAAAAAAAAATATATATATATATATAGAGAGAGAGAGAGAGCAACTCGTACATATAGTTTTTGAAATCTGTATCCCTCATTTTGCATGATACCATGTTGACTGAAATTTGGAATTGGTGAATAATGAGGAAATAATTTCAATAAATACGAGATTCAGTTAACATCGTACCAAGCAAGATGAGGACTGCCTTTATTTATTTGTCAGTTGAAGCTCAACTATCCATGATATTATAGCAGGAAAGGAAAGGTATTTTTAGAAATAGATCTTCTCTTCAGCCTGTTCTTCTCAGGGCAGATTATTTAAAGTTAGGATGCTTAGCACTAACTGGACATTTTATCTTCTTCTAAAACCTATCTCTTCCTCACTTTATTTTTCTGTTAATGAAACTACCATTATTTTTTCTCTTTCTTCTCCTTAAGCCCTCCAGTAAATTGCCAAGCTCTGGTTCTATTCCTACCGTATTTACATTCCTTTCCTCCTTCTTATTCTCAGTACCCCATCTCTAATTCACAGACTACGACAATTGCTTCCTTTTGCCTCTCACAGGCTACAACAATTGCTTCATAATGAGACACAGAATCTCGGCCATGTAATCCATTTTAAGCATATGTCATACATAAAACCTTTTTATTGATAAATTACTTTTCTTAAAGCACAACTCGGATTATGTAAATTCTTTGCCCCAAAATCTCTACTACTTCCTATTGTCTGCTGAATAATCTGACCCCAATGTACTCTAGTTTCATTTCTCAACACTCCTCTCCATGACTAATGCTCCCCTGAGCAGGATTACTACACTTCATTGTGTGATTACGCCTTGTTCTTCCGCATCTCTGAGCCTTTGTTCACACTGTCCACTCAGCTAGAAACCTCCTCCCTGACTCATCTTGTTACCTATCTTTCCAGGTTTAATGTTACCTTTTCTCCCAGGTCTTCCCTGGAACTTCCAGGGCAGGAATTTGTTTTGTTTTGTTTTGTTTTTTGAGACGGAGTCTCTCTCTGTCGCCTAGGTTGGAGTGCAGTGGAGTGATCTCCGCTCACTGCAAGCTCCGCCTCCCGGGTTCACTCCATTCTCCTCCCTCAGTCTCCCGAGAAGCTGGGACTACAGGCGCCCACCACCGCGCCCGGCTATTTTTTAAATATTTTTAGTAGAGACGAGGCTTCACGGTGTTAGGCAGGGTGATCCCTATCTCCTGACCTTGTGATCCGCCAGCCTCGGCCTCCCAAAGGGGCTTTTTTTTTTTTTTTTTAATAGCCCACTTACGGGTAATAATTTCCAAAAGCCAGTTCACAAACAAACCATCAGTGACAAACTTTTCTCCTGTCCATGATGAAATGAGGAACAATGTAGGTGAACGTTTTATAAAGGAATATTTATTTAGTTTAAATTTTATTCTGATGTTATGCCCAGCCTTTTATTATTAAAATATCCTCTCTTTTTAAATATTGTTTTTTAAAAAAAAAAAAAAAAAAAAACCTTGGCAAAAATGAAAGCTGATAACCACATGTTTGTTATTTCAGTTGTTGAGAGAAATTTCACTGGTCTGTGAAATCCAAGAGTCCTATATCACTTTTTTTTTTCCAAGTCTCTTTCACTTACAGATTTGAGGCAGTTATTATTACTCTATGAGGTTATTTACAAAAGGACTATTTAAACTGTAGAGCAGACAGATGTTTGCATCGTGTAGTCTCTTGCATTTGATGGTGAATTGCAGTGGACACTGTGATGCATCACCCAGATCCTCCTTCCAGGAGGACTTGTTTCCTCCGTGCTGGAAGGGCTGTTGGCAGAAGCCATCAGCTGCCAGCCTTTTCGGGATTGCTCCAATTGCAGAGAGCCACCTCAGTCAAGGTCATGCCCCTTTCTTGGCAGCTCATACCCAGTGACTAATTTACACAATGTCAGGAATACTCTGAAGGGTCATTCTAACCCCAGAGGTTTTCCTTGGATCAGCAAAACTGTTGCTGGGTCTGCTCCAAATTTAACTTTTCCTTCTGCCTACTCCTGCTTCCTCCTTCCCTTCCCTCTAACAGGTACCGGTACCATAAACACTCCTATACACAGCCTAACTGCTAAACTCCATCCCAAAGTTGGCTTCCTATGAAACTCAACCTTCTTTATTAACTCATTGAAATCCAAAACTGTGCTTTTAATCTTTACACCTTCCCAAGAGCCTTACGTTGTGTCTTGAACATGTACTTGACACAATTAGAAAGGTTAATTAAGACAGATCCTCTTGCTTGAACCCATAATTCTACTTAGGAAAAAAAAGAAGACTAAACCTACATAGGTAATGAACTCACTTGTGTTTCTCTCCCTGTGACGATATCATAAAAATTCTACTTCAGTACTGGTAGATTCTTATGTTGAATTTATAAGCTGACGTGAGAAACACAATTTAAAATATCAAAATAATGTTACCTTTACTTAGAAATGCTCATGGGCCTCTGAAAACAGAAACAGACTCTGGCATACAAAAAGAAAATTATTAAAAGGCTCATACAAATCTTAGGACAGAAACAGGGGCAACGTCATTTGCCCGGAATCATAGCAAAAAAAGGAACCAATGGACAATCTCTTCAGCTAACTCATCCGAATGAATCAGCTCCTTTTTTGGCTCCAAAGTAATTCCTGTTGAAACTCAAAATTCAGGGAGAAATTGTTTGCTTGGCCTGAGTTGTGTCACATGTTCACCTGGTCAAAGATGGCAGGACACTGGACTGACAATACTACCAAGATTACATGCAACAGGAGATGTACCTCCTCAAATGGCAGCTGAAGTGCTGCCATAGGGGTGGTGCAGATGTACAGTATACACTGACTGAGAATCGGCCTACTTTATACAAGTCTATCAGATGTCATAAGCAAAAAACATCCAGAGACTCTGAGTCTGAGGAGGAATCAAGACAATATTGTAGTAGCCATTGCCCAATAAATGTAATCAAAATGCCCTATAGTTGCACTTTTCAGGAGGGCTAAACAAATGGAAATATCCTAATGAGATAGGTCTTTACCAGATAAACCAGGAAGTACAAAATATAGATACTTCAATTATGTCAACCAAACCTATGTAAATAAAGTGAGGACAGATTGCTGAAATGATTGAGATCAAATTGTTGGTTTTTATTTTAATAATGGAAATTTGATTGTAAATGTTTTTATTTTTACTGCAGTTATGTAGTACGGTGGTTATGTTTCTAGCACCTATGATTCTGGATGGATGAAGTGGCTGCCTAATATGACATTACTTATTTTCCTATTCTTTTAAAGTTAACCTTAATCTTACATTTTTTAAAAATTAAATTTATTTACATACCTTTGTGATAGGTTTGCCAGATAAAATACAGAATACTCACTTAGATTTGAATTTCAGATAAATAATAAATAATTTTTTAGTATAAGTAGTCTCAAAGGTTGCATGGGACATATTTATACTAAAAGTTATTCATTGTTTATTTGTATTGTAAATGTCCTCAGTTGTCCTGCTTTTTATTTCCCCTCTAAATCTGGCAACACTACTTTGTGATGCATACCTGATGTTTTTTATTATTTGGCATTCATTTTCCCTACCACTGGTAACCAAACCTCTCTTTTCCTTTAAAGGACTGTCCACTCTACTATTAATATATGTATGTGGGTGGAACTGACCCATCTCTTATAGGTACATGATTCAAGCTGTATCAGCCTAACTGCAATGTCATGCCACGGTGATTGGTTCAGTAATGGGGACAGGACTCTGGTCAGGACAATGAGAGCCAGACCTAAGACTTTGCTCTTTGTAGAAAATAAAAGAGTTTTTTGTTTATTTGTTTTGTCTTGTTTTGCTTGTTTGTTTTTGAAAGTGTTGCTAAGCTTGTTGGTGATATGTCCTGGAGCTGCAGGGAGCCAGCACATGGAAAGAGTCTGTCCAAAATAGTGACTTCATAGGGTAAAGCTGAAAGATGAACAATAAAAGACTGAGACTTACTGATGTCATTGAGCCCTGGATCCAGCTAAGCCTGAAGAGGTCTATCTTGGACTTTTCCACTGTTAGAACAGATAGATCCAATTCACACACACAAAAAAACCCATAAGCTAGTGCACTTAAATTGTTGCCACCTGCAGCCAAAAGTTTCTTTTAGCAAAGACATTTTGAGGCAATGAGAGTTAATACAATAAAGTTATTAAACAGAAAAATCAGAACCAAATATATGAGGGCAAAATAAGCCAATCCTAAAAGTTAACATAATTTAATGTTTTCTAATATATGTGTACTACCTATAGTAAGAAGATTTTAAACGTATATAAACAATTTTTTATTTTGATAGCTTAATACTATTTCAATGTGAATTAAATACATAGCTAGCACATCATACCCAAATGTTCTTATAAAAGACATTTGCTAAAGTAAAAACATGATTTGATTAAAATTAGAATATAAATTATTCTTATGGAAATATAAGGATATGGCAAACATTATGAAGGTATCATGCAAGGGTCCACAATTTTGAGAGCATTGACATAGTTAATGTGATTGTATATCACATTTTGCTTTGAGTAACCTAGCGGTCAGGGTTGGGGCAGGAAATGGGGAGAAATGTGTTATTTTATAACTATCATCAGAAAAGAAAAATCATGCCAATATTTCTGGAAAACCTATTTATTCTCTGCAGCCAAATTCCAAAACAAATTTCTCATTTAGTACTTATATGAAGACTGTTAACCTTTATTACTTAAGAATATCCTCAGCAATAGTTTTATAATCAAATAAAACCATCAATGTAAAAGGAAATTTTTAATGTTTTCTCTTATAACAATCTTCCATTAAAGTCAACAGTTTTAAAGAGATACTTTAGTACAGCTGGTTCTATAAAATTTAAGTTAATATGGCACAACCTTGCAGCCTTTCAGGGATCTAATTTAACGAAAATAATAATAATAATAATAAGCTTAGGTTACCTAGGGGTTTCAATGAAAAAAATTTAGACTGAAAACTTTCATAAACCCCACATCTCTTACTGGGTTTTGAAAGTAGCTGAATAGCAAACAATTAGCTATCTGAGGTGGCTTTAGAATCGTGGTGCTATATATTGCTAATGGATTCATATGCTTTGAAAATCAAGAGAACAAAAGACAAGTATTATTAATGAGAAAAAGAAAAAGGCTTTTGGTAATTCAAAGAATTCTGTAGCAATTACAATTAGGAATCTTTCATAATAGGTAAGATATCAGCATAATGTCCCTCAGAACAGAATGTACATTGTTAGAAATCCAAGTGTAGTAGGTCTTTTCTATTAGGAATTATAGGAATAGGAGTTGGCAAGTGGGAAATCAAGAATAGTTTTTGAAGAAAGAACAAGTAATATAATGGAATGACAGCAAGAGAAAAATGAGAGAAAGATATGAAGTTAGGCTTTCTAAAGCATATTTTGGAGAGGAAATTCAAATAGCTTAAGGAAGAGTAAAACAATAATAAATGAAACCTAATCTCACACGAGAGAGTGATAGAACACATCCAGAGAATAAACATATCCAGGGAATAAATGTCCTTGGGGCAATGGTTTCTCTTACTAAGGAAGCAGGAAGAGTATATTGTTTGCTATTTTGGGGTATAAAGTAGTTTCAGTCATAGCCTTGGTTTAATAATATGAAGACTAAGATAAAGAGATGCACTCTGTTGGTAGTAGATTAGTTGAAATGCTGACGACAGAAAGGCAAGCTACAAAAGCAGATGCTCCTTTAAGTGTTAATTTCTGATAAAGTAAATATTTAAAAGTTATTTTTTCTTTTATTGCATAAATATTTGCCTTCTACTGGATTAATTTTGAAAATACAAAGTATTCATTAGCAGATTTTACTTCTGAAAAGTTTATGAAAACTAAGAAGGGAATTATGGTCAGATTATTAGAGTAACAGACCTTGAAGTCCCTTTCGTACCACATTTCCCATAGAGGTAAGAGATACCTAATATTCTAAAGAGTGAGGATTTCTCTACCTGATTAAAGGTTACATTTTAAACTCTTTACTTGCAAAAATCTCTAATGTATAGTTAATTGTGTACTATTTTCCTCCTTACCTACACTGACATGAAAACTCTTCCCTAACCCTTCTTAGAAACTTGCTTAGAAAATAAGATTTTTCTATACAGAAAAACCATCTCTCTGTTATCATCTTATCATCTTTCTTCACTCTCAGAGTGGCAATTTATTTTTGTTATTTACCGCTGACAGCCTTGTTAACTCAAAAGAGTTAAAATGCAAAAACTTCCAGAAATATATTTTTCTTTGAGAAACTGACATTTTTAATTAAAAATTAATAATATTTTGAATGAATAAAATGTCCAAAATAAGTTACTCTTAAGTACTTAATGTTGCGTTTTTTTGTAATAGAAATATCTTTAGACAGACTATTTAATTATAATATGTTATTGCTGTGCAATCTGACACTTCGGTTGAATATATTTCTATCATTAAGCATCATTGTCACTTTCAGAAGAAAATTTTGTTGTCTTTGCTTATCAGATTGTTATGGATCACGGGTGTCCATAAAAAGGAACTAAAACTGGAGTGGAAGCTGGTAGCTGGCAAAAGATCTTCCAATGAAGGTGGGAGAATTTTCAGGGCACTTACCTGGATACAAAGGATAACTTTGGCATTTATATCCAAACAGGTGAGAACAGAGGTCTCAGCCATGATTAAAATAAAATATTTAGCATTGGGAGATCCAAGATTATTTAGCAGAAAAAGAGATAGAGAGCTACAAGGAAAGTTTCTTAAAACTCCGAACCATCTTGCCTTTGTCACTCACTCCATTCCTTTCTTTCCTCCCTTCTCCCTACTATATGCTTTAATCATTAGTCAACAAATTCTTTTTTTTTTTTTTTTTTTATTTGGAGACAGGGTTTTGCTCTGTCACCCAGGCTGGAGTGCAGTGGCCAGATCTCAGCTCACTGCAAGCTCCGCCTCCCGGGTTCACGCCATTCTCCTGCCTCAGCCTCCCAAGTAGCTGGGACTACAGGCGCCTGCCACCACGCCCGGCTAATGTTTTTTTTTTGTATTTTAGTAGAGACGGGTTTTCACCGTGCTAGGATGGTCTCGATCTCCTGACCTCGTGATCCGCCCGTCTCGGCCTCCCAAAGTGCTGGGATTACAGGCTTGAGCCACCGCGCCCGGCCAACAAATTCTTATTGAGACCCCCAGACTCTGTGCTAGGCAGTGGAGGATCATCTTCATGAAAAACACACATATACGGGGACATATACTTGTAAATGTCATGATCCATCTCCTTAGAGTCAAATGAGGGGACAGATAAGTACAAATAAGTTCAATTCATTTTAAGCTGTGAGGGGATTAGATGCAAGTTGCAACGTGGGCACGGAGGAACAAGGGATGACTCACCCAGGAAATTCAGAGAAGGCGTCTCAAGATGGTAAACACCTGACATAAACATTGAAGGAGGCCAGGCACGATGGCTCACCCATATAATCACAGCACTAGGAGGCTCAGGTGTGAGGATTGCTTGAGCCTGGGGGTGCAAGACTAGCCTGGGCAACACAGTGAGATCCTGTCTCTACAAATAATTAGCCAGGCATGGTGATGCACACCTGTAGTCCCAGCTACTCAGGAGGCTGAGGTGGGAACATCACCTGAGCCCAAAGAGGTCAAGGCTGCATGAGCCATGATCTCACCATTGCATTCCAGCCTGGGCATTGGAGTGAACCTCTGTCTCAAAAAACAACAACAAACTAATTGATTGAAGGAAAGCTTGCCTGACAGACAAACTTGGGGAAACAGGAGAGAAGACATTCCAAGGAGAGGGAATAAAGTGTGAGAAAAGTGTGGCCTGTTCAGGGAACTACAAGTACTGACAGAGTATAAAGTTTGAGTGAGGGGTTGGAGGTGGGAGGAGCAGCTACCAGAGGATGAGGCTTAGGCTGTTGGAAGGAAGAGACATTAAAGGGCCTTACATGTCATGGTAAGGAACTCAAATCTTATATTACAAACAATGAGGAGCCTCTGAATAATTTTTAGGAGAGAGAGTAACATGATCAGATTCTCACTTGCATGCTGGCAATGATGTGCTGGATGAATTGTGAGAATAAAACCAGGGAGAGAAGTGAGGTGGTGAAGGATGCTTGATTTAGGGCACAGGCAGAAGAGATGAAAAGGAAGTGGTGGTGGAGGGCCAATAGGAGGTAAAATTGATGGGAGGTGGCGACTGAAGATTAGAAGGCAGGAACAATGTGAGCAGTAGGAGAACAAGATGGGTTTTGAGGTTTCTAATTGGAAAAGAGAGTGTGGTGGTATTAATCACTAAGATAGGAAACAGAAAAGATTTGGAACAAAGATCTTGAGTACAGATGTGTACACAATGACTTTGAGGAAATTACCAGTTGTAGCTATAGTTCCAGGCCTCAGATGAGAGGTTTGGATAAATATTTGGGAATCACAAAGAGGGCAATAAAAGCTATCGACATTAATAGTGTCACTGTTAAGGACATAGGCTCTGCTGTCAAAAGACTCAGATTGGAGTTGGCTCTCTCATTGACCTTGTATAAGTTTCCTAAATCTGAAACGTGCTGTTAATAATATCTCTTACAAACCACTAAAGAATTAAATGGAAGTGTATCTAAAGCATTCAACATGGTGTTAGGCATGTAGTAAGTGCTCGGTAATGCTACCTTATATTATTCTGATGAATCGGATTAGAAAATCAAAATTCACCTGGCTGGGCGCGGTGGCTCATGCCTGTAATCCCAGCACTTTTGGAGGCCGAGGTGGGCTGATCATGAGTCAGGAGATCGAGACCATCCTGGCTAACACAGAGAAACCCTGTCTCCACTAAAAATACAAAAAAATTAGCTGGGCGTGGTGGCGGGCGCCTGTAGTCCCTCAGGAGGCTGAGGCAGGAGAATGGCGTGAACCCAGGAGGTGGAGCTGGCAGTGAGCCAAGATTGCCTCACTGCACTCCAGCCTGGACAACAGAACCAGACTCTGTCTCAAAAAATAAATAAATAAATAAATAAATAAATAAATAAATAAATAAATAAAAAGAGAGAAAGAAAATTAAAATTCACCTATTCGCTAAATTTTCTGGGGACCCCTGCTGTATTCAAGGCCAAATAAATGAGGCAAAATGATAGAACTCTTGGTGGAATTAATATTTAAGATGCAGAGCCATAGAGAAAGGCAAATGAGTGATCATATAAGCGGGATAGAGACACCCAACATAGGACAGATATTGATTGATGGTAGAGAGCTTGCAGAGAAGAAAATGTCCGATTCACATTTAGTTATGGGACACAAATGTCACACAACTAAAGCTTTCAATGTTTTCGGGTGTTTAGTAGTTACTAAGTCATTGGCAACTTTAGTCATTAAAATATTGGGGGTGGAAATGAGCTCACATTACTTGATAAGTGAAAGAGAAAGGAAAAAATGTAGACAATAAGTATAGGTTACTCTTTTCAGAAGCTTGGCTGTGAAGAGGAAAGACACGAATTAGTAACACTCAGGGTATTTATTTATTTATTTATTTAAATTGATTGTTTTAATGAAGGTAGTTTTTATTTTAATTTGAGAGATATCTGAACATACTTCTACAATGACCAGAAAGAGCCAATGGAGAAAACAAAACCATGTATATAGACGAGAATCACTGTTGGAGCAAAAGGAAACAGGGAAACGTAGAGCGCAGCAAAGCAGAAGGCCTTAGGAAGAGCAAAGTGCTTCACTCAGTGAGTACAGAGATGCCAGACCTAATGGGTGCTTGAGTTACCTTTATTGCCACTTGAAGAATTCCGAGACCATCAAAGAATTACTGAATTCCACGTTGAGAGAGTGCTAACTACAGTAGGATAGAGAACACTATGAGCATCTGGGAAATAACTGAAAATCAATTCACCGCTGGGAATGAACAGGAACTGGTGGCATGTGCAGCTTCAGGCACTGTGGGAAAGTTCTGGTTCAGAAAGCAGATCTTAGCATTGGGGGAGATGATGATCTTAACAGTGGTCACTATAAAGGAGCTCAACATGAAATAACAGTGTTTAGAATCAGGGCACAGAGGAATTGGAATTACTTGGAAATCTACGAAATCAGCATCAGAAAAGTCCTTCAGCTGGTAGAACTGGAAGAGGAGATCTATCCTCTTAGACCAATATTTTATAGGCACAAAAACCCTTAACAGATTATCAACAAATGGAATTAAGCAATATTTAAAAAGGGATAATATATCATGATCAACTGGGGTTTATCCCAGGAATGCAAGCCTGTTTCAACATTTAAAAATCAGTGTAATTCCAGGAACAGAAAACCAAACACCGCATGTTCTCACTCATAAGTGGGAGTTGAACAATGAGAACATATGGACACAGGGAGGGGAACATCACACACTAGGGCCTGTGGGGGGCAGTGGGGGGGAAGGGGAGGGATAGCATTAAGAGAAATACCTAATGTAGACAACGGGTTGATGGGTGTAGCAAACCACCACAGCACATGTATACCTATGTAACAAACCTGAACATTCTGCACATGTATCCCAGAATTTAAAGTATAATAAAAATAAAAATAAAAATCAGTGTAATTCACTGTATCAACAGACTAAATAGGAGACAAAATATGAGTTTATTTAATACAAACACTGAAAGCATTTGACAAAATTTATGAGGAACACTTCTCAGGAAGATGGAATAGAAAAGAACTTCCTCAATTTAATAAATGGCATCTAGCATCATATTTAATGATCACAGATCAAAGAAATAGAAAACTGAAAACCATAAAGAACATCAATGATACAAAATAAGTTTCTGTAAAACGGCCAATAAAGTAATAGTAAAACAAACAAGACAATTGTTTGCTTGCCCTAAAATATTAAGAAAATAGTTTTTAATGCACACAATGTGATTGAATATGCTCCATAATTTTTGAAAATTTGGCTTAACACTTTTTGACATGGGATCCAAAGGTTTTTCTAAAAGGTGAATTTTATCTGTACTATATTTTAGTGGCCATTACTGAAAAGGACACTTTACAAAAAACATGAAGGTACACCCACCTGGGAGAAATATACAAGGGTTTGCTTATTTAAGCACAATACTCATGTTTTTCAATTGCATTCACCTGTTATAAATTTGTTAAAATTTTGCTAGTAATTTTCTTGCAAACTGAGAAGTATTTCATTTCCATATTTTTAGCAAATAAGAAAACACCAAAACTTTTTTACTTGGAAAAATTTTAAACAGGTGTAAAGATTGTTTTTAAGTTTAGAAATATGTTTTTACAAGTGACGTGTTTTATCATTTTGAACTTTAAAGTCACATAATGATGGACAAGATTCCAAATGACTGTTTTCAAAACATGCTTTTGGCAATGTAAGTTTCTTTTGAAAAGTAGTTTCTTTCTCACTATGGTTAAAAATATGGAAGCAATATAGTAAATGTGTACTTCCTTTTTCTTTTTTTCAAAGATATCTACTAACAGTGATTTGTTGTCACTGGAAAGATCAGCACACTTGAACAGTTGTCTGTTTTGTTTTTTTCATCCTAAGTTTAATGATTGTTTTTTAAACAAGTTCAAGCACACCTGAACAGTTGTCTGTTTTGTTTTTTTATCCTAAGTTTAATGATTCTTGTAAGAAATTTACACAAAGATAGACTGTATGTCTTTGTTATAAATTATTTTCATGGTCATCTCCTATCTCATTACAACGTATTTAAGATACTTTAATTAATAAATTATTAGTTTAGCAACCCTGGATCAAATCATGGGTTTCACTTTTGGCTATCTCAGTCCTATAACTATCAAGGATATATTTTTTTTCAGAATTATCATAAAATATCCCTGTAGCAGGTTATCCTCAGAGGTAACATTCACTTATTCTTACTGGTTAATTTATCTAATGCTATCTCACAATTCTTAAATTCCTCACCCTTATATTATTCGATGGCAAAAACTATGCAGTTACCTAAAGCAAGGGTTAGCAAACTTTTTCTGTAAATGGCCAGATAATAAACATTTGAGGCTTTGCAGGTCATAAGGTTTCTGGTACAACTACTCAACTCTGCTGATGTAGCATGAAAGTGGTCATAGACAATGCTAAAAGAATGAGCATGGCTGTGTCGCCCCAAAAAGCTCTATTTACAAAAACAGGCAACAGGATAGGTAGAGTATAGTTTGCTGATCCTGGCCATACATCTTTCTAGAACCTCAGAATTTTCTAGGTCCTAATAATTAGAGGCAGTAATGTAATTCTCAGTTGTCTGATGCTAGTTTCCCATCTTGGAATATGAATGAGGGTTTCACCACCTCTTGCCTCAGTATAGCCAAGTAAACAGTGCCAAATGACCCAGTTTTCTGAAAGATCTGTTGCCTGTAACCACCTTCCTGGTACAAGTTTTAGAATACCTAAAGTTTCCAGTTCAGAATCACCTAGAGTTTTTGTAAATAACAGAATCTGACCCAGGCTAGCTAAAGCAAAAGGGAATTTATGGGAAGGATATTGTGAGCCTCACAGGTCAACTCATTTTTTAAGCAGAGGTCAATTATCCTAGACCATCTTCCTATTCCATTTGATATCAGACTAGTTCATTGTGCAAAATAACATCATGCTGAAATGACCTCTAGAGCAGGAATTTGCAAGTGCACTATGTCCTTGGTCACATAAATGAATGCTGGGGGATATAAATGCCATGAAATATAGGAGCCTGATACCTCACAGATGTTTCTGGGGGCCTGTTATTCTGAGGCATGTAAAAATAGGTCCCTCAAAATGAAGGACATGTTGCTATTCCTTTCGTGCCTTTCCAGCAAGAACAAGGCTTGGTGGGCATCTCTGGATGATAATGACAATAAGGCACAGTTTTGAGTGCCTTGTTTCAATCACACTGTCCAATGTTCACAATGCTGCTATCTCTCAATGGAACTGAGAGCAAAAGAAGACCCTCTAGTAAGTTCAGGCTGAGGTGAGGCAATCTGTGAATTGTCCCTAATGACACAATAAATCCAAGGTTGCTTGGAGAGCCTGAGGAAGATTGGGATGTTGTATGGACTTGCATTAAAACAGGAAATTGAGACAGGGTAACACATTTTCCTTCTGTGTGTCAGAACATTATAATGTGCATGCATATAGATACCATCATTATGTGGGAACTGAGTCAACATACCAAGTCAGCCCTGATGCTTGTTAGAGCTTTCCTCTTTTATCAGTTCAAAGTCCCAATCTAACAGAACATATCATAAACACACAATAGCTTCAGTATCAAGAGGATCAAGGTGAAAGAAAAGTGCCAATATTCTCTTATATCTTCCTAAAAGGAGGAAAAAATTGAATGTGAGAAAGCGAATATGTAATTTAATTTTTAAACTGATTCTAAGTAAAGATATTGAGCTGCATGACTCCTAAACTAGGAATGAGGAACTTATTGTAATGTGACCATCGACTCTAAGTCGTTTGCTTGTTCAATGTGTTTCTTCCTCTATTAAAAAACAAAACAAAAAAATCAATGAATACTACTAACTTCCAGCCACGGGGAACTGAGAATCATGATTGATGTAACAACTATCAAGTATTATACAATCCAGTTTTGAATATAAATGACAAATATTAGATCAATAATTTCATGAAACCATAGTCACTAATTACCCTTCCTTCCTGCTCTGAGGTAACTAAAAGCAGGATTTTTATGTTCAGGGCTTTGTATTCTTACCAACCCCTCTTTCAATAGAGTAGGCTTATGATAAGGCTTATATATTCATTTTCATACCACCAAAAAAGGATTTGTAATAGTGAAAAAACATGAAATTGTTTATATTCCCCTATGCACTGCCTTTTACCCATTGCTTTTTAAAATGCAAGATTTTTTTTTAAATCCAAAAAACATGGGATTGATTATATAATTTTGAGCTGAAAAGGACCTTAGCAATCGTTAAGTAATTCGTTTCATTTTACAAATGAGTAAGGAGAAACATGCTGAAGTTGAGTGATTTTACTAAGATTACATGGCTAGTTACTATCAGAACTCAGATTAGAGAAACTATGGGTGATAAATAAATATCTGCTTGCCCTTGCGGCTGTTTTGCCAGATGTGAAGAATGAAGACATTCTACCTACAGACTCTATCATACTATCTAGGTCTTAAACTGACGAGAATAAATCCAAGTGGTTCATTACCAGTTCCGTCCCCTCAAAAGAATATGATTCAAACATAGTTTGTGTAATGCCATAAGCCTTATATGCTTGGGAAAGGGTGGAAGGTGGCTGGTGGGGGTGGTAAATTTCATCCCCTGGAAGTCGTCTTGAAGGTCTACTTATTGGAATCACCAGGAGGGCTTGTTAAAACATAGACTGATGAGTCCTATCCCCAGAGATTCAGGTTCAGTGGAGCCTGAGAGTGGGGCCTGAGAATGTGCATTTCTAACACGTTCCCAGATGATGCTAATACTGCTATGAGAACTGCTGGTCAGTCTCCCGTAGTCCATTGGGATGCCTGCCTACTTTTTGTCCTGGTCATTTTCACTTCAGTTTCCAAAGCTCTTGGATACTGAGCTTGCTTCCATATGCTTCCAGAGTTGCTTTCTAAGACCAAGTCAAGCCTTGACTTACTGTTTTTGCAATCACATCATGCGAAAAACTATTATTCCCAAAAATTCCTAAAATATGACACACATTTCTTTTCTCAGACTAGGCCCCTCGACACCTGAGCTCACTCAGGAGGAAAAAAAAAAAAAAATCACTTTATCCTTTGTACTTGAATTAGGTTGCTGGGTCATATCAAGTGGAGGTCATTCCTTTCTATTGCTGTTGTCACAAGCCCTGCTCCTGCTCCCATTAGGTTATGTGCAATTTCTTATGTATCATGTTTTCTCTCCAGGTGCTCTCAGAATACCACATGCTTAGTACTGTGTGGAAGAGTTTGGGCAAGACTGTAGTTTCTCTTTATTTGATCTCAGATTCTTTGTACCTGATAAAAAAATTCATATATTTTTATTTGAATCAAAGGTGGTCATTTGATCAACAAATATATGTTGAATAATGCATAGGTTCAATGTTAAGACTAAAGATACAAAGATGAATAAGACATGATACCAGCTCTTAGAGAGCTTTGAGGCTAATGTAGGAGACAAACATTTTAAAAGTAATTATAATTTACAAATGAAAAGCCTGTATATCACTGACTTTGACAATTTATTATATCAAAATGACTTACTTCAATTTTCTTTAATGAATCAGCTAAATAAGTATTTATAGATAAATGACATCAACGTATATGAACATATAGTACTAACCCATTCAACCATTACCAACTTTCTAAGGACAAACAACCTAGTTAATGTGGGGGAAAAAACAATGTTAGTTCTTATTAAAGGCTTTGTATGGAGGCAAAAGTCAATAAATACTGCCTACTTCCTAGATACAGAGTTTTACAATTTTATTATATATGTAATATGCATGTAATTCAGTACACAAAAATGCTATCATCTTGATAAAATTGGAAAGCATTAATATTTCATATTATTGCTTTTTTTTAAACAAAGTCCCTCTCCCCAGTCATCAAATGTCCTGAAGTTTCAACTGTCCCCAGTTGAATTCACTAGCTGCTGAGTACCTTTTGAATACCTTTTCTGTGTTCATGGAATTTCTGACCTTATGAATCTGCAGATCCTTAACATTGAGCCTGAAATGTACAGGTCTTTTGCAGCTAGGGTACAGGTATGTGACCTTTCCCTAATCAGACACACCCATGGGCAACTATGATTTGAAAACACATAAAGTCAAGAAGCATGTGGCATAGGGCAGCAAGGGTGGCAGCAGAAACACCTCGCTTTTAGAATCTCAGAAGAGATTCTAGTTTCCAATTCCCAATGTTAGCAGTAAATTTATAGTATCTCTGCCCAGAGATGACAACAGTCAAGGACTCACTGGAGTAGTTCCACAGTGAAACTTGGGTATAGTTCTTAATTGTATAGAGTGAGTACGGAAATCTGACATTTGACCAACAGGCATTACAGAAAGAGAAAAGAAAAAAAATTAAGGGGAAGAAAAATATGAAAATAACAAAAGAAGAGTTTCTAGCACTAAAGCACATGAGTTTTTGGATAAAAAAAGGGCCTTTGGAATACCCAGTACAATAAATGTAGAAGTATTCCACTATGGTACATCATCAACTTTCAGAATTCCATAAACAAACAGAAGATTCTAAAAACCTTTAGAGGTCATAGAGTCACATACAAAAGATCAGAATCAGAATAACTTCAGATTTCGACAGCAATGTTGAAAGTTCAAAATCAATAAAATAACACCTTCAAATTCTGAAGAAAACTGGTATTCAACCTGAAATATTCTACCTTGTTAAACTAATCAAGGGTGAGATTAGAATAAAACTATCAGATATGCAAGGTCTCAAAATTTTACTACCTATTCACTTTTTCTTAGGAAGCCACTAAAGGATATACACTATCAAAACAAGGGAGTACATCAAGATGGATGACATAGATTCCAAGAAACAGAGGGTCTAACACAGAAAGATAAAGGGAAATCCCAGGATAGTAACTCAATAAAATTCCAGACAATAGCCGTGTTGCAACAGTACAGATTAACATGGGATGATGGATGGCTTTGGGAGACAGGTCTCTGATTAAAATTAGTGAGTCTAATAGATTCCTGATACACTTGATTATGTGGAAAATAATATGAGGAAGGACTTTATAGTTGTTAATATAGAAGAAATAAAAGAAAGAAAATTTAAGCAAATTATTGAGGGGGGAAAATCCAATAAAGTTAAAGTGTACAAGAATGTAACTTCTGTTTTATGCTGTTTTAAGTTTTGTACTACTATTTGATTTTTTAAATTATGTGCATTTATCATTTGCATACAAATAATTGATTTTAAAAACATTATGTGGTAGCAGAGACCATATCCTTGACCCCAATAATGTCAATGTGGTAATGGGGACATGTGGCATCTTCAAATTTTCCGAAGTATCCAACCTGCCTACTCATTTATAACGTAGATTGACCTTGAGCACATTACAATAAAGGAATCAATGTTGTTCCTGTCTCATTTGGAATAATAATAAGCCAGTGAATATTCATTAAAGTTAAAGAGCAGCCAGAAAACCAGTAAGCAGCATCCTGGGAACTATAACATACTTAGCTCTTCAAATCATTTCTTGATTACAGGTAAGTACTAGATATTTGGAGACTAGATCATATAATGGTAGTAACTATCACTGGTAATTTTGTAGCATGAATAAGTGTTCAATTTTCCACTAACTTCAATAAGAAATCAGAATGATTTGTAAATAAACTGTTTATTCCTAAAAAAGAAAGCCCCAAAGAGGTTTGTAGTTAAAATGAATTTAAAAATGAGAGGCAGAAAAAAAAAATGGTGTGCTAGCTTCCTTTTCAGATTTTAGTTGATGAAAAAGAAAACAATTAACATTTAACTTGGGATAACATGTACTAGAACAAATTCTTGTAAGCATTGCTATATGCAACATTTACATAAAGATGTGCAGAGATATTTTACAAGATGAACATTTTAAACACATGACATTTGTGGAGGTTGAATGGGAGAAGTAGCACTCATTGTCCCTGCACTTGGTCTGCAAATCCAGATTTGCAATATTCAGATTTGCTGTTGTTCTGTCTCTACAAATCAGTTCTGCCATAGCCAAGCAGCAATTATGCCTACAATGGCTGCTGAATGCCGTGTGCATTCAGCCACCTTTATATTCCCCCACAGTAAAGGGTGTCACTACATTTTAAATTATTAACATTAGCAAGGGGAATAGGGTGTTTCAGAGGACTTGTAACAGTACATAAACAAAGACATTTGTGAAGAAATATATATAACAAAGAACCATAACAAGAGAAGCTTGCAAAGTACCCATAAGGATAACAGCAGGAATGTATCTGAAAATATGCCCTCATTTCCATAATGAGCTACTCTAATGTTTTCTGTTGAAATGAGGGCTTTACCTTAAAAGATCATACCAAAGAAAGAAAGAAGAAAATGAAGTACTAGATTAGATTCTAGCTGAGGTAAGGGAAGTCGAATGGAAGAAATGAAATGTATGAATTGCCTTTTTTTTTTTTTTGGTTATATTCATATACACCTTAATAAAGCTTTTTTTTTTTTTTTTTTTTTCCCCACAGCCCTCTCCCACTACTCTTTCCTGTCTTCAAAATAGTTTGGTGGTCTACAAGTTCTAAAAGCTGGTATTTCTAGCATATGCATTTTATATGTATATTAAGAGAAAATCCCTAGTCTTCTTAACTGAGCTTACAAACTTCAAGATACTCTGTTGAAGGGAAACAGAATGCTTATGTCCTGGATAAAATCCAATCTCTCAAACTGGGTAAAAAGAATTTGAGATAAGGAAATAACTTGCCAAAGAAAACAGACAGAAAAGATGTCTTGTGTTCTGCCAAACAGCGGATATGCTATCAAAAATGAAAGAAAGGACTTGCTAAAACTTTTGAAACAAAAACAGCTAGTACTGCTTGGTTTCAGGATGAATATGGAAAAATAGAATCCTTTATGTATGGTAAGGGGGGAATCCCCAAATACTGCTTGTTCACAGGCTTAAATGAGTAAGGAAGTCATATTTCCAGTGAAATGTTCATGCTTACATTTTCCACATCAAGAGCTGGAAAAAGCCCAGAGAAAAACAAAAATAACAATAGAGGGTAGAAGACAAGAACTTAAATTGCAATTTTGTGGACAAAGGATTATATTAAAAATTTGGAGAAAATTAAAGAAAGGTTGGACCTGAGGAAAAAAGTCTACTGTGGTCATAATTTTCCATCTCCAAGTCTAAAGGAAACAGAACAAGGGCAAATAGTAAAAGAAAAATTGCATTTAGATAAGTCATAAAATTTCCTGAAAGAAAAGAAAATCAATAAAACAATAGATAGTCTAGGCTAGTAAGAGGTTGTGAAATGATTGGAACTCAGTGATTCTCAGAATGAGATAGATTCTTCAAGGCAGCTACTGTCCATTCACCTATCATCACATGGCCTTTTTTTTTTTTCCCCCACAGCCCTCTCCCACTACTCTTTCCTGTCTTCAAAATAGTTTGGTGGTCTACAAGTTCTAAAAACTGGTATTTCTAACATAAAATTTGCTAATCTTTCAGTTTTTATTAATTAGAAGCTAATAGGATTCTATCTCTGGATTTACAGTTTTAAAAAGTTTTATTTTGGCATACTGGGATATCTGTAACTTATTTGGCATAATATATGGCCTAATCAGAAATTCTGCTATTAAGTTCTTCACTATATTTTTGAAAAATTATGTACAATTGTAAATTTGAAGTACAGTTTTTGAAGAGACAGACTTAAAACAAAGGTAAGAATACATATATTAAGTCTTGATCCCTTAGCTCAGGGAAAGCAGAACAGACCATAGGCAAGGACTGTCAGTGGTCGACAACTAATACTTGAGTAATCATTATGTATCAGGTACTTTACATGTGATATCTTTTTTTAATGTCTTATAATTTTAGTTTAAAAAAATTTTAATAGACAATAACTGCACATATTTATGGGGGTACACAGTGATGTTGCAATACATATAACGTATAGTGATTAGATCAGGGTAATTAGCATATCTATCATCTCAGAAACTTATTATGTCTTTGTTTTGGGAACATGCAATATCCTTCTAGCTATTTGAAACTATATAGTATTGTTAACTACAGTCATCCTACAGTGCTACAGAACACTAGAACTTACACCTATCTAGTTGTAATTTTGTATTTTACAACTTCGAAGTAGGTGTAATTATCCCTATTTAGACTATACTTGTATGAAACAGAAATTATTTTCATTTTACAGATGAGGAAACTGAGACGCAGAGAAGTAATCTGTCCAAAGTCCACTGGGTTATAAGATTCATAACAAGAACTACAACTTGGGTCTATCTGAATCTTAAACTTCTGGCACTATACTTGCTCACAGGTTTGAAAAGGAGAGCTTTAATTTCTACTATTTCTCAAGAATTTGTAATGCTTTCTCTTGTCACTGTGCTTTCAACTTACAGGGGTTGCAGTTTTGATAAAAGACAAACTGATTTAGCTTCTAGCTTTGTTAGATCTGTAATTCAGAAGCAACTCCAGGCTTCCATTTCTACTAATGCTTTCTAAATCTAATTATTTTATAAATAGTCCTGTTGCTTTAATTCACTTTTTACCCTAACATTATTAATCAAGTTTAACTTTGAAATCTCCATATTTTATGTGAGACCTCCCAAGGCTATCCAATCTTATTTTCCTTTGTAAATTTATTGTTGCTCAGCCTATTTCATTAAGGACAGCTTTAATTTTAATACTTTATAATTATTTTCAAAGTGCATGATAATGGTTTATCAGTCTGGTTAGTACATCAGAGATTTCTATTGGCGCTATCAGAGATGTTAACATCCAACAGTTTTACCAAAGTGTAATTGTTATAGATGTCTTGTTTAACATATAACTTTTTTGTTTATTGGAATTAAGCAATTACCAGACATGAATTTATGCAACAAAAATGTTTAATGTGAACAGTGACATGCATATTTGATAGCTCACTGCAGTCTGCATCATTGTCTCTAGATTCCAAAATTTCATTTTAAGCCGTTTAGTACTTACAGAACAAAGGGGGTTATCTTAGATAACTTTTAATATCCTGGGCTATTTTCCAATTCACGATACAGGGGAAAAAAAATGTGTCCAGGACCCTTAAAAGAAAATACTTTGAATTTAAATATGACACATACATTAAGCCCACGTGACACACCAGGGAGGCGGTGGAAGTCAAGTGCATTTGTTTTTGTTACATCCATCAGGGCGATCTCTTTCACAATTCTGGGAGAGGCCTGTTTGTTCCTCCACTCCCACAGTTGAAGTTTGGACAAAGTTTGAGAAAATCCCAGGCACCTGCGGCTCCTAGCGAAGCCCGCGAGGAGCATAGGGGAAAGCACCTCTTCCCCAGTTTTCAGTCTTCAGATCGCAGGCCTCTCGGACCCGCAGAGCGAGCGTCACGCTGCCGCGCCTGAGAAATAAGAGCTATTTCAAGGACGGGCCCTGGGTCCTTGAGGAGGCTTCGCCAAGGTGTGCGTCCGCCCAAGGAAGGCCGGCGGCGCGGCGGCGCGGCGACGGCGAGGAGTCTCCACCCATCTTCTCTTCAAGCAGCAGTAGCTGGGTCTGGGTACCCAACCGACGAGCCGAGACGCCAGAAGCCAGAGGACGAAGTTGAAAGCCTGCGCCCCGAGCCAACCGGAATTCCACTTAGCTCCGCGCGGTCCGCGCCTCGGCCGGAAGGGGGCGTGGCTTCGGGCCGGCGCGGCGAGGCCCGCCGCCGAGTGGGGGGGTTCCTCCCGGGCCCCGGCCGCGCGTTTCCGGTGCGCTCCCCCGCGCCCTCCGTCCTGTGGTCTCGCCCGTCCCCGCTGCCATGTTGGATTGTGCGGCCGCCGCCGCCGCCGCTGCCGCTGCGGGAGGGTTCGGGGAGGAGTTGGGAGTTTAGCGCAGTCGCTGGAGTGCGAGGACAACGACCATCCGGCCCTATCCTGGCCGGGCGGGAGCTGGGAGCTTCCCTTTCTCAGCGCGGCCCGAAGGTGCCTCGCCGTCGGCGCCTGCGTCCCTCGACCTCCTCCTCCTCCGCGCTCCGGAGGAGCTGCGAGATGTGGCGCCTCTGACTCCGCTTCTCCCCGCCCCTGTCACCGAGAGGGGTAACAAGCTCTCGCCCACTCGCGGGAGGAGACGGCCCTGGACTCCCAACCCTGCCGGCGAAACCATGAGCTCCGTCCAGCAGCAGCCGCCGCGGAGGGTCACCAACGTGGGGTCCCTGCTGCTCACCCCGCAGGAGAACGAGTCCCTCTTCACTTTCCTCGGCAAGAAATGTGTGGTCAGTGGACAAGAACCGCGTCGCCACCCCTGACATTACCTCACGGGCCCGGACTTGGGGGCCGGGAAGTGGGAGTGGGGAAGGAGGCGGGAGCGGCGCGGGGAGGGTCCCGCTTGTCGGCCAGGCCTCCCGCCAGCCCCGGCCCCTCGTCGGCGCCCTCGCCCTGCTCCCTGGGTGCGGGCTGTGGCGGTCGGGCGCCGCCTCCCCGAGCTTTGGGGAACAAGGGAGTGTCACCTCCGCAGGCCTGTCCTCCAGCCTGGCCGGGCCTCGGTCCGCGCCCTGGCTGCTGGTTAAAACTTTACTCTCAGGCCACAAGGGGATTTTCTTGCAAGAGTCGCTTGGTCCCAGAATCTGGGCCCTTGTTCTAGCTCTCGCGTCACCTCCTCCTGCTGGATCTGGGGGTACCTTCCTTAACAATGCCAGGTTTGAGGAGTGGATAGGTCGGGGAAGGAAGGTGGTTTTCACTCTCCCATTAGGATTCCAGGAGGGAATGAAGTCGAGTGCAAGAGCCTGGGCTCTCTTCAGATTAGAGAGGGTAAAAAAATGTTACTGCTCTTCGTTAAAGAGAAACAAGATTTATTTCTCCAGCAACCTTGTCTAGGCCTGGTTTCTACTCTCCTTCCCACTGATTTTTTCCCCCATTGGTGGGAGGGGGTGCTGCTCTTCCCGCAGCCATGCGCAGGGAAACCTCAATCTCTGGTAGTTCTTGGTTTATTGGGGCCGAGAATGATTCTTAGTTTGGTGCTGTGCGGCCAATTCCAACCCCAGATGGCCGGTTGGGAGCGAGCAGTTCTGCTGTGGGAAGGGGAATGTGTGTTGTTGACGGAAGCATTCGTTACATTGGCTGCTGGCACTTCTGGGGGTGGGGAGGTTCTGCTCTGTGGTATAGGCCTTGTCGGAATCATACTGCGGTGCTGGGTTGAAGTGTGGTTTGTTGAAATCCTGGCTGGGTCTCTTTCTCTCCACTTTGTTTGCTAGCACCTGCAGAGTATGTGCCACTGGAATCCAGAAAACACGGAAATTTACAGAGCAATACCATTTTATAACTCCTTTAATGTTAGGTATGCCAAACCAGATTTCACCTGCTTCTTTACGAAGTTAGGGTTAGACAGTTTCTGGAAAGTTCTTGGGTTAATTGTTAACTTCGTAGGAGTCCACCCTTTGTATCTTGTGCCATCCGGTTGGAGATTGAATCGTTCCATTCAATTTCAGATGTGTTTCAAATTTCGGAACTTAGACCTTAGAGAACATTGAGTTTCGTGATTAGAAGGATGAAACGAGAGGAGTGGCTCAAAACGAGAATTTTGGGTAACAACTTTAAGCCCCTCCCCATTCACACACTTTTTTCAACAAATGAGAAAACTGATCCAGTGAGCCCAAGTCATACAACAGTTTAACGATGTAACCAGAACCAGAAAACCGGGACTCCTCATGCCTAGTCCTATCCCATGGTACTTTCCACTACATCATGTTGTTTTAGAAGGGTGTTTTTTTTTTTCTTGTTACCGATTTATTTCCAGAAGTGGTGTTAAAGGAATAACCACTTTGCCTTTTTCACCAAAAACTAATTAAAATACAAGATTCTTAAAGCACCACTAATGTTTGCATATGTTCAGTTTAGGAAAATCTCCAGCACTTTGAATGTTACCTCCAATGAAAAAAAAATTCAGTTGTTGGTTTAGTAGATTAGCTGTGTAACCTGTATCAAAAAGGAAGTAGTCGTACTGTGTTCTACATACCACACACATTAACTTTACGCAGAAAGAACATTACATTTATACACAAGTATAGTAATTGTCCTGTGCTTACCTATAGTTTTACTGGTTTCAAAAAATGGCAGATGGGGAAAAATACTGTGATGGGGAAAAATGATGTTGCACGTTGGTTAGTGTAAGTGGATTGCTGAATAGGCTGTCAGTATTCAGTGCTTAATTTCTTTATGCCATCTTTTATTAATTAACTTTACCTTTTGCATTTCTGTCATTTAAAAACCACACTGTGTCAGTTGCCTGCTTTTGTGGGATAAGTCGTTGCATATACTAATTTCAAAATTTGAAGTCCCTAGTTAATAGAGAGTTAAGAGTGATATTTTAATTTTTGAAATAATCTTTTCCTCCCTTTGCTGATTATGCAGGTTTTTTTTTTGTCTTTTAAAACATTACCGAAATACATTGTCTCATAATAAATCCAGCAGTAAGATTTACAGGTCAGACCAAATGTGTTAGGCAGAAGAGTACTCAGAGCTCTGTTTAAGAATTCAAGAAATGAAACAGAAGCAGTTACAGTCTTAGCTCTGGAGGAGCTTCATATCTTCTTTCATTCAACAAACATGCATTGATTAAATGTTGAGGTCAAAAATCTAGAAGGGCTGAAATTTGTCCTCAGGGAGCTTACTAGGTCTAAAAAGGGAAACGTGTAAACTGATAAATAAGTCAGTGCTTCAGAGTGATGTGTAAGAGGCTACTTTTCACAATAGAAAATGTCTTGGCTTTGTAATAGCAAATATAGGTTCAAACTGGGGGTCACTTTGGATAAGTTTCTTAAGCTTCCTATCCTAGATTTGGTTTTCTCATGTGTAAAACAAGGATACTATCTCATGGGTGGTTGTGTGGATTAAGATTGTGTGTAAATATGTGGAAACTATTTTTATAAAGGTTTAGGGGATTAAAGGAGAGAATGGGGGGAGAGAGGTTGAGTAAAAGCTTGTTAAAATGGGTAACTGAATATTTATATTTAAACAGGTACTCCCTAGGCTGATGAGAGGTATGAAACAACTTGAAAAGTTAGGAGACCTACTAATAAGTTTATTAGGTTTCTTAGGGAGCAAGGAGGGCTTCTGCTTGGGCTCTCAGATTTAGGTATGCATTGGAATCATTGTGGAGATTATGAGAAATGCATATGCCTAGACCCAATTCCTAGATAATATTCAGAATCACTGGATATGAGGTGAAGCTTGGACATGTCTATTTTTAACAATCTTAACAGAAGATTTTAAAGTATATCACAGTTTGAAAACCACTGCTGAAGACCACGTCTGATAGGATAATCCTTGAGCACATTGGAAATCTTAATAGATTTTTCTTCAATTTTTGGTCTATATTTTGCAAATTGAAGCTCAATTAAGTTAAATCAAATTCTTTTAGTACAGCATTTCTCTGACCGCTTAAGATATCAGTGTACATTTCACAACTAAGAAGGAGATACAATTGAGGAAGTATTGCACTCTTTAAGGGGGACTCACAAGATCATATTTGACTTAGAAAATTTTCAGGGGAAAGGTGGAGGCAGTATAGAACGTGGATTGAGGATTGTGAGGGAAAGACAAGGGAAATCAGATAGTTGTTTTATAGTAGTGCAGGTGAAATATGATGAGGGCCTAAATTAAGAGAGTACTTTGGGAATTCAAGAACAATTAAAGTCTCCAGCAGAAATTAGTCCCAGTTATATATAGAAGGTGAGGGAAGGGAGTTTCAATAAAGGCAGGCATTATAACCACCAGCAGAAAGAAACATATTTTTATTTTCATTCACTGCAAATATGCCTAAATGTTAATGAGACTCTGGATTGGTGATTGGCTTCATGAAGGAGGCAAATCATCAGTAAATCTTTTGTTTTACCACAAAATTCATTTTGTGGAAGTTGAGATTTCATTGTGATATGTAAATACATGATATGTACTTTTACATAAATAGTTCTGATGCCATTCATTAGCTGGTAGTATTATGAAGGGAGAACTATTTAAGAAGGTTATAAATAAGATTACTAGGTCTTGTTTTGTAATTATATCTGTTGCCTTTCATGTAGTGTGATTCAATTAATTTTATATAAAGAGTATGTGCAATTTTGCTAAGTGGAGTTCAGCATGTATAGTCCTGAATAAGTGAGAAACTAAGGATTAGGGAAAAGTAAAACATTAAAGTACATCTCTACAGCCATTTCTGGTCTATATGGATTGGGGTTGATAATGTTATTGAGCATTATCTTTCCCTGCCATACTCACCTGGTTGGTTTTTTCAAGATTTAGTGATACTTAAGCCATTTTTTAAAATCAACTTTAATCTTTATTTCCTTTATTTCCTCAGCACTTGTTTTAACTTGCTTATTTTCTTTAGTTTTTTGTTTCCTCATTCTCTATATATAATTCTTAGAGATAGATTTTATGCCTCGGTAGTCTTCTGTGATTTTTATAAGTTCTAGCACACAGATCAGTGAATACTTATTGATTGATTGAACAATTATAATTGCTCACTTGTTTATTTTTTAGGAGCTTGTTCTGCATTTCTCATTGCTTGATTAGGTTGTTAAGGCCTTCAGTTTTGAATGTACATGGTATCTGGACTTTAGTCTTCATTTATTATGCGACCAAAATGGTTTAGTTCTGCTGCTGAACTAATATAGGTGGTAACAGTTGTCTAACAGTAGTTTGTTTCTGTTCTGAATCAGACCTTTTGGGTAGGGATTCTTAAATAGGCATAGAGGGAAGGATATGCTTGGCAGGATCATTGTGTTGATGATGGCCTGAGTAAGGCACTACTGGTGGAAAGGTTAGGCTGGGAATGTATTTCACCTTGAGTAGTAAGGAAAAATAAAAGTTAAAATTCACTGGATTTGGAATATACAAAGATGACAAGATACCCTTGTCTAGTATAGAGGAAAAAGATTAGCACAAAAAGTATGTGAGGCAGCGTAGCTATAAGCACAAGAAGAGATTCAGAAAAGTCCAACGGTTGGATTTTGAATTTTGTTTCTGTTTATTCTTAGCTCTATAATACAGGCAAATTTCTTAACTAGTCTCAGCCTTCATGTCTAGATTTGTAAAATGGGCTTAGTCAAGGATTTCAAAGAGTATACAATAATTATGGAAGATGCTTAGAGTCCATGACACAAAGTATTCGGGGAGTTTGGAGGAGCATATGAAAGAAAGTTGTTATTAATACTATTTAGTGCTCAGTTTAGATTTCCTGTTACTGGCAGGGAGGATTTAGAGTAAAATTTTCAACTCTGTGTTGTATTTGTTTTGACTTAGGTACCTTAACAATTTTAAAGCCAGTTAATTATAGAGTGTGTAAATTAAAAGTTAAGAAACAGCTTGAATGTATCTCTTTGGGGAGTGTCTGGGCAGCCTAAGTCTCCCTGGCTGCTAATTGAAGAGGAAGAAAGGAGTCCTGATGAAAAAGTTAGGAGTTCCTGTATTTTAGTCCATGCTCTGCTACTATACATTGTGAATGTGAACAGGAATTTCTGACCTTTTTTTTTTTTTTTTGAGGCAGAGTTTTGCTTTGTTGCCCAGGCTAGAGTGCAGTGGCACAATCTCGGCTCACTGTAACCTCCGCCTCCAGGTTCAAGTTAATCTCCTCCCTCAGCCTCCCAAGCAGCTGGGACTACAGGCATGTGCCACTACCCACAGCTAATTTTTGTATTTTTAATAGAGACAGGGTTTCACCATGCTGGCCAGGGTGGTCTTGAACTCCTGACCTCAGGTAATCTGTCCGCTTCAACCTCCCAAAGTGCCGGGATTACAGGTGTGAGCCACCGTGCCTGGTCATTTCTCCCTTCCTGAACTTCACTTTTCTAATTTGAAAATGAGCAGTTGGACAAGATAACTCCACAGTCTTTCCAGCTTTAATGCTTAATCAGTTTAACTATTCTAGATAACAGGGACTCCAGCAGGGAGAGAACAGGCCTAATGTTAACTCTAGCATATATTTGTTTCGCACAGCAGAGACTAATATAGCATATATCTAAGCAGAAGGTAGATAATCCTGAATTATTTCATTGAAAATTCCCATTTTTAATTCACCTTTTTCTAAGCATTGTAATTTAATAGGCATTTCACTTTTAAAATAGCAGAGTGAACAGGATAAAAAGGCATTAGTAATAGAATTATCAACTTTTATCTAACTTAGAATTATTATTTGTAATTATAATGTATTTTTGGGTTGTTAGAAACTGCTTTTTTGATTAAGATGGAATTATTTTTAAGAATTTCCCTTTTGTTAACCAATTCCGTCTAGAATCCTAAATCTGGATGAAATTGTATTAGTGATATGATAGGTGTTGCACGTTACTGCTTATTTTCCAACATTAAAAACGTAGGTTTTTAGTTTAAGTAGTAGACTGAATAGTTAGAGTGAATTGACTTGGTTATTTTAGAGACTGGTTCAAAATTGAGATTACCATGGGGATTCATTCGTGTAATTAAAATAATCTTGCCTTTCTTAAATTTTTTTTTTAATGCACTAGACAACATGCTGAAATTACGGCTTATTTTATTAGTGAATTTTATATTCCTGAAACCGCATACCAAGAGACACTAGAACCTTTGACAGAACTTTTCTGAAACCCAAATGAATGCCTAAATTAGGCATCCTTTTAAGATGCAAAGGACTGGGTTTTATCTTTTACTGTCTTTCTTGCTTATTTAACTTCTGTTCTTGGCTGTACTCTGGGTATTAGAAAGCACAGCTCTTGAGGGAAAGATGTGACTGGGCCCTCTGAACAGTGTCTCCTACACCAAGTTCTGCCAGTCACTCTTTGGCCATCTTTCTGTTGTGGACAGTTGTAGGGATTTTTTTTAAAATATCCATTTTTTAAAAAAGTTATCTTTGAATGTAAAAATTGTATCTGTGAGTAAAATCAAATTGTAAAGTCTAGAAATAAAGTCTTGATTAGAGAGCAGGTTTGATTAGGACATTCAAGATTCCTCATAACATACATAATTGGAGCTGCTTAAGTGTTGGCCAAAGTACAGAGTAGCCGGGTTCTACTTGTTTTGCTGCTGAGCAACTCCTACCATGTACATCAGTATTCTAGTCTTCTATAGTAAGATTTTTTATAAGTCTTTGTAAAAACTGGTAAGAACAAGATTTTCCTAAGGAAACGCATGCATGTAATAGTCTCGTTTATTTCACTTTTGTCCATATTCTGTAGATTTTTAAAATAAATGATGGAAGTATAATGGTAGCCCATTCTAGTTTTGAGTAGAAAAACACATTTTAAAAGAGCAGGTAAGAGTTGAGCTTTGTTACAATTTATTCTGTCTGGAAGTCATAGTTTTGTTAATAGAGTTCACTCTTACTCTAAAGGTTCTAGAAACAAAACAAGTTATACATTCATAGTCACAGTAATAGGATATACTATAAATGTAATTCTTATAGGTCACCTAGCATCATTCATAGATTCTTGGAAACTGTGACTTTAGGTGAAACAACACATAATGAAACCAGTTTTACCATAGGGTAATTGATATAAACAAGAGTTAAGTTTCTATAGCATATTTATGGTCACAGAAATATCACCAAGTATCTAAAGACAAAAACACTTCTAATATTAATTAATGAAATAAATGTAAGCTGTAACACATTTAAGAAAGAGTAATAAAAACAAGACAATTATCTACCCAGTTGCTTCACTTCAGTCTCCTGCAGCTCAGGGTACAAGGTAAGAACCAGCCCCGGACAGGACATCATCCCATCGCAGGGTGCACTCATACCTATACCCACACCTCACTTGTACACTCACTCATCCTGGGATAATGTAGACACACCAGTGAACCTAATATGCACATTTTTGGGATGTGGGAGGAAATCCAAGTACCCAGAGAACCCAGTAAATATGGAGAGTACCTGCAAACTCCACACAGATAGTGGCCCAGCTGGAAATTGATTTTCTTTTCTCATCAAAGTTAATAATGGGCTGTGTGTGGTGGTTCACACCTTTAATCGCAGCACTTTGGGAGGCTGGGGCAGAAAGATCACTTGAGGCCAGGAGTTTGAGACCACCGTGGGCAACATAGACCTAATCTCTACAAGAAAAAGTAGCTGGTAGTGGTGGGCTCATGTCTGTAGTCCCAGCTACTCCGGAGGCTGAGGCAGGAGGTTCACTTGAGCCCAGGAATTCAGGGATGCAATGAGCCATGATGAGGGCATTGCACTCCAGCCAGGGCAACATAGCGAGACCTGGTCTCTTAAAAAAAAAAAAAAAAGTTACGATGAAAGGACATTGAACAAAATGATGTTGAACAAAAGGATGTTATTTGAGGACCAACTGTATTAAGTATTTAGTAATTAGGAGACATTTGGCATACTTAACCATATTCATAAATATAGTATAATACAAAATCTTATTTATTGCGTCTATGTTAGTAGTCTCAGAAGTATTAGAGATTTATATAATAGCATATAGGAGAGTAAAACTAATTAGGAAACACTGTTTTCTCTTTGGAGTTAATGCATGGTAGAGGAATTGTAACCCTTTTTTATAGAGACCAAATAATTGAATATAGAGTAATGTTGAAGAGGTAAATACAGAAAAGCCCCTTAAGAAAATGTGATCAAATGAAAGATACATATATAAGATAATAGATATGAGATATATCTGACATATGTATGAGATATATATGTCTTATCAATCAACTCCTTTACTAATACATGCAATACATGCGCTAGTTAGAAACTGAAATGATTTTTGTTAGTGAAACATAGTCAAGTCTTGAGGACTTACTGAGCACATGACACCCTCCCAGTATCTTGGATTATGAGGGAGCGGTAAGGAAAATCCAGGTTTTACCCCTCAGTTATTCACTGTATAGCTGAGGAAGACAAAAATTATGCACAAAAAGATATATGCTCTAAACCAGCATACATACACACCCACACACACACATGTATAAAAGATTTGAATAATAGAGAGGAGAGATAGGTATATCATTGTGGGACTTGAGTATAAAAAACCTTAAATAACCTAGAGAATTGATGTCAGAAACAAGGAAGCAACTTATCAGGTACAGATGCTCTTCTACTTATGATGGATTATGTCCTGATAAGTTGAAAATATTGTAGTCAAAAATGCATTTAACACACCTAACCTACCAAACATTATAGCTTAGCGTAGCCTTCCTTAAATGTGCTCAGAACATTTACAATAACCTACATTTGGGCAACATCATGTAACACAAAGCCCATTTTATAATAAAGTGTTGAATATTTTACATAATTTATTGAACTCCATACTGAAAGTACAAAACTAAATGGTTGCATGAGTACCCAAAGTATGGATTCTATTGAATGCATATTGCTTTTGCACCATTGTAAAGCTGAAAAATTTTAAGTGGAACCATCATTAACTGGGGAGTATTTATATCGAGAAATGTGTAAACAAAAGTTTGGGGTAGAAAATATGTATATAATTGTAGGAGGTATTGAGGAGACTGGTTGGCTAGAATTGAGAATGATATTTGCTTGGGCAGATAGTGGATGGTAAGTTTGAAGAGTAAATTGAGGCTAGATTTTGGAAGACCTTTGAACTTCAAAGGATTGAACTTTATTCCCTAGACAGTAAGGAAACACTAAGATTCCTTCAAGAAATTTCAAGATAGGAAGGATCTGGAGAAGGAAAATTGGAAATTATTATTCATAATAGAAATAATTGAGGAGTAGTTTATTGTTTACTAAATTTCTTTCTTACTACTTTAGCACATCAGATCTGACTAAGAAACCTGGATTGTGGCAGCTTCTAGAGCAAGCTTGTCCAACCCACGGCCCAGGATAGCTTTGAAGGTGGCCCAACCCAAATTCATAAACTTTCTTAAAACATTGTGAGATTTTTTTTTTTTTTGGCGGTTTTTTTTTTTTTTTTTTTTTTTGTTTTTTTTTTTTTTTTTTTTTGCTCATCAGCTATCATTAGTGTTACTGTATTTCGTGTGTGACTCAAGACAATTCTTCTTCCAATGTGGCCCAGGGAAACCAAAAGATTGGACCTGATGTATAGCAAAAATAAAAGGACTAAGTCCTTGATCTGTGTATAGCAAAAATAAAAGGACTAAGTCCTTGATCTGTGTGTCCATGGCAGATACCAACAATCACAGCATTTTTTTCCTACTGAGTCCAGACATGGTCTCTGACTGCCTGTTGTATTCCTAGAGGTGACCACTATCAATTGTCCAGATTCACGATAGATGAAATCTAGTTGTCATTCCAAGGCTAAATACCAGAAACATGTGAAGAAAAAATTGGCAATATTTAATTGGCAGTATTTAATTGGCTTGTGAATTCTGGATGACAACAGAACCTCATAGTAGGAACTAGAGCTTTGGACTCTAGTGTTGATTATTGCGGCTGTGGCAGTGGAATTAGATCTGTGAAGGTGAACAGTCTAGCTAATGTTTTACTTGGCCAGCATTGGAAAAGGATGGCTTTGGCTAAGTGCTAAAGTGTTACTCTCTTTAATTTACTAGAAACATGGTATACATATTGTTCTGCAACTTAACTTTTTCACTTTTATTAATATATATTATATATTTCCATGTTTATATCTGTTGCATCCTTTTTATTAATATATTATTGCCTGTATCAAGTTATATTTATGTGTAATTTATTTACCTCTATTAACGGGTGTAATAGTTTTCCCTGTAGACAGTCTCACACTGGTGAAAACATCTTTTTGTTAAATTCATAGTTTTTGGTGAAGTTCAATATCTTTTCATGTCATTTGGCCATTTATATTTCTTCTGTGAATTGCTGCTTCTTGTCCTTAGACCAATTTTCTATTGGATCATTTGTTTTTGTCTTAATGACTTGGAGGAGCACTTTATATGTTAAAGATAATAATTCTATATTATAGTATTTTTTGTGGTTTGTCATTTATCTTTTAACAGGTATTTGGTTTTGGTCATTGTACAGGTTTAACAATTTTTGTAGTTAAGTGGAGTAATCTTTCTATTATAATATCAAGTTCCCTAACTCAGAATTGCAAAAATATTTACTCACATTTTTCTGGTATTTTTATGGTTTTATTTGAACGTTTAATCTTTAATCTTTCTGGAAGTGAATTTGGAAAGTGAATATAATAGAAATCCAGCTTTTTATTTTTGTAAATGGCTGGTTGTCCCAACACCATTTATTGAGAAATTTATTTTCTCCCACCCATATGAAATGCTTTTTTTTTTTTTTTTTTTTTTTTTTGAGACGGAGTTTTGCTTTGTCACCCAGGATGGAGGGCAGTGGCGCGATCTCTGCTCACTGCAAGCTCCGCCTCCTGGGTCAAGCAATTCTCCTGCCTCAGCCTCCTGAGTAGCTGGGACTACAGTCATGCACCACCATGCCCAGCTAACTTTTGTATTTTTAGTAGAGACAGGGTTCACCATGTTGGCCAGGGTGGTCTTGATCTCTTCACCTCATGATCTGCCCGCCTCAGCCTCCCAAAGTGCTGGGATTACAGGCATGAGGCACTGCGCCTGGCTGAAATGCTGCTTTTATAATTTACTAAATTACTAGGAGTACATAGACCAAGCTTTTCCAACCTGTGGCCCATGGGCTGCATGTGGCCCAGGACGGTTTTGAATGCAGCCCAAGACAAATTCATGTACAGTCTTAAAACATACAAAAAAACTAGCCGGGCGAGGTGCCGGGCGCCTGTAGTCCCAGCTACTCGGGAGGCTGAGGCAGGAGAATTGCGTCAACCCGGGAGGCGGAGCTTGCAGTGAGCTGAGATCCGGCCACTGCACTCCAGCCTGAACGGCAGAGCGAGACTCCGTCTCAAAACAAAAACAAAAACAAAAACATGAGGGTTTTTTTGCAATTTTTAAAAAGTTCATCAGCTGTTGTTAATGTATTTTGTGTGAGGCCCAAGACAATTCTTTGAATGTGGCCCAGGGAAGCCAAAAGATTAGACAGCCCTAAGTCTTAGACTTACTTTTGAAGTTTCTTCTGTTTCTTTCATTTGTTTATTTCTTGGCCAGTACACTGGATTTTAATTAGTGTCGCTTCATAATCATGCTACAGTTTGATTAGAGTCTCTCATTACTCTTCAATATTTTCTGGCTATTTTAATATGCATATGCTTAGTGTTTTTTTTTAAGGCTTTATCCTCTACCAAAAAAACATTCGATTTGACTTGGAGTAGCATTGGATTTGTAGATTAATTTAGGAAGAATTGACATTGAGGCTTTCCATTGGAAAGCAAGATTTTATTTTATTATTTTCTTGTTTTCTTCTATAGTTTTATACTTTTCTTATATATACACTACCCATTTCTTTAACATTGTTTTTTGAAGTACAAAATAATACCCAGTTACAGTCACGTATCACATAATGGTGTTTCAGTCAGTGATGGACCACATATATAATAAGGTCCCATAAGATTACAGTGGAGCCGAAAAATACCTATCATCCAGTGATGTAGCCCTACCGGCTATTATGCTGTATTGTTGCCATGTATTTTACTTCTACAAATGTTATAAATTCCATGATACATTTTTATAGTTTTTCCTGTAAAGATTCAGTTATCTTTTAGAAACATTTAAATAGTAAGGGAAAAAACCTTATATTTATTCACTTGGTTATCATTTCTGCTACCCTTAATTCTTCTGTCTAGATCTAGGTATTTCTCTGGTATCATTTTCTTTCAGTGAGAAGGATAACTATTTTTTTCTTTCCTTGTTTTAAAATGTTTCTTGTAGTGCAGGTCTGCTACTTATAAATTCTTTCAGGTTGACATAACTTAAAAGTCTATATTTTATCCCAATTCTTGAAAGTAGTTTTCTCTGGGTATAGAATTATAGGTTGATAGGTTTTTCTTTCTGTTCTTTAAAGATACTGCTCCAGTATCTTCTGGTTTGCATTATTTCTGGCAAGAAATCTGCTGTTGTTTTTTTCTTTAATCTTCCGTACATAATGTATCTTTTTTTCTCTGACTGCTTTTCTGATTTTTCTCTTTACTACTAGTTTGAAGGGATCCAATTATGATGTGCCTTCGTGCAGTTTTATTATTCTTTATCATTCTGGATTTTAACTAAGTTTACATCAGATTTGGAAACTTCAGATATGATTTTTTCAAGTATCTACTTCTCTTTCCCTGGCCCTATTGGGCTTGAGTTTCAGATATATTAGACTGCTTGAAGTTGTCCCATACGTTACTGCTGTACAGCATTTTTTTCCTCCCTCTCCTCCTCATCTTCCTCCTCCTCCTCACTTTTTCCTTTTCTGTGTTTTTTTGGATAGCAGCTGTTGCTATGCCTTTAAATTCACAAATATTTTGGCTACAATATCTGCCATTAAAACCATCCACTGTATTTTTCATTTCAGACATTGTGGTTTTCATTTCTAGAAGTTTGATTTGTGTGTTTTTTAAATACATGTTCAGTCTTTGCTCTAGCTACATTTTTAAATCTATGGACTACAGATACAACAACTGTTCTAATGTCCTGTCTGCTATCATGTGAGTCAGTTTTTGTTTTACTCCTATTTTCACTATTGATCATCTTTTCCTGTTTTTGTTTTTGTTTTTGGCAATTTTTGATTGAATGCCAGATTTTGTAAAATTTACCTTGACTCTTTTTATCAGTCTTGAATTTTTGATGGTAAGAAGTTACTTTTTTTATTTTCCATGAAATCATTTGTATAATTGCTAATTGATCTATTTTAATAGCAACCTGCTCTTTTGTGTGCTCTTTACAATAATACTTAACATTTCTGAAGATGCAGATAGATTTTTTTAAATTCCCATTAATTTTTTCTTTTTTTTGGTCAAGTCACTTGCACTGTGTATTCATTGTAGTCCCTCTACTCTTTGCTGCTGGTTTTCCTCAGTTGTCTTATTATTCTTGGTTGTTTGTTTATATTTATATTTGAAGGACTGCTTGCTCAATATGGATAGCTGGCTTGCATTTTTTAAAAATGAAATAGTCGTATTTTTTAGAGCAGTTTTACATTTACAGGAAAATTGTGCGGAAAGTGCAGAGGGTTCCCATATATTCTGTCTCCTTCCCTACTCCCTCTTCAGTTTCTCCTATTAATAATACTTTGTATTAGGTAAATTTGTTACAACTGATGATCCAGTATTGATACATTATTATTAACTAAAGTTTGTAGTTGACGTTAGGTTTTAGTCTTCCTTTTGTACAGATCATTGGGTTTTGGTTTCACAAGTACATAACATCATGTCCACCATTACAGTGTCACACCAGAATAGTGTAACTGCCCAAAAAATACGTTGCACTGCGCTTATTCCTCCTGCCCCTCCCTGCCGAAATCCTAGCACCCACTGAATTTTTTTTTTTAACATTTTCTATAGTTTTGCCTTTCCCAGAATGTCGTATAGTTGGAATCATACAGTATGTAGCCTTTACAGACTGCCTCCCTATTTCTGTTGCTCCACATTCACACCAGCATTTGGTTTTACCAGTGTTTTGGATTTTTAGTTATTTTAATAGTTTTACTGTCATATCTCAATTCCCTAATGCCATATGATGTTGACCGTCTTTTCGTTTGACTATTTGCCATTTGTATGTCTTCTTTGGTGAGATGTCCAAGTCCTTTGTCAGATTTTTTATTGGGTGTGTTTATGTCTTATTGATGAGCTTTAAGAGTTCTTTATCTGTTTCAGAATCAATTCCTGTGTCAGCTGTGTGTTTCACATGTATTTTTATCTGAGTCTATGGCTTGCCTTTTCATTCTTTTATCAATGTCTCATAGAAAGAAGTTTTTGATTGTAATGAAGTCCATCCAGTTCATCAACTTTTTCTTTCATGGATTGATTATGTTTTTGGTATTATATCTAAAAAGTCATCACCGACCCCCAGGTCACCCAAGTTTTGTCTTATGTTCTCTTTTAGAACTCTTAATAGTTTTGCAATTGACATTTAGATCTTTCATCCATTTTGAGTTAATTTCTGTGTAAGTTGTAAGGTCAGTGCCTAGATTTGATTTTTTTTTTTTTTTTTGGCACGTTGATGTCTATTTTTTTACCACTTGTTGAGAAGATTGTTATCAGTTCTTTATTGGATTGCTTTTGCTCCTTTGTCAAAGATCGTATGACTGTGTTTGTATGGGTCTACTTCTGGGCCACCAGTCTATTTTGTCTATTTGTGTTTTCTCTCAACAAGGCCACACTGCCTGATTACTGCAGCTTTATAGTAAGTCTTGAAGACAGGTAGTGTCAGTCCTGTGATGTTACTCTTACTCTTCAGCATTGTGTTGACTATTCTGAGTCTTTTTCCTTTCCCTATCTTTCAGTTTTTTGATATCCACAAAGTAACTAGGATTTTGACTGGGGTTCTATTGAATCTATAGATCCATTTGTGGAAAATTGACATTTGAGCAGTATTTTTTTCCTATGTGAACCTGAAATACCTCTTGTTTAGGTCATCTTTGATTTCTTTCATCAAAATTTTGTAGTCATGTAGATCCTGTACTTTTTTATTAGATTTATACAGAAATTTTTTTTGGTACTAATGTAAGTAGTGCTGTGTTTTTAATTTCAGGTGTTAATTGTTCATTCCTGGTACACAGGCAAGCAATTGACTTTGCGTATTAACTTCGGTTATGCTGCAACCTTGCTTGATATAAAAGCTTATTGGTTTCCAGAAGTTTTTTGTTTCTTTGGTTCTTTAGGATTTTCTACATTGATAACTGTGTCATCTGCAAACAAAGACAGTTTTATTTCTTCCTTCTCAATCCATATACCGTTTATTGTGTTGCATTAGCTAGAACTTCTAGAATAATATGGAATAGGAGTGGTGAGAGGAAACGTTTTTACTTTGTTCCCAGTATTAGGGGAGGAATAATCTACTTTTTCTACATTAAGTATGGGGTTAGCTGCATGTTATTGATGGATATGCTTTTATCAAGTTGAGGAAGTTCCCTGCTATTCTTGATTTTTTTTTTTATTATGAAGGAGTATGCTTTTACTGTATCTGTTCATATGATCATTTGGTTTTTCTTTAGCCTGTTGATATGATAGATTACATTTTTTGAGTGAGTGTTGAGCCAACCTTGCATACCTAGAATAAATTTCACTTGGTTTTGATGTATAATTCTTATATATTGTTGGGTTCAATTTGCTAATATGTTGTTGATTTTTTTCCATCTTTGTTCATGAGAGATACTGGTTTGCAGTTTTCCTTTTTTGTTAAGTCTTTGTCTGGTGTTGGTATTAGCTTAATGCTGGCTTTACAAAATAGTTACGAAGTAGTCCTTCTGCTTCTATTTCTAGAGAAATTTGTATCATGTATTCCTCATATGTTTAGAATTCACCAGTGAAACCATCTGCTATGGTGTTTTTTGCTTTGGAAAGTTATTAATAATCCAATTTTCAAATAGTCGTAGGCCTATTCAGATTGGCTAGTTTTTGTGTAAATTTTGATAGATTGTGTCTTCCAGGAATTGACCCATTTAATCTAGATTACTAAAATTTGTAGGCATAGAGTTTTTCAAAATATTCCTTGTTAGTCTTTTAATGTCTGGAAGATCAGTAGTGATAGGCCTCTTCTTTTGTTTAATTATTTTTTATTTTTTTATTTTTTGAGACGGAGTCTTTCTTGCTCTGTCACCCAGGCTGGAGTGCAGTGGCAAGCTCCGCCTCCCGGGTTCATGCCATTCTCCTGCCTCAGCCTCCCAAGTAGCCAGGACTACAGGCACCCGCCACCACGCCTGGCTATTTTTTTTTTTTTTTGTATTTTTAATGCAAAATTAAAATTTTGGTTTCAACATGTTAGCCAGGATGGTCTCGATCTCCTGACCTCGTGATCCGCCTGCCTTGGCCTCCCAAAGTGCTGATATTCAGGTGTGAGCCACCACGCCTGGCCGCCTCATCTGTTTTTATTTTTAGTGATTTGTGTCTTTTCTCTTTTTTGTTGATTAAGCTGGTTAGAAGCTTATCAGTTTTATTGACTTTCATTTCTGTATTGATTTCCTATTTTCAGTTGCATTGATTTCTGCTATAATTCTTTTTTTTCTTTTCATCTGCTAACGTTGGGTTTAATTTGGTCTTCCTTTTCTAGTTTTGTAAGTTACATGCTTAGGTTATTGATTTTAAATCCTTTTTCTTTTCTAGCACATTACTGCTTTTGCTGCGTTGTACTCATTTTCAGGAGTTATATATTCATCTTAATTTAGTTTAGAATATTTTAAAATTTCTCTTGAGACTTCTTTGACTCATGAATTATTTAGAAGTATGTTTAGAAATATTTCCGAATTTTCCTGTCTGTTACTAATTTATGGTTCAATTCCATTTTGATCTGGGAGCATACTTTGTGTGATTTCTATTCTTTTAAATTTGTTAAGGTGTGTTTTATGGCCCAAAATGTGGTCATTCTTGATGATTGTTCCATATGTGCTTGAGAAGAATGTGTGTTGTGCTGTCGTTAGATGCTGCATTCTATAAATGTCAACTAGATCCAGTTGATTGGTGCTGTGCAGTTCAGTTCTATCCTTCCTGATTTTTTGCCCACTTGTCAATTACTGATAGAGGGGTGTCGAAGTCTCTAAAATAGAGGATCTATCTATATTTGTCCTTGTAGTTATGTGGGCTTTTGCCTCATGTATTTTGACACTGTATTGTTAACTGCATACATATTACAGATTGTTATGTCTTTTTGTATAATTGACCCTTTATCATTAGGTGCTTTCCCTTTTTATCCTTGATGTGTGTGTGCATATATATATATATGTATGTATGTGTGTGTATACATATTTACTCTGAAGCATACTTTGCCTGAAATTAATATAGCTGCTCCAACTTTCCTTCAGTTAGTGTTAGCAAGGTCTGTCTTTCTCTATCCCTTTGCTTTTAATTAATCTCTGTGTTTTTATATTTAAAATGGGTGTCTTCATTGAGTACACATGGATGCAAAGAAGACAACAGCAGACACCGAGGCCTACTTGAGGGTGACAGGGTGGGAGAAGGATGAAGGTTTAAAAACTACCAGTGGGATACTATGCTGATTACCTGGGTTATAATCACCTGTACACCAAACCCCTGTGACATGAAATTACCCATGTAACAAACCTGCACATGTACTCCCTGAACCTAAAATAAAAATTGGAAATGAATAAAATAGGTTTCTTGTAGACTATATAGAGTTGGGTTGTTATTTTTTAACCCATTCTGACAGTCTTTTTTTAATTGGTGTATTTAGACCATTCACATATGATTATTGACAGTTGGATTAATATCAACTGGAACTGTTTTTGTTGTCCTTAGTCTTTTTTCTTCTTCCATTCTTCAGTTTTAATTGAGCATTTTATGTGATTCCATTGTCTCTCTTTTTCTAACAGCAGTTATACTTATGTTTACAATTTTTTAAGTGATTGCAACCCTGTAGTTTGCAATATGTATGTACAACTAATCTTGGTCTAGTTTCAAATTATACTCTAGTGCTTTTTGAATAGTGGAGGTACCTTAGAACACAATATTCCCATTTTCTTCCTCCCATCCCTCCCCACTGTCATTAATTTTATTTATCTAAAAGCTGTAATCACTGAATACATTGTATCTATTCTTATTTTAATCAAACCATTATCTGTTAGATCAATTAAAAAGAAAAAAACATATTTACCATTTATCCCTTCTCTAACAATATTTTTTCTGTATGTATGTGTATTCAAGTTTCTGACCTCTGTATAATTTTCTTTCTCTAAAGAACTTTAAAAATTTTTTGCTAGACATATCGGTAACAAATTTCTTCAATTTTCAATTGAAAAATTATTTCTCTTTCATGTTTGAAGGATAATTGTGCTGGATACAGAATTTTAGGTTGTTGTATTTTTTTTCTTTCAGGACTTTAAATATTTCACTCCACTCTTTCGCTCCACTCTCTCCTTGTTTGCATGATTTCTAAAGAGAAATCCAAGATAATTCTTGACTTTTTTCCTCCACAGGAGAGAAAATTCCTCCAATAGGAATTTTTAGGTTTATTGAAGGCACACAGAATGAATTCTTAATTTTTTAAGCCTTGTTTAATGCTACTAATTATTATCTTTTTCCTATTTTTGAGAAAGACCTAAGAAAGTTTGAGAAGCTTTTAACTTTATTTGATTAAACATACACCGAATTATCATAATTTCATATTAAGGGAGCTCAAAATAATGCTCATAGTATGGTCAGTAACTATTGAATTTAACTGTCAGAAATTCACTGTTAGAAGATCTGAAAGTTAGGGATTGGCTTCATGTGTACACCCACATACATATCTGTAGGAAGACTTATTTTAGTACTACATTGTAGTTTGATTTTTATGTTGTATCTCTTTATTCCATAACTTTACATCAACCTGTTCATTTCCAAAAACAAGAATCTTCCATGGAATGCCAGGAACAGTTTGGAGTAATCCAAAACATTATGTAATACACAGCTGTGAGACTTTGGAAAAAGCTCTGATAGCCGTCAAGTGACTTATTTAAAAAATACTGTGTCTTACTCATTAAAAATACAGTGCTGATTATTAAAGACTTAGTCCTGCACTGTCCATTACGGTACTTGGTAGCCACTAGTCACATGGGCTATTGAGCAGTTGAAATGTAATTAATTCAGATTGAGATGTTGAGTAAGTGTGAAATACACACTGGATTTCTAAGACGTAGTACAAAAAAAAAAGTAAACTATTTCGTTTAATATTGATTACATGTTGAAATGGTATAATTTTAATATATTCTGTATATAAAATTTATTTAATTTCACTTTTTGATTTACAATTTGGCTGCAAAATAATTGAAACTGGTTATTAGTTTGCATTATATTTCCAACAGATACTGCAGACGTAGGCAGTTCACAGAGTAATAATGATGACAGTGCAAATCATCTATAAACCTTACCACCCAGAAATAACATTTATTAACATTTTTGTCCAAATCCTCCTAGGTTTTGTCTTACATGAATTATTGAATAACTACACGTGTATGTACTTACTCTCAGCAAACACACATCCACAGGCACAGACATTAATGGTTTGGGTTTTTGTTGTTTGTTTTTTGAGACAGAGTCTCCAGACGACTAACACCAGTTATATATAATGGAGTCCCCCAGGCTAGGAGTGCAGTGGTACGATTTCGGCTCACTGCAACCTCTGCCTCCCAGGTTCAAGCGATTCTCCTGCCTCAGCCTAAGTAGCTGGGATTACAGGCGCTCACCACCACCATAATTTTTTGTATTTTTAGTAGAGACAGGGTTTCAAATATGTTGGACAGGCTGGTCTCGAACTCCTTACCTCGTGAGCCACCTGCCTCGGCCTCCTAAAGTGCTGGGATTACAGGTGTGAGCCACTGCGCCCGGCCGACGTTAATGTTTCATAGACCTTGTTTCTTGTCAGTAAGTATACCATTATCAGTGGACACATTTATGGAATTAGGAATTTCTTAGAGATGGACAGTTGTTGGGTTGTTGTTTTCCCTTTCTACCTTTTTACTCCCTAACATAATATTGCAGGCCACACACACATGCTCTTCATCTGTCTTCACCAGACTTGATCTATTCTTTTATGACAATTTCTAAGAAATATGTTTGCTCAGTTTTAAATTTAATTTTTGCCTTGCCAAATTGCATTTTCCAATAATCTGTACCTTTTATAATGACAGTCTAGTGTTTTCTTTGTAGTTCTTGAAAGTGTCCAGTCCCCAGGTAATGTTAAACAAATGTGTTGAGTTTTTTTTTATATTATTTAATTCCGTTAAGTACTCTGAATTTTAAAATGCCATCTTTCTGAATGCTGTCCACGCTTTTTGTAAGAGTCTTAGAGACATATCACTTTGAAAATGAAAGTGGATGCCTGAGATGATGAATACAGCAGTAAATTTTACAATTAAGCTTTCTTGTCTCCCTTGTAAAGTGAGATACATTTCTTTTCAAATAAAGCAAGTAAGGTTACATTAATATTTATTGTTAATAAGAACTTTCTTTCTAATTTATCTAGCTACCATGAAATGAAGTGTGTCAAACATAAGTCGTTAGTGTTTTTGGTGTTTTGCCTTAATGCTTCATCTTAAGATTCTTTTTTTCGCTTAAGAAATTACGGTATAATTTATGTATAATAAAATACATGGATCTTAAATATTAACTTTCATGAATTTTGACAAATGATAGAGAGTATGACCATAGCCCCAAAGTAAGTTTAGAATATCTGTAATACCTCAAAAAGTTCCCTTGGGACTCTAACCAGTTAGGTTCTTTCTAATTCCTGCCTCTCTCCCATCTTCATCCACCTTTTGCAATCACTTTCTGATTTCTCTCATGATGGCTTAGTTTTGTCTGTTTTGGCCTCTTCCCTCAGTATGTTTCTGAGATTCATCTCTGTTATTGCACACGTTTATTCTTTTTTTATTAGTCAGCTGGTCAGTGTTGACTATGAATATACCACAATTTGTCTGTTCTTCTATTAACGGATATTTGAGTTTCCTGTTTTTGACTATTAGGAATAAGTCTCCTATGTTCTTGTATACTTTTTTGTGCGTGTGTGTGTGTCACATATTTTCATTTCTTTTGGGCAAATAGCTCAGGAATTATATTGTCATTGGGAAGATGTGTGTTTATTTTTATAAGAAACTTTCAGATAGTTCCCTAAGTGGTTGTGCAATCTTTGCACTTCCACCAACTATGTATGAGACTTCCCATTGCTCCACATCTCCAGTATTTTATGTGGGCAGTCCTTTTGTTTTTGGTCATTTTAGTGGATGTAAAATGGCATCTCAGTGTGACTTTTGATTATATTTCCTTGATGACTAATGGTATTCTTTCTCCCTTTCATGTGCTTATTGGCTATTTGTGTATCTTTGTTTTTTGTGTAGCACTTCAGGTCTTTTGCCCATAGATTTCGTGGGTTGTTTGCTCTTTATTAATGATTTGTAGGGATGTTTTATATATTCTGGACACAAGATTATTGTTAGAGATATGTACTTCAGATATTTTCTCCCAGTCTGTGGCTTGCCTAATTATTATTATTATTGTTGTTGTTGTTGTTATTTGAGATGAAGTCTCACTCTGTCACCCAAGCTGGAGTGCAGTGTCACAGTCTCAGGTCACTGCAACCTCCGCCTCCCAGGTTCAAGCGATTCTCTTGCTTCAGCCTCCCGAGTAGCTGGGATTACAGGTACGTGCCACCACACTTGGCTGATTTATCTATTTTGAGTAGGGATGAGAGTTTCACCATGTTGGCCAGACTGGTCTTGAACTCCTGACCTCAAGTAATCCACCTGCCTTGGCCTCCCAAAGTACTAGGACTACAGGCAGCCACCATGCCTGGCCCTAATTAATTTTTAATAATGTTTTTTGATGGGCTGGGTTTTTTAGTTTTGATGAGGCTAATTTATCTTTTTTTTTTTTTTTCTAGCACATACATTTGTGGTCTGAGAAATCTTGGCCTATGCCAAGGGGTCACAGTCGGAGTCTTTTGGTTCTTCTAGGAGCTTTGTGGTTCTAACTTGAGGTTTATGATCCGTCTCAAATTTTGTGTGTTATGTAAAGTGCAAAAAAGGTCATATGAGGTGGTCATATGAATTTCTTCTTTACAGGTTCATTTTTTTCCCTATGTAGTTAATTTGATACAGCACCATTTGGTAAAAAAGCCTTATCTTTTGTCATTGAATTGACTTGGAACCCTTTCTAATAATAATTGGCCTTATGTGTTTGGATCTGTTTCTGGAGTCTGACCTGTTGCATTAATTTGTTTTTCCATCCTTATATAATATATTATTGATATGATTGTATTTAGATTGATTTTTCACATTCATATGCATGAAGAATATTGGTCTAAACATTGGTCTGTAACATTAACAGAGTTAATGCTGGCTTTGCAATACTTTTAAAAAATATTCTTCAGATCTCTAGGTAATATTTAATAGGGAACTTATGTTTGCTTTAAAACACTGATCTGTTTATCTTCTTTTCTTGTGACCAAAATTTAACTGTTAGGGATTCTTACAGACTTAGTGTTGAATAAAAATTTTTTGTTTAGGGAAGGAATTGAAATCCCACCTCCCCCTCTAGAAGCCAGTGGGACATTTAATTTAAATGTTTTCTGCACTGAGACACATGATTCACAGCATGGGGTCTGCAGTAAAGCAGATCTAAATTTATAACCCTGTTCTTTGAGTTTCTATCTCTGTGACAATAGGCAAGTTACTAAATCTGTCTCAATTTTAATTTCCTCATATATGAACTTGGTTCCTTCTAGGATTGATATTAAATAGGAAAATACAAGTATAAGTTCTTAGCAATCTGCTTTATACAAGTATCAGTTCTAGACAGTTGTTATTAATATTTTTATTTGGGATTCTAATGAGGAAAAAGGCATATTTCAAGAAATTTTTTAAAAATATAACCTAATGTAAATTAAAATAGAAATAGGTTTCAGAGGCATAAATTCTGTGTAAAATTACATGTGTTTTAATTTTTATATTGGCATAGCTTTACAGTTTTCAAATTATATCCCTCCTTTTTTAAAAAAATAGATTATTAACATCTTGAGTTTAAAAGTCCGTTCTGTATTTTCACAGCATAGTAATGATGGGTGTACGTAATATTTATTGGGTAATTTAATAGAACATTAAATTTATATACAGTTTGTGTACCACAACAATGTGTAAAAGATAGAACACCATCTGTTTTTAAGACCATCTTGAAAACCACAAAGTTGTTCAGCTAACAAAATGTACTGAAAATTATTTCGTGCTTCTGTGCTCATCTGACTCACAGCCTTGTTGTACTTTGAGAATTAGTGGGAAAAGTACATTCTTTTTAAAAATGTATGTTGACTTTGGTATGCTGTTTTTTTGCCTCAGAACTCTCACTACCTTCTATTGGGGAAGCTTTGAGAATCGGTAGGAAAAGTACATTCTTTTTAAAAAATGTGTGTTGACTTTGATATGCTTTTTTTTGCCCCCAAACTCTCACTGCTTCGTTCTATCGGGGAAGCTGTTGTGGAAGCAAATTGTTACGGCATTTAAAACAGTATGAAGGGGATGCATTAACTGAGGTTTTTCACTATGTCATGTAAATGCTTATGATTAGTTATGAAGTGCCAAGAAGAAAAGTGTCATCATTCTTCTAAAATTAATTTTAATACCACAGATTAACAGTTTGTAATGTTCTGAAAAAATATTTAAGACAATTTTGATAGCACAGCAGTAATCAATAAGATTCTAAGAAAGGCACCCCTTTCAGTTCAATCTAGCAAATGAATACATGCAAAACACATATAAAATACTGTGTTGGAGGCTAAAGGTAATAATAGTTCAGGAGCATGTAGCCCTTGTCTTTAGAGGGTGAACAGTGTTTTGGTGAAGCAGATCCCACATAGGAACTTATAGTCATTCAATAAGTGCTTTATTGGATGTATAAATGAAATATTATGAGAATATAGAAAGGGAGAAATGTTTGCCTGAGGAAATTGAAAAAATCTTGATCGAGTGTGATATTTGAACTACATATATGGAGTCTGAAAAGTTTTCAACATTGTATTTCAGCAGAGTGAACATTATAAGCTGAGAAGTATGATATGTTTGGGGGTCTGCAGATTATTTGGGTGCTATCTCTGATGTATATTGGGTTCATAACAAGATAGTGTCAAAATGTTGATTGCCCCAGACTAAGAAATAGCTTGAATTCTTGAAGAAGAGTTTGGACTTTATTTTTATTAAATAGGAACCTGTTATGTTTTTGAATATTGATCTGGGTACGAAAAGATAATTGGCAAGCACTTAATGAAAGAATAAAATAGAGGTGGTATCTCCTCTTGGGAGCGGGGAGCCATTACAATACTTCAGACCAAAACGAGGTATAAATTTCAGATCTCACTTACACACTTGCATATAATAGCATATACATATGATGAAAAACTGTGTCATTTCTCATTGAATTTCATTAAGATTTCAGAGATATGAGAATACACACAATCTTTAAGAAGTGTATTGTTAGCTAAGCTTCTTTTTGTACAAATAAAATGAACTGATTCTGGCTGGCTCAACCAAAAAGGAATTTTTTGGCTACCAGAGGATCCCATGGAATTCAAAACAGAATTGAACAAGGAAGTTTCAGGAACAGCAGGAAGCTGGGAAGCTCTGAGAAAAACAGCAGGAGTTATTGGAACTTCTCTGAACTCCAAACCTCTCTGCTTCCTTACTAAACCCATCAGTCCTGGGTCCCAGTTGAGAATTCTAAATTCCTGAGAGGGGATCTTAATTTAATTGATTGAGCTTAGCACAAGTACTTGTCCCTGGAGAGAGGCATTGAGTCTCTAACACTTGGAAGTATTATTGGGTTTGGGTAACGGGTGGTGCTGGCAAGGTAGATTTGTCATATTTATACAAGCCAGCAAAAATCCCATTAAAATACACTGCATGATGATTAATTTGGTTTCTCACTGACCTAAACTTGCTTTAGATGCCATTGTTCAAAATGTTTACTCTACTGTACTGAAGTGCTTTTTTAGTTACAGCTACAATCTGAGATTTGCACATAGTAAGGGTATGAATATTATCTTTCTTATTTTTGGAAGCCTGGGCTTTTTTTAGATTCTCTTTAATTGACCAACATACTGAAAATAAAAGAAGTATTAGTCTTTTCATTACTAACTTCTGTTGGTTAGTAATAGAGCCTTAAAATGATCTGATTAGAAATGTCACAACTGATGCATCTGATAATATGAATATCATAATTAGCATTTAATAATGCATACAATGCCAGTGTTTTAAGTACTTTATGTGTATTAACCCTGTAATAAGGAACTTTACATGTATTAACTAAAGTTAGTTCCATTTTATAGATGGGAAAACAGAAATAGGGTAATTTAGTAAATTGCTTAAATCCACATTGCTAATAAGTGGTGGGATCTATCGCGGAGTCTGTGCTTTAAGTCGTAACACTGTTCTTCCCTGGAACATTCCTGATGCTTTGCCCTCACTTGTGTCCAGTTAGAATTCAGGGCTCCCTTCTTAGCCTTCCCAGAACACGTCTATTCTTGCTTTCATACTTATATCATACTTTGTTATAATTATTATTATTTTCGTTATATTTTTTGAGACACAGTATCCCTCTGTCACCCAGGCTGGAGTGCAGTGGCGATCTTGGCTCATTGCAACCTCTGCTTCCCAGGTTTAAGAGATTCTCATGCCTCTGGGATTACAGCCGCCCACCACCACGCCTGGCTAATTTTTGTATTTTTAATAGAGGCACGGGGTTTCGCCATGTCCATGCTGGTGTTGAACTCCTGGCCTCGAGTGATCCACCTGCCTCAGCCTCCCAATGTGCTAAGATTACAGGTGTGAGCCACCATGCCCAGCCTACAATTATTTTTCTAAACATATCTCCTTTTCTAGGTTATTAACATCTTGGAGACAGAGACCTTCTCTTAATCATCTAAGATGATTAAGATGATAAATAATTGTTAATTGAATTAATGATCTGTTCAGATTTAGTCTCTAGGTTAGCCAGGCATTTTATGAGTAAATATGATTTTTAAAATTATTTTTATTAGGAACATTCCTTTGTGTAGTTATTCCAGCTTTGACCTTCTCTTGACCTTATAAATTCCATATCTTGTTCTAATAAGGTATTTGCGTAAGATTATCCCTAGGACTTCCCAGAGCATTATTGTCCAATAGAACTTTTTATGATGCTGTCCAATATGGTAGACATCTGATTATTGCACCCTTGAAATGTATCAGGTGTGACTGAGAGACTACATTTTTAACTTTTATTTGAATAGCCATTCGTGGCTAGTGGTGACCTTATTAAACAGTACAGCTCCAGAGGGCAAAAGCAAGATGAGTCCAGAAACTAACGGTACCCTCCCGCCTGCCCCTGCCCCGCAAGCCACCCAGCTTTGGAACTTACCTAGAGAGGACAGTAACAGTGTAAAAGATCTGTGTGGACTCAAACTGAAATCATTCCCAATTAATTTATACATTCTAAAAAATAGAGAACATTTAAGTTATTAATTCTCAATCTCAGCTGACTGCAACCTCTGTCTCCTGGGTTCAAGCATTTCTCCTTCCTCATCCTCCTGAGTAGCTGGGACTGGGACTACAGGTGCCCACCACCTCACCTGGCCAAATTTTGTATTTTTAGTAGAGACGGGGTTTCATCATGTTGGACAGGGTGGTCCTCAGGTGATCTGCTCTCTTTGGCCTCCCAAAGTGCTGAAATTACAGATGTGAGCCACCATACCCAGCCTTAAGTCTCTTAAATTGTGAATACAATGTATATCTTAAAAACAAAACTTGAGAAACGTTTTTGGGTTCTTCAGTGGGTTTTTTGTTATTGTTGTTGTTGTCTGTTTGTTTTTTGGTGGGGAAGGTATCTAGCTCTGGTATATAATGTACAGGAGTGTCTCAAATGTTGTAGTCTAAGTTATTAGGTTGTATGTTGAATTTAAACTGTTACTTGTTACAAAGTTCCTTACCTTTACTTCATGCCTTCAAAAGCGCATATTTAAATAAAATGTCTCGCAAATTAACCTACCTTTTGCATGTTTTTTGCCCGCCTTGATTGTACATGTCAAAGTCAAACAAACTAAAAGTGCTAATTTCTATAAAATATATGTACATCCCTGTGACTGTCCTTAAATGCTTATTAGATCATTGAATTGCTGAATATAGAATAACAAATACGGAAGACAAAAATTTTTAATTTGCTTATTTTTATTAATCATGTTTAAGAGTTTGAAAGTCTGCAAGTTTGTAAAAGAAATCAAAGACTTTGTCCTTCATTATAGACCGGCTATCTCCCTATTGTAGCCAAAGTTTGCTTTTTATTACTTTAAGTCCCTGTAGGCCCTGTAGTATGTTATTCAGCAATGTTTATGTTTAATTTTTTAGGGGGAAGCTAAAGAGCTACTCAAAATTCTTCCTAGGTTACTGTTTCTAGGTCAGAAAGGTGATTTTGTTGTGGTGGTTGTTGTTTCAGACTTGCACCATATTGTGATTTGAGTGTCTTTTTTTACGTGTATTTTTTAAAATCAATTTTTAATTTTTGGAAAGCTAAAATATCCACATGGTTTAAAAATCCCACAGTGTGCAAGCGTCTGTAGTCCCAGCTACCAGGAGGCTGAGGCAGGAGAATGGTGTGAACCTGGGAGGCGGAGCTTGCAGTGAGCCAAGATTGTGCCACTGCACTCCAGCCTGGGTGACAGAGCAAGACTCCATCTCAAAAAAAAAAAAAAAAGAAAAATCCCACAGTGTGAAAATAAAGTGATGTTTCTCATTTATCCAGTCCTTCATTTGCCTAGTCATTTGTTCTCTGACAAAATACATGCCCACACACAGAACGTCTAAACAACTGTTACTAGTTTTGTCTCTTTGTCAGAAGGTTCTGTGCATACATAGGCAAATGTAAGTTATTTATTCTTGTTTGTGGTATTGTGTACAGATGTTAGTATGTGCTACCCTTCCTTTTACATCTTGCCTTTTATTCAGATACCAGTGTATCTTATTCATCTTATCATTACTTGAAGAACAACTTGGTTGTTTTGGTTTGTTTGTTTTTGTTTTTTGCAGCTGTATTGGTATCCTATTTGTATAGCTAAACTGTGCTTTATTTAATAATTGGGTATTTTTCTTGATGACCAAAAAAATTCCAGTAATTTTGGATAATTTTAAGATTCTGAAGATTTGAATTAATGATTTAAAATAATGATTTTGGTAGAAGTCATTGTAAAGTGTGTTACCCTTTTACCCTGGTTTAGTTAAATAGATCAAACACGTAACTGAACTGATTTTAATTCTTATAAACTGGTTGTTGGGAAACGGGTTTTGGGGTAACCATATATTTTGTGCTAGGTGAATATAGAAATAATTCAGGGCCCTATCTTCAAGGAGTTGACAGTCTGCTGAGAATACCTAAGTGAACAGATTATAATACAGTAACTGGTATAGTGAAGGTTCCTAGGCACTATGGGAACCCGTACTGAGGGGAAGGTGGACTGGGAGGTTCTTGTCACAGGTGAGCAGTGGCTAGTGACTATCTGGGGGTAAAAAGAATTTACCAAGACAGTTGTAGGTACAGAAAGGCAGATTTCTTAGAGACAGTATGAAAATATGTTGCAAGGGTGCAACAGACAGGCAAGAGAGGAGCTGACTGCCAGGATACAAAGGCTTGCTGGAGATTTTATAGAATGGTGCTTGTGCTCTGTACTGAAGAGGGCTTTGTGCGGCACTGATAACAAGGTTGCAGTGAGCTAATTTCTATCAGCCAAGGGTCTGCTAATAGCTGAGCTCAGGAAGATCGTGAGTTATTTGTGCAGAAGGACTGTGTGTCCTAGACCGTGAAGAAAGGCAGACTTACAGCTTATCTGCTTTCTCTTTTTGCTTTCCCTGGGTCATCTTGCCAGCTTGACGCCCCTCCCAAATTAGGACTTCACAGTTCCCCTGGGCAACATCATAGCTGAAGTTTGAACGGTGACCAAGTAAAAGGAGAGTCAGAGAGGGTACTTCACTTTTGGGAGCCTGGATTTCGACATAAAGGATCAGGATATGAGACAGGGTAATGACTTCTAAGACAGTCCCATGTGACTTCAGCATATGATGTGGTAGATGACAATGAGGCTGCACGTTTCTTTTTATGATCAGAAGCATTATTTCACCAATATTTTGCACTGATCAGACCACATGTAAAATATTGACTTCATTTTAACAAGGGTGACCAAACTACTAAAGGGATTCATAAAAACCAGGTCAGATGAGGTGTGATCAAAATAAATTTTACCTTAAAAAGAGATGATGTGACAAGTAGAGTTTTAGTGGAACATTGCTGTGGAAGTGAAAATATTGCTGCCACTACACAGAAATAAGTATGCTGTAACTGGAGGACACGGTATATACCTTCAAGTTTTTTGCATTATTGTAGCTACAGTACCTAGCATTATGCCTGCCACATAACAAATGCTGAACAGATGCTTGAATGATAGAAAAAAAATTCAAAACCTATGGGTGGCAATTGCCAGGAAAACAGGTTTCGATTAAGTGTTTAAAATTTTCTAACAGTCAGATGTTCTTACTGCTAAAACAATAAGACAGTTTTTCCCTCAAGTTGTGAGTACCCCATTACAGCAAGCATTTAAGCAAATGTTATGTAATCATCTGTTAAAAATGGGACTGGGCATGGTGGTATGCCTGTAATCCCAGCACTTTGGGAGATCATTGCAGGAGGATCACTTGAGGCTAGGAGCTGGAGACCAGCTTGGACCACATAGTGAGACCCTATCTCTTAAAAAATAATAATAGTAATGTTATATGAAGGATTCTTAAAACATTGAATATAGAAGACTCTCCTCCTTCCACATACACACTCATTGTCATTACCCACCTATCTTAGTGTTTTTGTGTTTTTTTGAAGTTGCTTGGCTTTAGTTTTCTTAAGTGGATAAGATCACTATATGTTCAAAAGTTGTTTCATTAAGTGTAATTTGGCAAAATGAATATATTGGCTTAGTTGTTTGCTTTCTTCATATACAAAATTCTGTTGTTCTGATTGATGCATCATTTTCTCACCCCAAGCAAGGCTAATCCAGGTTTTGAGGCCTGAAGCTTATAATTTGGAGGGGCTCTCCTTAAGAAAATAATCCAAAATTAAGTATAAAAGTGAATGTTTATTTGGTGTGAGAAAAGATCACAACAAATAAATGCCATAAACTTCACAAAATGTAGACAAATAGCTTATTGTTATTATAACTTACTGTGTTTACTATTAATTAACAGCCCAATATATTATACCTCTTTGGTACTTTTTTTCTACCTATTGTGGCCATCTTTCATTCAACTCTTCTTTACATGACAGTTTTATATTTTCTATAGGAAGAATCTTTTCCTCTTGCACAAGGCTTGACAGAGTACCAACCATGGACCAAATTCAGCCTGCTTGTTTTTATAAATAAAATTTTTTGTAGCACAGGCATCTCCATATTATCTATGGCTGCGTTTGTGTGCAACAATGGATGAGTTGAAAGAGATCATATGGTCCACAAAGCCTAAAGTATTAAATATCTGGCTTTTTACAGAAAAAGACCCCTGCTCTAACATATTTGCTCAAAATTTATTTCCTACTGATAGTTGTGAAGCTGAAAAAAAAAGTTTTGAAACCAGTTACTAGTAATGTAATAGCACATCTGTAATTTCCTTCCCTTTATGTAAAACGTGTTTCTTGCCTGGGGAGAACTTTATATCTCCTTTATTTGGACTACTGCGCCTGACCCCAGAAGTGTCCATGTAGTTGAATCATAGTATGTCACACCCAGCAGGAGCTGGGCAACACTCATACAAATCTTTGGGTTAAAGATTGAGTCTGGATGCATTATGTGGTCCAAGAGGGATGGGGCATCACTGCTAGGAGCTGGGCAGATACAGAGATAGTGCATCCTTGATTTAAGTACCACGATCATCTTCAGGAATAGTTAAAGAGGAGCCCCTAGGCATGAGGCTACAGTTGATGCTGGTCCTGTGTCCCAAAGGAGAGTAATCCAAGCCTTGTAAGGGACTCTACCAAGTAAAATATCCTGAAACTTAAACTTAATTAGCTTTATCGTAAGTTCACCTCTTTTCCCCAGGACAAACAACTTAATGTCTGTTTGGAGATTTTCCCTTCATAAACACCTTTTTTTTCTCATGCATCAGCAGTCCTTTACTTTCTACAACCACTAACACAAGCTCTCCCTCCCTGCCATTTTCCCTGCCCCAAAATTAAGGTGAAAAAACAAACCAAAAGGGAACGTTAGAGGAATACAACTATATTAAGGATATATCATTCTTGGAGGACCATTTAGCTGGCATAGGGCAAAAATATGACAAATTAGGAATTGGGATGAATCACTGATTATGTAGTATATGTTGAGTATAGAATTAGCAGCTGATTGGGAAATGCATCCAAAGCTGTATAATATGTGACCTCTGACAAATAGATTGAGCTCATCTGTAAAATGAGGGGATTAAATTATATGATTGATAAAATATATGGTGAAATGGTATTAAGTGCTATTTGGCTCTAGCGTTCAGGAACACCCACATCACACCAGCAACTGCAGTAACTACTTTTCACACTCTCATCCCAAACTGTTCCCACAGAAGAGTAGTAGCAAAGTTAAAAAACAAAAATCTTTTTCTCCCCCTTCCTTCCTGCCTCCCTCTGTCTCTGTCTCTCTCCCTCTCTCTCTTTCCCTCTTTCTCTCTCTATCCTGCAGTCGCACTCTCCCTCCCTTCCTGTATTCTTTCTCTATTTTTTCCCCTTATTATCAGGACTTGGGACTCCACTAGTAATGCTAAACTTTGGGCCGGGCACAGTGGCTCATGCCTGTAATCCCAGCACTTTGGGAGGGTAAGGCAAGCGGATTGCCTGAGGTCAGGAGTTCAAGACCAGCCTGGCCAGCATGCTGAAACCCCATCTCTACAAAAATAAAAAAATTAGCTGGACATGATGCTGGGTTCCTGTAATCCCAGCTACTTGGGCAGCTGAGGTGGGAAAAGCTCTTGAACCTGGGAGGCGGAGGTTATAGTGAGCCAAAATCGTGCTATTGCACTCCTCCACCCTGGGTGACAGCGTGAGCCTCCGTCTAAAAAAAAATTAAAATTAAAATTAAAATTAAAAAAAACTTAATTGGTGAGCTGGGACTCCTAGGGTACCTCCTTTCCAACTTCATTCCCTGAAAATCCAGAACCAAATTTCAAGTTTTACCATAATCCAACTGAATTTGCAAGAAACAGAAGGAAAAGGAGACAGAAGAAAAGAGAGAGGAAAAACTCCTTTTAAGTAGATCCACTTAAGTTACAGAGTAGGGCAGAAGAGAATAAGCCACACCTATAAGCTACCCTTTAACACAGTGTCCTCACCCGTTTGCAAATATAACCCAGTCTATAATGAGATCGGCATTCCTCTCACCTTTATCTATATATGATTATCCTTCCAGTAGTAGAAAGTTAAGGAGAATACAGTAAGACTTGCCATTTTTAGTTTTAATATCTAATTTTGATTGTTTACTGGTAATGCTAGAGGTCTATGCCACATAATAATTTGCAATTTTCTGGATGTATGAATTTAAATCATAGGCAGTATATAAGATTGGTGTGTGATTGTGAATGACCTAAGCCTGCTGTCTAGCACACACCTTTCCATATGGCTTTTGTATATTAAGTTATTTTTTAAATGGTTCCAAACAGGAATGTGCACTGATAATGAAGGGAGGTCTAAAACTTTTACGATTTGTAACCAAAAATTTATCCTAACTATACTGGTAGAAATGGAACGGAGGAAGATGTAGAGCCATTTCTTATAGGTCATATGTCTTTTAGTATATTAAAACAATCCCCTACATCTGTTATCTGTTATTGCAAACAAACCACCTAATGACTTTGTGACTTAATGGCAGTATCAACATATTTCTCATTCTGTAGATTGAGTGATTGGTCTGCTGGTGACTAATGTCGCCAGAATGTAGGGACTGGGCTCAGAAAGGACAGTTGAAATGAGCTAGGGCCTTGCACTCCATGTGGTCTTTCTGCTTCCAGGTTTTAGGGCAGCTCTTCCAAAAGGGCAAGGCTATAGGGTACAAGTATTCCCGCTTCTCCTTCCATTTACCAGTGTCTTTTTGGTCAAAACAAGTCACATAGATAAATCCAGCATAAGTGGAGGAAGAGAATATATAAGAACTTGAATCAAGGGCCATTACAGGAATGATGTGCTACTATACCAAATCTCCAGTCAAAGTTTCCAAACCGTATGTGGCTGTTTATCTCTTTAAATCACAGAATTGAGCTGTGTTTTGTATTACTTTAACATTAAATCTGTGTCTTCATTCCATGCCACTCTTCTCTTTCTTATTCCCTACTCCACACAGTTCACCAAACTATCCTATGGTAGGATGTTTTTTGATGAGTCTGATTAGAATGCCATTTCCTCCATACTTGCCCCCCACCAACCCTTTGGTCACTTAACTCACCCTTTTTCATTCTTCAGGTAAGATATCACCTCAGGGAAGCCTTCCTACACTAGTTAGATTTTAATTTTTCTTGCATATTAATTTTTCCTAGTAGCATTTTAATAGTTACTAATGCCAGTCTTCCCATTAACTAGATGTTTTATGAGGACCCTGTCTAATTCATTTTTGTATTTGCTCTCATTTTCATTCCTGTCCTTACCCCCAGTTATCCCAGTCCTTTGAACATAGTAGGTTCTTCATAAACATTTGGTGAACAAATATGTCTGGCTTAGAAATGTTTTTGAAAAGCTGCTAAGATCTAAAAGACTCTTTGTGTTTGGTCCCTGAGATAGCAGCTCTTTTTTCTGGCTCCATTTTTCTTCACTGTTGAGATTCTGTTGGTTACTTTTTGCTTTTGTGGTTTTCCTCCTTCATTCTTCCAGCTTTGCTTTTTTAAAAAATTATTTCTTGTGGAGTCTTTTGTCATTGCCATATTCTTTATAAATTCTGTACTGTTTTTGTTTGTTTTCTCTTTTCTTTTCTGGTTACTTCTCATTGTAGAAATTACCAGGTGATAAGATCCCTTCTCTCCAAAGTGAATTTTTATGTTTTCTTTTCCTGGATAGTTCTTACTGATACCACTAAGTTGTTGTTCCCTGCCAGATACATTATTATTTTTTTTTTAAATTTATTATTTCAGTATTGGGTTTTTAAGGTGGGCATATAACAGGTGTTGCTACTTTAATTATTTAGAGCATTGCTTCGTGAGATCACTGCATAATAAACTATAAGAATTCAACTAAATTCTTTGCATTTCTTTTATACTACTTTTTATAATGTATAGATTAAAATTTTACAGTCATCTCCTAGTATCCATGGAGGATTGGTTCTAGGACCACCTACGGATACCAAAGTTCACACATACTGAGGTCCTTCAGAACCCACCCATGTGAAAAGTTTGCCCTCCTGTTTTGTGTGTGTCTCATCCTGCTAATAACCATATTTTTCAATCGACATTTGGTTGTGGATGCAGAACCCTGTAATATGGAGTCCTGACTATTTAGTGAAAAAGACCTGCATGTAAGTGGACCCACACAGTTCAAACCTGTGTTGTTCAAGGGCCAATTGTATATTCAGAGTAATAATACGTCATTTCATTTAAATATAGCATCAGAACATCTAGGAATGTGTTTAAATCTTAGCTTTTATATAATGAGAAAACTTAGAATGGATTTTCCAATGTTAGTTTTCAGACATTTGAGGCCAAATACACATTAGGATACATGCGTACATATAAAAGTTGGAGTATTTGACTGCTAATCTGGGCCAACATGATCATAGAAAATGCTTTATTTTGTTAAGTCATATGATTTTCCCCCCACATTTAGTGTATTTTGAATATTTATTGAAAAAATATTTTTGGCCAGACCCAGTGGCTCACATCTGTAATCCCAACACTTTAGGAGGCCAAGGTAGGAGGATCACTTGGGGTGAGGAGTTCGAGACTAGCCTGCACAACATAGTTAGACCGCATCTCTACAAAAAAATTAGAAAATTGGCCAGTCATGGTGGTGTGTGCTGGTAGTCCCAGCTACTCAGAAGGCTGGGTGAGGTAGGAGGATCACTTGAACCTAGGGGCTTGATGCTGTGGTGAGCAGTTTCACTCACCAGTGCACTCCTGCATGGGTAACAGAGCAAGACCTTGTCTCAAAAAGAAAAAGAGAAAATATTTTTAAATATTTTCTTTAACAACATTGTATATTTATTAGATTATTAAAATAATTGTAGACAGTTATTCAGTGTTAAGTCATCTTAGTGTTTGTTGTAGGCAGTTGATGGCTAAACTCAGGGATCCCTGTGACTCGTAGTATTTTCTAGTCTTTTCCTTGTCTAGCTGATTCTTTAGTCAAAGAAATACCTATTTTCCTGATCCAAAATTCTTATTCTGACCTGTTACATAATGTGGTTGTTCTGAAAATGTGAAAGGAATTTAAACAGTAGAAATGCTGAATGTTTGTGGTTTAATTCTTACTCGGATAGAACTTTCAAGAAAGTTGGTATACATATAGAGGGAATAGGAGGAAGTGGGAGTTTTCTTAGTTTTGGGCCATTGCAGCAGTGGCTAACATATATAGAGGTAGTAATGGCTCTGGGGAGAGGATCACCTTCTCAGGATTGCTGTGGTTGTGAAAGAGAGCTAAGAGTCATACATTTTAATAAATCATTTGTGCTTGTTAAAGTTAGAAATAATTTCATACTTTCAGATACAGTACAAAGAGCTTCTATATATCCTTCATCCAGATTTGCCAAATGTTTATTACATTTACCATGTTTTTTTCCTATGTGTGTATACATGCATGTTATTTTTTTTCTGAATAACGTGAGAATAAGTTGCAGACATAATGCCTCTTTATAATATTTCAGGCTTACATATCCTAAAATCAGAGTCATTCTCTTATTACTGTAGTATTATTATCAAAATCAAAACATGTAGTTTTTAACAAATACTTGTTCACTTGGGGATAAAGTATAGGTGGAGTGGAAGTATAAGCTTGCAGAACTAATTTAAGTGCTTATGGGAATTGCAGTCTTTTTAGTGGTTAAGAAATCAATACAGAAAATTATTCTGATTTAGAATAAGACCAGTGGAATAACAGTAACACAAGGTACACAAACAAGTACTTCAGAAATGTGCCCCCCCAAAAAAAGTCATTTCAACCTAAGGAATCAGAGAAATACTTCAAGTAGACTGTTGCAGAGTCAACCTCAAAAGAGGTGGAAGTGCCAGGCAGAAGGACAGTGGGAGGGAATTCACTTCCTAGAATACATCCCCCATATTCTTCCTGCCCTTGATCATCAAAGTTCTAAGAATGAATATGTTATTACAGTTATTCAGTACTGAAATATCAGGAATACACAAGAGACGACAGGTTCTGTTTCTACCAAAGTTGATACAGTACTTTTTTTCCTTTTAATTAGCAGATTTTAACCTTAACATTATTAGGGTAATAAGAAATAGATTTTCCTTCCTAAGCACTTGTTCTTAGGTTGTTTTTCATTAATATCTTCTTAATTACAAAAGACAAGAAGGAATGGAATTGATTCATTGTAATTACCTAAAGGAATGGAAGGAATGTCTTTAAAAACTTAATTAAGTCACTGTCAATCTAGAGTGTGGGGATTATTATTTTTATATTGTCTAGCATTAATATACTGTATTAAATGTATGCTAGTTATTCTCATATTCACTGTAATTATTCTGAATTAGAAAAGGCTTTACAAGGTACCGTGGTGTGTCATTTTCAGACTGAAGGTAAGAATTAATGAAATAGACACGTAGACTGATAATAAGAGTGTAGCAAATATTTGAAAATCCAGTTACTGAAAATTGCTTTGGAATAGTTGTTTTTTTTTTAGTTTTAATGTTTATAATGCAATATCCTGTCTGTGAAAAATTATAGCATTGTTAGCCTTTATTTCTTAAGCAGGTGTTTTAAGAATTAAATTTATCTAAAAGTTTAAATGTTTTTTAGTTTGGGTTTTTTTGTTTTGTTTTGTTCTTTAAAGTTCACATATATAGCCGCGTGGTGTTTTACAACATGAATATTTATAACATCATGAATATTTAGTCCTTTGGCTAGCAAGGGGATTTTCGTAATGGAATTTCAGACCCTATTGAATAACTTTTTTTTTTTTTTCTTTTTTTTTTTTTTTGGTGAGCTGTTACTTCTTGATTTCTGGTAAAAAGTAGGGAGATTTTTAGATCTTCATTTTGGTACATCTAATTTCCTAATTGCTTTCCTTTTTAGAAATGAATGTCTTTTGATAGTACCATACTAAAAAAGACTTTATATGAATTCTCCTCAGAACTAACAAATTTGCTTGTTTGATTTTTGAATTATTCAGCCTGGTATTTGATACCTTTAGATAGTGTATGCAAGACCCATTTTTCTGAAGTTTTCAGTGCTGGCAGCAGGATGCCTATGACGCTGTCATCCTGAGATTGTACACTTGCAAACACAAGTGTGTTTTGAGCAGGCCAAAAAATGTCCCACATTCTTCAGTCTTCTCTTTGAAACCCAGTGTCCCAGTATACACATTTTTTGTTTTTAAGTTATCGTAATTTTTAATGACTCTTGTAGAAATTTTTCTGTTCCTTTGTGTCCTGCTCAGTACTGTGTGTGAAGTTCAAGGTTGAGTTTGGTCTGTAATGTTAAAAACATAACATTGAGGGGAGGGGGGAGGGATTGCATTGGGAGTTATACCTGATGTAAATGACGAGTTGATGGGTGCTGACGAGTTGATGGGTGCAGCACACCATCATGGCACAAATATACATATGTAACAAACCTGCACGTTATGCACATGTACCCTAGAACTTAAAGTATAATAATAATAATAATAATAATAAACATAACATTGAACATTGTTATATGAGCAAGTCTTTATGGACTTTTGATCCTCACAGTATACTGATCTTACATTTCTGACTTTAGTATCCAGTTATAAAAGGTTTGTGCATACAATTGTTCTTTAGAATTCCTCTTACCAAAAGAGGGCGGCACCCCTCAGGCATAGTTAAGTAAACCTTAAACAGCGTATCTCCAAATCTTAATGTAGTCTATTTTTCACATAATTACTTAATCAGCTCCTATTTTAGGTTATTTCAGTTCTTCCTCTTTAAAAAAATGCATATTTATGTGAAATACTTTATTTTTATATTTACATTAAAATGCAAAGTATATTCTAAATGATTTTCTTAATTTTTAGAAGTGAAATTACTGGATCAGAAAACATAATTACAGCTTTCAGAGGATTTGTAAGTGCTTTATCAGTATATATATGTATCACTTTCATAGTAACTGAAGGTTGAATAGTTACATTCTAGTTATAAAATAAACTTAGGATAAAATTAGTTTATACCTTTTCATGATACAGTCTTGAGACGGAAGGTGGCAACATGGTGTACTGGAAAATCCTAATGCCCTAAAGTGTCCATTGCATGTAACCAGTTGGCTTCCCTCTTATACATCTGAAAGGGTTCTATTTAGGGACTATCCTTGGTAAAATTGAGACAGTAGTCTTTCAAATCTTTTTCGTATCCTCAGTATAGCATTAAAACTATGTGGCCCCTTCTGCAAATCACTTAAAATCTTAAACTCACTTTAGAAAGAAGATATTATAATCTGCCTTCCAGGGTGGTAATACTGCTTTCACATTTGACTCAGTCCTTATCTAGATAAGTGCTTAACTGCTTTATAGAAGTTAGCTGTTACTACTACTTCATTGCCTAAATGTTCACTTTATTGGGAAACTGTATAATAGGGGGAATAAGAATGCTAGGTTTGAAGTCGCAAATTGCCTGGATTTGGAATTTCAGCTCTGCCATTTAGCTGTGTGGTATTGGGCAAATTACCCTCTTTAGTGTCGGGTTTCTGAAGTATAAAATGAGGTTATCATAGTAATAAAAATTAAATGAGGCTATATTTAAAAGTGATTAACACATTTTCTAACACATTTTAAGCATCAGTAAATGTTTTCAGTAATTATTGTTATGTGAGTGTTATATTAGTTCTTTATTACTACATAAGAAATCACTTCAAAAACTAGTGGCTTAAAATAACAATACATGTTTATTATCTCCTTGTTTCTGTGAATCAGGAATTTAGGAGCTGCTTAGCTGGGTGGCTGCAGTCAAGCTGTCAGCAGGGGCTGTGATCATCTACATACTATTTTGAACCTAATGGTTATAAATTTTATATTTTGCAGACTATGTCTTCAGCAGTGGTGCAGTTATATGCAGCAGATCGGAACTGTATGTGGTCAAAGAAGTGCAGTGGTGTTGCTTGTCTTGTTAAGGACAATCCACAGAGATCTTATTTTTTAAGAATATTTGACATTAAGGTGAGCTTTGATTTGCTTTCACTTTAAACTAGGTGATTAGGTTTTCTTTCTTTTTTTTTTTTTTTTTTTTTTTTTGAGACGGAGTCTTGCTTTGTTGCCCAGGCTGGAGTGCAGTGGCACCATCTCGGCTCACTGCAAGCTCCGCCTCCTGGGTTCACACCATTCTCCTGCCTCAGCCTCCGAGTAGCTGGGACTACAGGCACACACCACCATGCCTGGCTAATATTTTGTATTTTTAGTAGAGACGGGGTTTCACCGTGTTAGCCAGGATGGTCTCGATCTCCTGACCTTGTGATCCGCCCGCCTCGGCCTCCCAAAGTGCTGAGATTACAGGCATGAGGCACCGCGCCCGGCTAGGTTTTCTATATCAATTACAATTCAGTTTAGATTTGATTATCCTACATGTGATATTTAAATTTGTACATAAACTGATATTAGAAGAGCGAAGCTTGGTTTTTAGATATTGACATATGGAAATCATGACCAAATGGGAACATGTCTGAAGCCAGAATGTGAATAGTTTCCTATTTTATCTTTCTACTGCTACCATGCATTAAGCCTTTTTTTTTTTTTTTTTTAAATTATGCCTGTTGGTTCTTGGGCTTTCTCTACACCCTGTATTTTTTTAATGATACTCTTTTATTCTATCTTGTTCATTATAGAATAGCATACATAGTCTATTCAGGGAACAACAAAATAATATTTTAGCTCAGTATGTACTATTATTTAGCCCAGGTTTAAAACATTTCAATATCTATAAAAATCTGTTTGCTACTCATTTTTCCTTATGTTGTTTCTCATGATAGAATATATTCAGATTTTCATAGCTTTATGTCCCTCACTCCCAATCATAAATCACATTGCTATAGATTGGATACCCTTTGTTAGATATTCATTTCTTACAGTTGTCATAAAAACATCATTTTGCTAAGATGAAGTCTCCATTATTTTTTAAAAACCTTTCTGTAAGTAAGCCTCCATGGTTAATATTTATATGTGACAATAAGTGCAATGAGATTTTAATTACAAAATACTAAAACTACCTCTAAACTATTGGGCACTAATATGACCTGATAGATAACAGTCAAGAGATTTTTACACCCCTGGTCTCAGCTTTATTTGTAAAATCAGATAACCATCTTGGTCTGTTTTGAAGTATTTCACTGAGTTTAAATGAGATCTTAGTTATGGTATTTGGTAAATTGGTGCATCTTTTGTTGTTGTTGTTTTGAGACAGGGTCTTGCTCTTGCTCTATCACCAGCCTGGAGTGCACAGCTTACTGCAACCTTGATCTCCTTGGCTCAAGCAATCTTCCCACCTCAGCCTCCTGAGTAGCTGTGACTACAGGCACATGCCACCACACCTGGCTAATTTTTGTATTTTTTTGTAGAGATGGGTTCTGCTGTTTTGCCCAGGCTGGTTTCAAACTCCTGGACTCAAGTGATCCTCCTGCCGCAGGCTCCCAAAGTGCTGGGATTACAGGCCTGAGCCACCAGTCCCGGGCTAAATTAGTGCTTCTTAAAGTCTGCTTCCAAGACAGCTGAGAGATATGACATGCTTCTGTCACTAGCAGTGGCTTACTATGGCAGTGATTCTGGAGGGTGGGGAACACATACATAATTTGAAAGAAACCCCCAAGTGCTTTGACATATTTATCATAACTGTTGAGAAGCACTATTTAGAAATGGCTTATGCATACTACTCCACTAAGAAGAAAGGAATTCCATTGCAGTGGTTATCATGGGTGAACAGTGTATTGTACATATTTTTAAATTGTGGTCTGGGTAGAACCTTGCATTTCTGAATAGGGCAATGACTATGTTTCTCTAACCACTTATTTCCAATTGCTGAACGTTCATGATTCTTCACCTTTGGTATTAAGGTTAAACCTATTTTTTATACTATGACAATAGATATGGCAGTCATCATGGCACTTTTATCCATAGTTTAACCTTGATACATTTTAATTATCAGTCTCTTTCTGCATCATGATTAATACTACTTATACCAGTATGTAATTAGAAAGGTACTCTGCAAAAGTTAAGAATTTGAAGATGGTTAATGAGCAGTACAAGGAAGATATATTTGACCCTCCCACATCTATAAAATTGAGGAAAAGAACATAAAATATTCCTGCAGTGTTTGATAGTACATTGTCTAAATATTGCTGGTAGAACTGTGCTTTGATAATCAGTTCATGTACAAAAGTGTCCTATTCCCTCTATGTAACATTGATGACCTAGTAATTATTCTGGTTATGTATTTGACCAAGTAACTGAATTTGGAAATGGTTGGCTAGGGAGATTATATCTTAGCTGAATTAAACTGACTTGATATGTAGGTTTTATGAAAGACACGTTATCCAGTGTTTACAGTTTTAAGAAATTACTGATTAGATTATGTGACACTATTTATATATTATAAATATGTTGCATGTGTGCATGTAAAAGTTATTTTTAATATAAACAGTTATCTTAATATGAGTCATCTGCTTTGTTTTATTCCTAGAGATTATGTTTTAGTAGTTCTTATTTTAATTTTTGACTTTTTTCTAGGATGGGAAACTATTGTGGGAACAAGAGCTATACAATAACTTTGTATATAATAGTCCTAGAGGATATTTTCATACCTTTGCTGGAGATGTAAGTCATATTTTTCTTTATTACCATCTTTTTTCATTCCTTGCCTTTTCTAATCCAAATTATTTATAGAGCCTTATTGAAAGATCAAATTCAATTTACTGTTTTATTTTTTTGCTGAAGGTGAAATAATGTCTTATCTGCTAGTAAAATAAACCTTTCATTCTTTAGAAATATACTTCTTTTGCTCATTATTTTTATGATATAAAGCTGTTATATAAAACATGATTCTGTTGTTTCTGCTTTATGATGAAAATATTTCAGACTTGTCAAGTTGCTCTTAATTTTGCCAATGAAGAAGAAGCAAAAAAATTCCGAAAAGCAGTTACAGACCTGTTGGGCCGCCGACAAAGGAAATCTGGTAACCCTTTTTTTAATTAAATTGGACCAGCAAACTAATGCTCATGGGACAAGTGTGGGCCACTTCCTGTTTTTGTAAATAAAAGTTTACTGAAACTTAGCTATCATTCATTGGTTTACATGTTGTGTTTGGCTACTTTTTTGCCACAACACAGTTCAATAGTGATGACAGTGATTATGTGGTCCTCAAAGCCTAAACTATTACCTAAAATATTTACTATTTACAAAAAAATTTGGTGGTCTTTACCTTAAAATAATATTTTTCTTGAGAACTGTTTTTTTTAGATTTACTGAAGGACCCATTCCAATAACATTTTTTGTTGATAAAATGTTATATGTATTGTCTTTTAATTTTGCATTTGTGATAGCATTGTTTGTTAAGTTTTAAAAGTATTTTATACTTTGTAAACAAAGACTTTAGGTAAACTTAGAAGCAAATAAGCAGAGTTGCTAACAAGATCTATAAACATTGCCTTGTCTCTCTATTTTGTTCCTAATACTATATACTATAAAACCCATAAGGAACCTGTTTATTGTGTAACACATATAAAACAATTACAGAACAATGCAGGATAGTATAAAGCTTTAAATTAATTGGTATAGAATTATTGTTTGACAACAGTGTACCAGGCCTGTCTCTTGTAAAGTGGAGAAGGGTGACTAGGAAAGGGGAACCTTTCCAAAATCATCTTAAGCAGATCAGTTTCAGGAGAATGAACATGTGCTTTCATCCAGTCCTATGGTTCCAAAAACTGTATGCTGATGACTCTCAAAGTTTTGTCTTCAGTACTGACACATCTTCCCTGAGCTTCAGACTCTGTCTACTCAAGTTAAGTGACACAATAGCCTTTAGACTTAACACGTCTGAGCAGAATATTTGATCCATGTCCTGTATCCCGAACCCTAGCCCCACTCAGACCTGTTCCTATTCTTCTACTAATCTTCCTTGTTTCAGCAAAAGGCATTTGTTCCATCTTATCCCTCAGGCTCACCATGGTCCCTCATAAATCCTATCAGAGTCCTATCAGATTGGCTCTGCCTTCAAAAACTTGTCCTGTCTGACTATTTCTTACCATTTCTGCTGCTACCATTCTAATCCAGGCCGCCATGATCTGTCAGTTGGACTGCTACACTAGCTCTCTGACTAGTCTCCCTGCTGCTACTCAATCCTTTTTACTATCACTTTTCTATACAGTAGCCAGAGTAAACTTGTAGATTAGGTTATATCACTTTCTCTATTTAAAATTCTGTAAGAGCTTCCTATCATATACACATAAAATCTATAGTCCTTAACCATGGCCTACGGAATCCTACATGATCTAGTCCTGTTCTTTCCTTCTGACTTGTTTCCTTTCACTGTGCCTTTTGCTCACTACAGTCCAGCCTTCATGATGTTCTTTCATGATGCACCCTCCTTGGAGCCTTTGAATATATTGTTCCCTTCCTTATTTTATTTAGATCTCTGCTTAAATGTCGGGTCTTCTGAAAAATCTTCCTTAGTCACACATACATCAATTTAGGAATAAGACAGTTTAGTGAATTAATTTTTTTATGTTGATGTTGTCTTACATATATTTAATAATATTCTTCTAATTTATTTTCTAACAGAGAAAAGACGAGATCCCCCAAATGGTAAGCTTTTTGACAATTATTAATCGTTTAAGATTTTAGATGACAGTTTAATCCTTGTGGAAACGTGTACCATACATTAGTAATATTTAGTATCGATTGCATCTTAATCCTTGTGAAAACATGTACCATACATTAATAAGTAATATTTAGTATCTATGATCAAATTATACGGTTTATTGTGTTCTTTTTAATTAATGACTGACAGATGAGACTTAGGAAACAATATTCTTCGATATTTTTCTGACATGAAGAAAGAATACATAGTGTGGAGATCACTAATACTTATATCTTAATTCTGGATTCACAGTTGACTGAGTATACAATCTAGCCTTAACATTTTTCCTAGAGGCAGTAAATTTTGTCTAGCATATTTGTTAATTTCCTACTTTAAGATTTATCTTTCATTCTTATTTCAAAGTATTATTTCACACTGGTTATGTGTTACATGAAGCCCCTTTCAGAATGAACACCTACTGTTATGGTGTATTTAGAACTAATTTAGCTGCATATAATGCTCTTTAATTTGATAATGACAACTTGAAGTATTATGAATTCATTTTTTAAAAAATATTAAATACCAGAGAGTAAAAGCAGTAAAAGATAAAGTCCAGGAGTAGAAATTCTTACCCTAGACTTCATAAAGTCCCTGAAATTATGTGCTAAATATGTTCTTTTCTCTGGAGAGAAAGGATCCATGGCTTTCATCTGTTTAAATGAGGTCCCTGACTCTGTGAAGGTAAAGAACCATTCTCCAGGACCCTTTATTATGATAGAGAAAATGGCTGCTTCTTTTTAAAATCACATCTCAAATCCTTTTATCAGAACCTAGAATGATTATTCAAGGAAAACTTACATAATACAAAGTTCTTAATATCTGACAGCTATTGGTGATTGTTGGGGTTTATTTCTTTTAAACAGGTATGTTGCTTTTTGATTTTGTCCTTACATTTCTTTTCCTGATACAGAAACATGAACCAAATTTTGCTGTACTAGATTCTGGGTTATTTACCTTATTAATTTTTTAAATGCCTGACTACCTTCAGTAGTGCTTAACAGGTAACAAATATTGTATAGTTTCGCTTTCTCTTTTGAATAGAAACATTAATACTTTTTAGGGCTGTTACAGGGATTGAAGTAATCAAAGCTTAGCATAGTGCTTAATAAATACTAGTTATTCTGATGAAGATGATGACAACTATAATAATAGCAACTAGTATTTAATGATCTTTTACTATCTGCCAGGCACTGTTCAGCAACCTTCTGAAGTAGCTCCTGTTATCTCTTTTATAGATAAGGAAACTGAGGCACAGATAGGTAACTTGCTCAAGATCTCATAACTAGTAAGTAGTGAAGCAAGATTCAGCATCAGATGATTTGACTCCAGAGCCTGGCCCCTTAACCACTATGTTATGTCCAAATGATTTTGAAGGCAAAACTGAGACACAGGGTAAATAATCATGTCTCAGAATATATAAGCTAGTACTTGGCAGAGGCAAAAGAAACAGAAGCAGCTGAGTTACAAGTTGCTCATCTGTGAACTTTCAATGTAGTATTGGAAATTTTCCTTGATATAAGTCTAGTATTTCAACCTTTCTGAATTTGTTACATTATTTTGAGTTTGGAGAGTGTATACAGTATTGAGTACCAATGGAGAAGACTTTCTAGTGGTGCCATGGAAACACTTTGGGGAAAGTAACCCCAGATTTTAAAGTGTAGATGCTGTAGAAACAATATAATTAAAGTTGTAAATACATATATCCATGTTGGATCAGTTCCAGGATCCCCCCATGGATAGGAAACTTCACTGATACTCAAGTCTGTGATACAAAATGACATAGTATTTGCATATAACCACAGATTCTCCTATATGCTTTAAATCCTCCTTAGAGTACTCATAAAACCTAATACAATGTAAATGCTAGGTACATTTGATCTTAGCCAAAACGCTGAGAAGCAGTGCTGGGTAAATAGTTGTTATACTGTATTGTCTAGGAAATAATAGCAAGAATAGTCTGTACATGCTCGGAACAGATGGACCCATCCATTTTTATTTTTAATCCACAGTTGGTCGAATCCATGGATGTGGAATGCATGGACATGGAACTGTGAATATGGAGGGGTGAATATTTATAAAATGAATTTCTGAAGAGGCACCTAGTTTCCATGAATAGATAGAATTTGAAAACTCTCTATGTAACAGTGGTGTTTCATAATTTTATTATCCCTACTAAGAGACCCACTTAGAATTAAATGTAGTTTCTTTCTCTGAGTTGGCTGTTGGTTTTTAATCTTTAGTTTTAATCATTTCGCTCAGTGGTTTCAGACTTCTTTTATCAAATAAGTGGAGGGGTTTTTTTTTAATAGTGTTGTTAAAGGGCAAAATTATACAGCATGTGTTGCCCATACTTGTATACTTATAAAATATACATATAATATGGAATTAATATATTAATACACAATAAAAAATGAAATAAATAATTATCAATACAAGTTGTAATATTTTAAAACTGCTTTGCTTTCAACTACCTTGCTTTCACCTCTAAGTGGAGACCACTGTTTGGGAGGCAGCATTATTACTTGACTGTATTTGGTGCACCACCACTAGGTGGCAGTGGGCCCCTGTACCATGTCCTCCAGTAGCCATGCAGGTGCTTTGTCTCAGATCCTTACTTAGATTAGATTATCAGTTTACCACATCTTTTCAAATTTTAATTATTAAAAAGGTACTTTCTGTGGAATTTACATACATTCCTAAAATGCAATTCAGTATCTTCCTCACTCCTAATTTCTTTATTGGTCAGTTTCACATTTTAGCATATATGCTTTCCAATGATTTGTTCCCAGCTTCGTGACTGCTTGACATCAGAGGCCTCTAGGCCACCTGTTTTTCGACTGTTTTATACCTTGATGAGGCTTCTTTGCTTTTTATGTAATTAATGGGAAACTTGAGTTCTTTTAGATTTAAAATTAGACATGTCTGTTCACAAGAACATTTAAAAACATTTTCCTGCAACAGTTGTCCTTAATCAGGAGATAATTTGTCATTTGTTTTTTGAAAAAAGAAGGAAAACAGCCCCCCTTCATTATATGTTTACATAGTAGTTCTTAGGATGAGTGTAATTTCATAAATGGAATAAACTTTATTAGAAATGACTTGAGTACATATTTCTGTTACTAAATCTTTCATATACTTTACATTATTTTAAAAATGACTCTATACCTTAAACAGGTATTCACTTTTTTTAGTGTGTCACTTGAAACAGGTATTTAATTTGGCTTTAGAATACCATTTTAAACTTATTTCCTAACATCTTCAAACCCTAAAGTAGTAAATAACCATTGTCAACAGAAATAACCAAGTACCTAACCTCTTGAATGTGTAGAATTCCATTTTTTTCTAAATTCTGTGAGTTGTTAGTACATATTTATTGAATAATGAATTGTTGGACTATAGACCAAGAAAACTGATAAATTGGTAAACAAAGAGTGTATTATGGCATTTGTAAAATTAGCAGTGTCATCCACCTTGTAGTTCGACTTTTGTGTAAGAGGTAGAATAGTTGGCCAGGCACGATGGCTCACACATGTAATCCCAACACTTGGGGAGGCCGAGGCAGGTGGATCACAAGGTCAGGAGATCAAGACCATCCTAGCTAATACGATGAAACCCCATCTCTACTAAAAATACAAAACATTAGCCAGGCTAGGTGGCATGCACCTGTAGTCCCAGCTATCCAGAAAGCTGAGACAGGAGAATCGCTTGAACCCAGGAGGTGGAGGTTGCAGTGAGCCGAGATGGCGCCATTGCACTCCAGCCTGAGTGAGAGAGCGAGACTCCATCTCAAAAATAAAAGAGGTAAAATAGTTAATTGGAAGGGTAGTGGACTAGGAACCAAGATACCAGAGTACATGTTTGCTTCTGTCACTAATCGTGTGACTTTATAAAGATCCCCTGACTCTTACTGTCCTTCATTTTCATTAATAAAATGAAAGGTGATTTTGAAAAGAAACTCTTAATTTCCCATCTAATACTAATTTTCTATATATCTCCATTATATGGATTTTTCTTTATAGGCTTACTTAAAATAATGTTTTAACTACTACTAACGAAATTCATTTATAGTGACTTAAAGAGATAATGTTGATGCATAATAATATATCCATACCTGATTTTTGGGTAGAGGAAGAGGGAAAACACAGTCTGATTACGGTATGAGTTAAACATTGTTATTCGTTTCACATATCACTTATATTTTGTTCCTATCTTCATTCTTGAATCTTCTTCAGAGACAGCTGAATTACTTTCTCTAGTGAGTTATAAATCAAGGTTATAAGAAACTGATTTTCCAAAAATGTACTAGCTTGGATAATTTAAATCATTAAACTTAACTTTATCCAACTCTGTTTCCATTGCTAATCATCTATAGTATAATAGATGGCTTTTACATAAGCTAAAGTGGCAGAAAATATTTTTGTTGTTTTCTGTTTTTATATTTTACTGGTGAGTCTGATTGTAGTTGCTGTTTGAATACTTAGTTCAGGAAAAGTCATATGAATAAAGAGAGTGCCTAAATCTTTTTTTTTTTTTTTTTCTTTTTTGAGACAGAGTCTTGCTCTGTTACCCAGGCTGGAGTCAGTGGCGCAATCTCAGCCTCCCAGGTTCAAGTGATTCTCCTGCCTCAGCCTCCTGAATAGATGGGATTATAGGCGCGTACCATCACGCCCAGCTAATTTTTGTATTTTATTAGAGACGGGGTTTCTCCGTATTGGCCAGGCTGGTCTGGAACTCCTGACCTCGTGATCCGCCTGCCTTGGCCTCCCAAAGTGTTGATTACAGGCGTGAGCCACTGTGCCTGGCCAGGGAGTACCTAATTCTGATACTCCTAATTTTGTCTTAATTCTTAAATTTTATTAAGATATAAAGATAAGAAGCTAAAAGTAATTTGTAGCATCCTTATTGTGGATGGTGTTGCTGATACTGACTGGTAAAGATAAGCGAGAGGGCAGAAAGGGAAGAATGAGAAGTGAAAGCAGACCACCAGGTAAGTCTGTGAAGGTCTGAGTGTAATCCCAATTCAACCCTCTAGCCCCCACATTCTGGGTATTCTCAGTAAGTCCTTATTTTGTACAACTGTGTAAATGCCAAAATCTGATGCCTGAGCAAATTTGAAAATTCATATCCTATATTCCTAATAAGCCTTTCAGGTCATTCTGTACTGCTTAACTCACCTTTACTTACTGATCTAGTTATTTTTCAGATTATTCCTGGGCACTGAAAAAGCTTTTAATGGTTTTATGCATATTATTCACTAGCTCTGATTTTTTCCAAAAATTATTTCTTATCAATATCAGCAACTTCCTATGGAATTTTTGAATAAAATTATAACTAAAACTTTAGGATTATTAACATACTATATATAAATAGGATTTGAATATTAAGGGAAAATAGTTGAATTTTGGTGATATTAAAAATATACCTTTCTAGACTATTTACTTTTTTGATAAGGTGACATGGCTTTCATAAATTTGTTTTAGCTTTGTTTTATCTTTAATAGTAGAGTTGGGAGAAAATAGGGTATATACAATTTACCCATGTAAATAAACTTCTTTTTTTTTTTTTCCAGATAATTTTAGTAAGTAGGATACATTGGTGGTTTGGGCATAATTAAAGAATTACAGTCAAATTGGATTTTAAGAATCACCTAATATACATTATCCTTGAGATTTCTGTTTGCCATTTATTGATTATGTTGGGGATCCTCAAGACTATCCTCAGAGGTGGCGATTCACCAGAAGGATTTACAGGACTCAATATATAAATGTACTCATGGCAAACATTTATTACAGTGAAAACACATATAAAACAAAATCCGCAAAGGAAAAGATACGTGGGATGAAGTTCATAAAAAAAACCACACACAAGTTTCCAAGAGTTCTCCCAGTGGAGTCACAAAGGTTGCACCTAATTCCTCCAATAATGAATTGTGACAACATGTGAAATGTTGTCTAAAGGAAAAGCTTGAGACTTGGTGCTCAGGGTTTTTGTTGGGGGCTGGTTACATAGGTCTCCCCTGCCTTGCACTTACCAAGATTCCAGACTCCCAGAAGGAAAGTAGATGTTCAACATAAACTGCAATGTTAGCACAAACAATTTAGACACAAAAAGCCCACCTTATCAGGGAATAGTGGAAACCCTCTTGAAATCCAACTTCCCAAATGGTCAACTGAGGGCCAACCTTGCAAGTGGTCCTTTCTAAGAAGAGCAGTCTCAAGTGTGCTGTGTTAAATTATTTTCTACACAACGATGATAGTATTTCATATGTTTTGGAAGTGGTCGTTAATGTAGTCACCTCAGAGGAACTTGGCCTCATAGGAGGATTTGTCAGAGAAACATATAAAAATAGGATCTCTAAGGAACATGCGTTGCCCCTTTAGTTGAATTTTTAATAAATTTTTCAGTTGAATGCTTCACAATCAAACTTTCATACTTTTAAGGTCAAGAATTTTATTTTGAATTGTAAGACAAGTTTTGTGCTACATTTAGTACCACTTCTGAAGATACTGTTAATAATATGGAAAGATGCCTTTGATATTTTTACTGTTGATTCTTGCACAAGATGAGTGCTTTAAGAATTTTTGCATTTTAAGTTTTTGAATTCTATACTTCTGATAGTGAAGATGTATGCGTACTGGTGGGGAAAAGATCATTTGACTTAAGTATGTCAGTTTTGGAACAAATGGTAGTAATAATTTTAAGTATCCTTTTTCCTCTTGACTAACAGAGTTGAAACAAAGAGTTAAGCCTATATTTCTTTGTTAAATTTAAAACAAAATAGACACTTACTTTACTTTCTTTATCCTTGTTATAAGATACGTTTCACTTTACCATTGAGCAATGTGTTGGGTATGAAGCTATCATAATGAAAATTTAAGAGATTAGACTAATTGTATTTAAATTCTAGCTGGAAGTTCATATTCTTTATGAAATTTAATGGTATAAAAATGTAAGTTTGCTTTGAAATAGTGCATCTACACTAATGTCTTTAAGAACTTACAGATTTTAGAAATTTAGGCAGCACTTTATGGAAAAATATAGAAGTTTAAAATATAAATAATTTATAATGAAGTGATCCTATTTCAGAAAAAAAATTTAAATTGTAAATTATGATTTTATATCATTGTTAAATTATATCCTTTCTACATAATTTGGTTTTATTTGCAGGTCCTAATCTACCCATGGCTACAGTCGACATAAAAAATCCAGAAATCACAACAAATAGATTTTATGGTCCACAAGTCAACAACATCTCCCATACCAAAGAAAAGAAAAAAGGAAAAGCTAAAAAGAAGAGATTAACCAAGGCAGATATAGGAACACCAAGCAATTTCCAGTAAGACAGTTCTTTTGTTGTTTTTATCTTCACTTTTGATTTATTCATTGCTGTTCTTGATTTTTAACTTGTTAGAAAATTTTCTTTTCTTTTTGGGAGGGTGTGTACATTCATCACTTGGATACTGTTTTAACTATGCACTTTATTGGAGTTTTTTTTTTTTTTTTTTTTTTTTAAGGCAGCTGCTCAATAGATGTTCTTGGAATCTTACAGTTTATTTACTTTTTCAACTATGAGAAAAGAAAAATAAGATAAAGTTGCTTCTTCAACTAATTATTGAACATAAAAACGATTTCTCACTTTGCTCTAAAAATAGCATTTAGGAATTGTGTACAGATACTCCCTAGGGCCAGTAAAAACATTTGGTATTTATATAACATATTTCAAACATTTTCATATGCATTATTTTATTAGCTCATTATGAAACCCTATCCGGTCATATATATAATGCTTGGACTCTTACGCTAATTTGACAGTTCAGTAAATAGATGCTGAGAGAGATTGTACAAAGATTTTAAGTTTCAGTTAGTAGCAGAGTCAGGGCTAGAATCCTGTTCTTCTGACTCTTTGTACATAGTTTTTATCATAATATGGTTATGTCTGTGAGAACTATTAGTTCAGGCCAAAAATTCAAAGCCAAATGTTGATTGGATTTCGTATATATTGTGTTTATAATGCCCTTTATGCATTTTGTTTTTTCTGTTTTTTTTTCTATTTTCTACTTTAGGCACATTGGACATGTTGGTTGGGATCCAAATACAGGCTTTGATGTAAGTATGTTTTCAAATCATGTACATTATAGCTCTGTGGAAATGTATTGGCCTATTTTAGATTTTTTTAAATTCATTTTTGTGGTGTCTAGTATCTGTTTGAATGTGCTTGTGTTTTATGTACGTATGCGACTAAGGTTTAAAACCATATTATTGTTCCGTCATTCATGACTAAGTTGCTAAAGACTTAGACCAAGGTTTGTGTACCTTGGCTTTATACGCTGTATAAATAAAATCCTTGTGCTTTGAAAGCCAAGAGAAGAAAATCATTTCTGCCAAGTGATAATTTCAGGGGAATGTATACCAAATTACTAAAAAGTAGTATCTGAATATTCAGTTGTTGAATTCTCTAGATCTTTTCATTCTCCTGTTCTTTTTGGCAGTTTTGCCATTGTTTTGTAGCACTGTGAAATTGCTGGCAAAAATTAATCAGTGTTTGGATACGTTATTTTAAAGAGGTATTATTTATGATTGGAGTAAAGAATCTTTTGGTTATTTTTGTCATAGCTGCAATGTTAACTCTACAAACATACTGAGCACCTCTTTGTGCTGGGCATTATGCTTGGAATTACAGGAAGATCCTTGCTCTCAGATTTTCAAATTAATTTACTTTTTTTGTCTGTGTATTCCTGGTTTTACATACATACTTAGGACAAGGTAGATCACATGAGCATTGGAGATGTCTGAATCATGAATAGGCTAATAGAAATCTAGATGAGATGCCCTCTTTTTGAAGGCAGGGAACAAAAAAGAAGAAGAAGAAAATAGGAAATCTGTCTGTTCAGTTTTTTTTAAGTAAAATCGTTTAGTTAGCATGTAAGTAATATAAGCATGTTAAAAGTTTAAAAAGGCAAAATAATTTCAGAAGGACACAGATGAGCCTTAAAATTAATGTTTTTTTTTTTTAATTGGGATATATTTTTATAGTTAGCAGTTACTTTGTTTTGTAGCTGAATAATTTGGATCCAGAATTGAAGAATCTTTTTGATATGTGTGGAATCTCAGAGGCACAACTTAAAGACAGAGAAACATCAAAAGTTATATATGACTTTATTGAAAAAACAGGAGGTGTTGAAGCTGTTAAAAATGAACTGCGAAGGCAAGGTAACTTTTATCTCTATTCAGCATTCTGTTTTGTTTTAATCTTTTGAGGTCAGTTTCATGGAAAACAGGTACATTCATACACGTGAACTCTTCCTTGAGCAGAGTGTTGAAGTTTCTGGACAACAAATGTGGCCCATCATACTACGTCTTAACATTATTTTATTATAACTAAAAACTTTACAAGATTTTGTTTATTAAGTCTTTATTCATAAAAATCCATACAAAATCTTCCAGCTATTCTATTTTAAAGTAAAAACTTACAGTTGCCTAAATGTTTTACTTAAGGAGTCCTATAAATCGCCAGATTTTATTGTAATTCAGAAGTAGTAATTTAAATATAATCACTTTCTAATTAGTAATATATTTTCAGAATATAAATAATGTAAACTTTCTATTAATTTTGAAATACAAATCCTTTTTCTTGGATAAAGTATAAAATTTTCTTTTGTACCTGAGAGCACAATTTATAACCTTTTAAGATTTGATATTTCTTTTAAAGGACCTTGTATTTTAGTTTTGTCTTAATAATTAGCACAGTAAAATGCAGATAAAATACTCTAAATTTTCCAATGTAACAGTCATCTCTTTGCTACCTTGTTCATTTAGGACTGCTTTCTTTCCTTCTTCCTAGCTTTTGCGTACTCATAATAGTGTAGTCAAGCAAAAGCTCCAGTTAAAACATTCTTCTGAAGAACTTAACAGTCATTTTAGATTAGGCATTCGGTTTACTTGTGTCTTTTTCACTGCCAGTGTTCATTTCAACTTTGATTGATTGATTGATTGATTGATTGATTGATTGATTCATATAGTTCATAAACATTATGCCAGTACTGGTCTCAGTATATTTAGATGTAAAGGAATCTCATGCCTCAGCCACCCAGGAAGCTGGGATTACAGGCATGCACCACTACACCCTGCTAATTTTTATAGTTTTAATAGAAACGGGGTTTTTCCATGTCAGCCAGGTTGGTCTCAAACTCTTGGCCTCAAGTGATCCTCCCGCTTTGCTCTCCCAAAGTGCTAGGATTACAGGCATGAGCCACCATGCTCAGCCATGTTATATCTTTCATTTTTACTGATGTAGAATAAGAATGCTAACATCCTGACTGCTAGAATAATAGTAATTTTTGTTAATAACTTCAATTTTGCAGTATATAGAAATTCTCAGTTAATTTGTTAATAACCCGTTAGTTTATGTCTCTGGAATAAGTAATTGAGCATTTCAGCGAAGCAACCAGCCTCCCATAATGCCATTACTAAAATTGTAGACTATTTCTAGAGATACAGACATTATACTATGAAAGTACAAATGTAAATTAGATGACAAAGGCTTACATTTTGAAAGGAAAGCATTATATTTGGGCTTTAGCGCAGATTAATGTGAATGAATTCTGTTAAGCTATACTACACTGTAATTCTGAATGTGAATTGATTTTATTTAAAAAAAATAAGTGTACTTGATTCTTTTTTAAAGAGGGAAGGTATTCATTTATTTTTATTAAAATGTAAAATAATGCTAATTAACAAAATGTTTAATTTCATTGGTATATTTTGTTATTATTTTGTAAAGTAGAAATTTATTCCCCTTACTTTCGGAACTGTACTAATTCCTAAAAAGTGAACTATTCTGTTTTAGCTCATATTTTTTTAAGAACCAATAAGAAAGTGATCTTTAGGCTGACAATTCTCAAAAAAATTTGTGAGATATCATCTGTGCTCAGGTATCTTTGTAAAATAAAATGCAAAGATGAGGCCCTTTTTTGATATTTGATTTTTATACATGTTAAAATGAATTACTTTTCAATATGATGTTTATGAAAAGAAAAAAGCATGCCTTCTGTTTTTCTGTTTGCATTTCAGCACCACCACCTCCACCACCATCAAGGGGAGGGCCACCTCCTCCTCCTCCCCCTCCACACAACTCAGGTCCTCCTCCTCCTCCTGCCAGGGGAAGAGGCGCTCCTCCCCCACCACCTTCAAGAGCTCCCACAGCTGCACCTCCACCACCGCCTCCTTCCAGGCCAAGTGTAGCAGTCCCTCCACCACCGCCAAATAGGATGTACCCTCCTCCACCTCCAGCCCTTCCCTCCTCAGCACCTTCAGGGCCTCCACCACCACCTCCATCTGTGTTGGGGGTAGGGCCAGTGGCACCACCCCCACCGCCTCCACCTCCGCCTCCACCTGGGCCACCGCCCCCCACTGGCCTGCCTTCTGACGGGGACCATCAGGTTCCAACTACTGCAGGAAACAAAGCAGCTCTTTTAGATCAAATTAGAGAGGGTGCTCAGCTAAAAAAAGTGGAGCAGAACAGTCGGCCAGTGTCCTGCTCTGGACGAGATGCACTGTTAGACCAGATACGACAGGGTATCCAACTAAAGTCTGTAAGTAAGCTTTTTTTTTTCATTTTAGATCCTCTATCATGATGAAATTTTAAAGTAATTTATTGAAAGACATTTTTGAAAAGTGTATTCGTTCTTTTTTTTCTCTTGCTAATTCATTCTTAACCCTATAAATTTAAAAATACTTTTACATGCAATGACATGCACAAGTTTTAATTCAGCTTTGATACATCTCTATAGCCATGTAACCCCTATCTCTATATGCAAATGTAGGGCATTTCTGTCACCCCGAAGGTTTTGCATACCTCTTCCCAGTTAATTTTTCCATAAACAATCACTGATCTAATCACCGTAGATTAGTTTTACCTGTTCTAGAACTTCATATGAATGGAATTTTACAGTATGTTTGCAATTCCTTGTTCTAGACTTTACTTTCAAATAAAAGACACTTTAAAGAAAAATCCTTATTAAGCTATGAGAATTAAAAATAGCCCTACTTGAAACCAATTTCCTTAGGAAATCTAAACTAGTAGCTCTATGAAAATTAAATCATGTTCCAGAGTTTTCATGTTCTAAAATTTAGATTAGTAGAGAATCAGACTCAAAAAAATTGAAAGAGTTGTAATAGAATTTCTGACAGTGATGGCAAATAAATTTAGGATTATCTGATTTGGATGAGGTAATCATTTAATCTTACAGGTCATTTAATCTTAGAGTTAAGCAAACATTTTTCCATAAAGGATCAGGTAGTAAAATTTTAGGCTTATATAGGCAATATGGCCTCTTGTCGTGACCACTCAGCTCTGCTGTTTTACCACAGAAGCACCACAGACAATACATAAATGAATGGTCATGCTTGTGTTCTATAAAACTGTATTTGGACACTGAAATTTGAATTTTATATAACTTTCACATATCAAAAATACTCTTATTTTCTATCAGCCATTTAAAAATGTAAAAATCAAGCTTAGTTTTTAGATAGTTTAAAAAAAAAATACAAGAACAGACTGGATTTGGCCCATGGGCTGTAGTTTGCTTACTCCTATCCTTGAGCCTGACCTGTCTACATTTACATACGTCTTTTGGAGCCTTTTATAACACGTTCTCCAGGACTTCAGGCAGGTCATGGATGATAGGTTTTTTTTCTGTGAAGTAAACGGAGACGACAGAGGATGTTTTAATTGAAAATTATTTCCCAGTATAGGAATTAAAGTAGCTTTCTAGATCTCAGAAACTTTGTCTAAAAGGAGAGTAATAGATAGGAAGCACAACTAATTGAATGAAAACGTGTAAACATTAGCATAGATTTAAGAAGACTCTGATCTTTAAAATATATCTAACTCTTTTCTTTATATGTATTCAGGATGACACTTAAACCTATGAGCAATCATCTCTATTCTCTTTCCCCGTTTAGATCAGACTAAAGATCTGTCAGAAGCAGTTGAAGAACTTTAAAGAGTGGTTAGTGGGGAGAATTAATGTCAAAATGACCATAGCCCAGCTTTTGCCTTGGAATCTCTGCTAGTTCCTGTGTCACTCTCATTCCCGTAACTCCCACTCCTAACCTACCTTTTTGTTTTCCCTTTTCTATTTCCTTTTCACAAACCAACTTTTGTTTCTTTCTCTCATTTAGCTATAATAAGGTGATTTTAAATTTTTAATGAATAAAGTTGTATCCTCATTTATTTTAAAAAGTTAGAGTTAAATTTTCTATTTACTTTCTCCATAACTTTCTCCCATCCCAACGCTCCCTTTCTTTCCAAAAAGAAAAACCTGTTAATTGATGTGTAAGTACCTTTTAGAAAGAAAAATATTTTCTATTCTAAGTGTTGAATGGGGGCCATTTTTATCCTAAATAATCACTTTCCTTTTGATTGCATTTATTGCAATCATAGAGTGCATAGTCAGTGAACTATTGGCATGTTATACATGTAATCTGAGTTTGTTATTTTTTTAAAAAAGACCATTTTGTGGTTGAAATTTCTATGGCTGTGTTTCTTTAAATTTTTTGAGTAAATCATCAGTTTATTCTGTGATGAATATGATTAACATAAAACCATGGATTTACTTTACAGAGCTAGTAGGAAGTATTCAATACTCACATATATTTTGAATTCCATGGTTTCAGTACCTCAAATAGTACCTTGTTCAAGTAAGCACTTCAAAAAATGTGTTTGATGACAGTGTGCTCACTTCTGCTTTGTGCTCTCTACTTTACATTATCACATTGCTTAAAGGTAGTCTAAATGTCCCTACTGCTGTTGTACCTCTGAGAGCCTTGTACAGAAATACAAAGCTCTGAAACTCTGTGTTATCTTTTTTCATTTGTGGTACTTCTATACTGGAAATAATTAATACATAATGTTGAAAGCCAAAATACTAAGGAATGAATCTGTATCTTAGGGGGAACCGCTGTGAATTTTTTTTAAAAAAGGTGTTTACTCCAGGAAGAAAAAGCAGCATTAGAGGAAGAATTATACAGATCAAAAATGGGAAGTTTGTCTTAATAAAATAATTGTCTTTGGGAAATGATTAAGAATTTCAAAAATATATATTTTTATATATATATATGTATTAAAACATAAGTAATATTTAGTACAGCTGTGCTGTTTCATCTTTAGTGATAATTTTTTTTTTTTTCCTGAATGCACTTTGGCACAGATGGAAGTACTTCAGTTAGGGATTGTTACTTGCCTAGTGAGGCAGGTACATTTTGAAAGTTGTTCAACTCATCTCCTTAAAAAGAAATTATATACTATGAGAAAAGAGGTTCATTTTGAAGGTATAAATATAACATAAAGGTGTAAAGCTGAATTTTTGTAGGCAAACAAGTTTCTACAGTTGTTTTTCAATATCTTCAGTGTGCTTCCCACGTAACAACTTGAGTCTAAATATTACCCTCTGTTTATAACTTGAAGTCCCTTGATAATAGCTTTAAAGTTGATCGTCTAAGTCTGTGTGTGCTGGAATAAACAGAAGTAACCCAGCAAGTATTATTCAGGAGAGGGTTTGTTATCTGAATATAAACATAGATTTAGAAATGTATTGTTGGCTTATACATTAAGATGGAAAGGAAATATTTTTGAATAATATCTTTAAGGCAGCAGTTTGTTTCTTGTTAATTTAATTAATCTTGTCCTGGACTTGCCAGTTTAATATCTTTTTTGTCTTTTACGATAATAAGTCATTCTAAGAAAGTAGGACTTTCTGGAGACAAAGATTCTTTGCTAAAGATTTATTACTGAGTTTTGCTAACTTTCTTTTCCAAGGTGTCTGATGGCCAAGAGTCTACACCACCAACACCTGCACCCACTTCAGGAATTGTGGGTGCATTAATGGAAGTGATGCAGAAAAGGAGCAAAGCCATTCATTCTTCAGGTAGAGAGAGAGAGTGAGACAGAGAGTGTGTGTGTTTAATAAATTTGAATGACATTCTGTTATTTTTATTTTATGACTGTCTTTGCTAGCTTTCTCTCTGCTAATTGAGTAACTACTGATATGGGCTCTAGGGTGTATTTTAAAAAGTTGTTGCCTCTGTGACTAGTCTGAGACTTAACAAATGCAACACCACCACAGCCATAGCCATAAATTGAAAGAACAGCTTTGGGAATATTGACCGTTTTGTTTCCTATATCAGGAAATGCTGATAGACTTCCTAGCAAACAACCTCTAAACAAAGCTTGAGATTTTCAGATCTTATTACTGTGACATAAAAGATTCAGGGCCGGGTGCAGTGACTCATGCCTGTAATCCCAGCAGTTTGGGAGGCCGAGACGGGTGGATCACCTGAGGTTGGGAGTTCGAGACCAGCCCAGCCAGCATGGAGAAATTCCGTCTCTACTAAAAATACAAAAAAGTTAGCCGGCGTGGTGGCACATGCCTGTAATTCCAGCTACTCGGGAGCCTGAGGCAGGAGAATCACTTGAACCCGGGAGGTGGAGGTCACGATGAGCCAGGATCGTACCATTGCACTCCAGCCTGGGCAACAAGAGCAAAACTTCGTCTCAAAAAAATAAAATTAATTAAATAATAATAAAAATAATAATAATAAATCAGGCTATTTACCTCATCTGTGAGGATTAGGACTAAGAATTTTAAGTAATTTTTACTGTTTCTAGAGTTTGCTAAAGAATACTGACCTTTTTTAAACCTTTATCATTTTCTAAAAGGTTGATTTGAATAAACCAGTACCTATTCTGAGGTTATTGTTAAACATATACATACCACCATATAAATGAATATTGCTTTAAAGAAAGGACAAGAATATGGGTTTTGCTGATTGGAGTGGTTAAGGTTTGCTAAGTAGCTTCTCTAACATAATGTGTTAGAATCAGATCTTTCTTCTTATTAGATTTATTTAATCTCTGAGCCTCAGTTTCTTGTTTGTTACATTCAGAGAATTCACAAAGCATATAGATGTGAGAATTAAATAGTATATCACTAATCAGCAGATTGCCTAGCACATGGTAGGTGCTCAATAAATGTTATCTTCCTTTTGTTTCTCTGTAAGGATGTGCATGTCTTAAGATCCTTGAGCAATGTTTGTTTTCCTTAAATAGGCATATTTGTTCCATTACAGAGATAGAGATAAATATTTATTGTGGAATAGTAATAAAATTTTGACAAAACAACAGAAGTCCCTTCCTTCATCGACATGCATTAGGTCTAATGAGAGAGAGAGAGACAAGCAGTAAACAAAGCAAACTAGAAAAATGTATAGTATGTTAAATGGTGACGTGAACTAAGGACAAAAGTCTAACAGAAAAGGGAAATAGGGAGCAGGCTGTTGAGAGAGAGAGAGAGGTTCATTTTGAAATGATAAAGAATGATAAGGGACGATAAAGCCTAACTGAGGTGACATTTAAGAAAAGACCAGCAGTTCAGGAAGTGAACCATGTAGAAAACTAGGGAAAGTGTATCCGTTGGAAAGAACAGAAAATATAAAGTCTGTTAGGTTGAGAAACAATGAGGAGATCAGGGAGCTTGCAAGAGACAGAGGAAAAGAATAGTAAGGAATGAAATACAAGAAGTCGTCGGAGACCCCTTGAAGTACACTAGCTTTTATTCTGAATGTGATGGGAAGCCATTGGAGGATTTTTAGCAGAGGTATAGTAATGATCCAAGCAAGAGATCATGGAGACTTGAACCAGGTTTATAGCACCAATGAGAAGTGGTTAAATACTAGTTATATTTTGAATGTGGAGATCACTGGGTTTGCTGATGGTTTGAAAAAGTTGAAGAAAAATAAGAGTGCAAGATAACTCCAAGGTTTTTGACTTGAACAACTGGAAAGGGGAAAGACTTAGGAAGAAAAAGTTTGAAAGGGAAGATAGGAGTTTGGTTTTACATATTAAATTTGAGATACCTGTTAATTCAACTATAGATCTGGAGTAGGCATTTGGTTATGAGTCTGGAAGTCACAGGAGAGGTCTGAATTGTTAAATTACACGTCAGTAGGATATACATAGACACATGGTATTTAAAGTTAAGGTTATATCTATGGTATAGTCTTCTTTAGCAAACTCTAAAAACAGTGAAAATTGCCTAAATTCTTAGCCCTAATCCTCACAGATGAGGTAAACTGCCTGAATTTTTTATGTCATAGTAATGTCACAGGAATGAGATTAAAAATCTCAAGCTTTTGTTTAGAGGTTGTTTGCTAGGAAGAGATAAAGAAAGGTCTTCATTCATTCATAAGAAATGTAAGGCTTCTGTGAGATACATGATTCTGAAAATGCATTTATTCTATGCTGGTATCTGTGAGTTCTGCTAATTATTTCCCTACAATACGTTTTTTTTTTTTTTTTTTAAATAATATATAATAGTCATGCTAATATAATGAAAATATAGGATGGTTTTTACTTATTTTCAGACCCATTTCTTTTAACTATTAGTATTTCTGTGGTAGTACCTGATGATGGAATTATTAGCTACATCTTCCTCTTCACCATAGATACTGATAAGTTTCTGTCTTTTGTCACTCTGTAATGCCAGCATAGTTGGGTGTCTTTGATGCTTTTCATCCAGGTAAATTTTGTGAAGCATGTCTAGCATAAGCTAGTAGCAAATTATTTCCCTTGCTAGAAAGTAAACACAAAAATTAACGTGAAGTCAATTGAACTCCTTTCCAAATAAATTCTGTAACAATTTAGAGCTGACCATCAGACTTAAATAAATAAATAATAATTATTGTTGTAAAAGTAACAACTTAGTTTAGGGCTAAGAGAAGATAACGTTGCCTCTCTCAGGCTTCTGTTATTCAAGTTCTAATACTACAACTCCAGTACTTCTTCAAATACTACCTTCACACAATCAATTTTATATGGAGAAAAATAGAAGAAAAAGATGGTTCTGTGTTCTGTACATGTAACCCACACATATGTCACGCAGTCTTACTGGCTCTTTATCATTACCAAGTACAATTACTCAGCTACTGTCTCACTTTATATACTTGGCCTTCATGGGTCCTGTATGTATAGATATATAAATGTATATATATTTATATATAGCATATATATTTATACATATTTTATATATAGGTATATAAAGAGGTTAAATATGGAAAGTCAGTATAATATAGAAGTATGCTTATAAAATCTGATGACATCTAAATATTCCTTCAACAAATATTTATTGAACAACTGATGCGTAGCGCTGTTTTGGTGTTGAGGATACAGTGAAAAATAAGGTAGGCAAGGTACCCGCTGTCATGGAACTTAATAGATAAAGTATAATAATTTTAGATATTAGTTAAGTGATATGAGGAAAATAAAATGGGATAGGCAGTTACTGATTGTGGGGAAGGGCTGTACTTTACATATGATGATCAGGAAAGGCCTCTCTGAGGAAGTAGTTTTTGAATGGTTCCTAAATGATGAAAAGATTCAGTTTAACAAAAGAAATAGCTACTGCAGAAGTTCTAAAGCCAGAATAAGATTGGTAAGTTTAAGAGATAGAAAGGAGACCATCTTACTAGAGAGAGTGACTTGAATGGAGAGTGCATTATGAGAAAAGTTTGGGGAGAGGGAGAGACTATATCTGGGCAAATCATGTAGGATCTTGTGGAGGGAGATAACGTCAGACGTCATTCAAATAGCAGTGGTAGCCACAGGAGGACTTTAAGAAGGGCAGCAACATATTTTTTAAACTTGGAATTTAAATAATATCACTCCATTTGCTCTGAGTCAGATAGACTCTAGAGTTACAATAATCCAGGCAGGATGTGATGGTGGTGTGGAGAGTAGCAGTGAAAGAGGTGAAAAAGAGCAGGGTTGATAATTGGATCGTGAAAAAGGAGGAAGTAGTAATAATTTCTAGGTTTTTGGCCTGATGATGTGACAGGATGGTGATGCCATTTATTGCAATGGAGCGGACCAGGATGGAGCAGGAAAAGAAGATTGGGGAAGGAAATAAAAGTTAGAAGTTTTGAGTTTCAGAATCCACGTGAAGAGTACAAGAAGGCAGTTGGATTTGTGACAGGTCAACCCAGATGTGATTTTATACATTAACAGGTTGAAATTTGTCACATAGATGTTAAGGAACTAGAACCGTTGTCTTCTGAGCCCTGTTTTAATCTTTAGTTTACTATCATACTCTATAAATATTTTTCTTTAGATTCACTTTAAACTGTTTTAGTAACTGGATTCTTCTGGGAGTCACGTTATCTGTGTTTCAGGAGTTAAATAATTGGAGAAACCACCCAAGAATTATGTAATGTCATTTTATTTATGCATATGTTTTAATTGTCTTGATTATTTTCTTCTAGATGAAGATGAAGATGAAGATGATGAAGAAGATTTTGAGGATGATGATGAGTGGGAAGACTGATCTATATATTATATATATATATATATTTTTAAGGTGAAATACTAAACTCTACTTTCTGTCTGTGGATTCTGTAAAATTATCATGTAAATGTTCTACCAATTTGCTGTATATTTTTGTTGCCTTTTTTGCTTTTTTTTAATCTGTGCAATACCTCATTTAATCTGTAAAGGTTTGTCGTAATCCTCTACAAAGCTACTCCCTGTTATTGTGTGCAAGTTTACACCAGGATGCTCACTTGATTTGTGAATATTTTTCATTCCATCAACAAGGGAGTTTAAATATTATATGTGAGACTGACAAAAACCTTAATGTAATTTACTTATAATGCCAGAAGGAAAACACTATTTTCATACCCTACTTTTTCTGTACCTAAATTTTCTTAAAAAAAAAAAATCTAGTATAGCACTACATTCTTTTTTAAGTGATGCAAACCTTAGTTTCTTTAGCCCCTTTATTTTGAATACAACGCTACATATGAATGTTGAAGCTGATACATTGCACAGTTCTGTAGATATCACTACACCGATGCAGTTTCTCAAATTTTAGCAATATGCTCTACGTAAAATCACTACAGAGATACTAGTGGGGAAGATGAATAACACACCTCTTACAGCAATACTGCCTGTTATTGGTATAGCAGTGGTATTTGCAGACTGGGATCATAAGGAGCCCTTACATACTTGTTATTGACTGAGTTTTATGCTGTAGCAAATGTGGCAGGCTCTTTTTGGCAAAATTTGTGAAAATTTTTTTGGTATTACTCTGAAACAAAATTTAAGTTGGAGTTTGGGGGATTTAGGGAGTAGTTTTCATTCTACATGAACTGAAATAATATGATTACTCCAATATTTGGTTAAAAATACTGTACAAATCAGAATAGTACTAAAATACTGTGGAATTTTAGCATTTTTATTTTGCACTTTGTGTGGATTGAGGTATTCAGAAATACCAACCATAAAAATCTAATTTAGTTGGCAAAGATATGCATCAAAGCACAGAACCTAACATGCATTTATTTTGATAATTTTTGAGGGTTTTTGTCAAATAGCATGTGAAGGGTTACATTTTTCTTAAGATTGGTGGTCCCAATGTCAAATTTCTTGGAACACATAACTGAATGATAGATTTTTTTTTTAAAGATAAAACTTTACAACCTGCACATTTGTTATGCATACTAAATGGTGTGTTAAAAGTAGGGTTTCTTTGCCTCTCTACAGTACACTAATCTGCCTAAAGGTGGTTGTTTCATATTTATAATGCTAATTGTCATACCTACCTACTTTAAATTTTAGGTAGAAAATTATCTGATTTAAATACAGACACATATTTTTCTCACATTGAGTCATATGCATAATGTAGTTCCAAATGTATTTCATTACTATAGTCACAATATCCAACTAAAAATTACGCTATCTAGAATTGTACCGACCAAAATCTAGTATTGGCAGATCTTGACAGGCTGGACCTGCAAGATATGGCTTGAATTTTAACCATTTATTACATAATCTCTAGTGATCATGCATCTAGTTATCATAAGAAATAATTTAAAAGGTTTTGTTGCTGAAAGCAGTAAGTGGTGCAGTAAAATAGTTAAGTTATTCAAAGAATGTTATCTTTCTTGCAAGAGTAATTTAAGCACATGGGAAAGATTCTAGACTTTTTGTTTCTTGCAACAACAGTGCCCTCTGCTGCTAGAAACCTTTTTCTACTTACTATCATTTTTATTGTGGCTTGAGCTCAGTGAATCTGGTGCAGATGAGGCTGGACAACTACTAACCAATAAAATCAGGAATTTGTACAAAAGTTAAATGGGATATTATACTTATTTCAAGTAATGTTAATTAAAATTTTTTTTTTCTTTTTGACAATATAAAAAACATTTTAAATTTCCTAGAAATGTCTTCAGGGTAAGGCCAGTTTAAGATCTTAACTTTTGGCCAATAAATCCTAGATTTTCCAGCTAACTTTGGTGGTAATAAATATTTATCAGGAGCTTCTCTCAGCAGAGAGTATCCATTCTTTGAATTCGAAGCACAATTTTAAACATGTAAAATGGACATATAATTTGCCAAAGGTAATTGGTTTACTCTTTTTTTCTTAAAGAAAAAAAAAGACATTGGTTGTTGTTGCAAAAAGTCTAAATTACTATCGGTTGAAACACAGCAGCTGTGGAGTTCAGTCCAGGCATGAAGACTAAATCTGCTTTACCAAGTAAGGCGTAAGGTTGCATGTTTCAGTCCTCTACCATCCTGCACTGTGAGCAGCACTATACCTGTGCGTTGTCTGAAAGCCTCCTGTATATTCTCCAGCTAAATGGTCGTCTGGTAGCCTTTGCATTTAACAAACTAGCATGAGGCTTTTTATATCTAAATGCTACGTGATAGACAATTTCAGCTAGCCACATATTGTATGTATGAGATTCATAAAGACTTTCAATCATTTCATTTTCAAACAACTGAAATTTTGTTTAGTATGTGAATTCTTTTTTTGAAATGTATAGTGAATAGGATGTTGCACTGGTGGCAATTCATCATGGAGCATAATAAAATTAATTTGACCCAAATAGTATAAAATAATGTGTTTTATTTATTGTCAAAAGAGTCAAATAGGTTTAAATGTTTTTTAACTGTATAGCGAAGGGTACACAGCAATCAATGATAATGGTTGATGTTTTCAGCAGACTGCATGCCCTGAGAGTTAGAGTGTGCCATTAAATAAACATGGTAAGCAGAAGAATGTTACACCCTGTTCTGTTGGGAAACATGACAGCTGCTCAGCAGCTCCCCTAGAAGCCACTGCTGTGGTTTACAGAGCATTCACATTGCAAGGTCAAACTGTTTGGAACTCTGCCACATACCAAAAATGTTGAAGATTTCTAAATCATAATGATATTGGAGTTTACTGGTAGTTTCAATAAATGCCAAATATAGCAGCTTGTAATGGGACATAAGTAGCTTTTAATAAATTATATCAAAGAGGGTGCTCATTTTAAACAGGAAACTGTGTTTTTGATAAATAGAATTTTCTGTTTCACTGACTGGAACAAGTGGGTGTCTGAAGATTAAACTGAGTTGCGGAATTCAGAGTGTAGGATGCTACAAAATTACTTAAGAGCTTTGGCCAAATTTAACAACCATTTCAAGAGTAATACATTGTGTTAAATAAAAGTTGTTTCTGTTGTGCAAATGTGAACACTTAAGAATATATTAGACTTTTAAAAGAATTTTTTAAAGAGAAGTGAAATATGCCTAAGAATTGTTTCTGTCACATCATTTTTATCTAATGAACAAAGGGGATTCCCAAGATAACTCTTGTTTTAGAAACAGAGTTCCTAAAGGACAAGTATAGAGATAAGGCTTATTTATAGTACACTAGAAAAACCTTTATGGAAATGTTGGGAAATTTTACTTTCCACATTTATTGACATTGTCACGTCTCACCTCCAAAACACAGCATTCTTTATAATCTCTTGGTCATTTATTCATGGATTAAAAAAAAAAAACAAACTTTGCTTTCTAAGGAAGCCTCTGGGAAAGGTATAGTACACTGTTATGAATATGTTAGGGAACATGCTTTGCAGCTACCGCCTTTACTTCTGTATGTAATACGTGGCATCCTCCAGTGCCGTGAGGAGCCTTTTGAAAAATTTGTCTCCAGGTGCATCTGCCATAGGTTTTTCCAAAAAAAGAAAAGCATCACAGATTGTGTTAACTGTTGATACAGTGTTTACTATTACCCAAGTCCAGTGTAACTCTAAATTGGCCATGCGCACCATCAAGATGGACAAGTCAAAATAAGAATAGCACACAATTATTTTGAGTAAAACATAATGGATTGTAGTTTATAGGTGGTTTCAGTCTAATCAGATATTTGTGTACTGGGGCATTTCTAAAAACTTGAAGTAGTCCCTGAATTATTTAACAACCACAAAAAATCTACCTTAAGATTTAAAAAAAAAAGTCTCTATTTAGCAAAGTTCAATTTCAGCAGTATCAGATTGCATTATGGAACTTCAACAAAACACTGTTTTCTGTCTTGAATTGGTTAGCATTTCTTGACCCAAATTTTGTCTTGTCTAGCTATCGCTAGATGTGTGAAGATTTTCATCAAGGCCTAATTTTATGGATTTTTAAAGCATCAAAATCATCACATTTAATTATGAACTAAATGTGTAGTGGACATTAAGATGCAACAGTGGATAGGATAGGTCCCTACCCACATTTACATCATTTAAATCTAAAATACTTTCTTCATAAATGAAAGACGTTTGGAGACCATTGAGTTATATGAGAACAGAGGCATGTGGACACCACCACACCTATTCTCTAATTTTGCAGGTGAGGGTGTTCATACAGTGCTTGTGGGGCTTGCCCGAGGTTAATTAGAAGTATCTTTACTAGAAGCCAGATCTGACTAGTTCAGCTGCTCTTTCTCATGCACCATAATCCTATTGTATGGCTTTCTCTTTTTCTTAAGGATAAACTGCAGATTTCATTTGTTTCTGAAACATATATGGCTACAAATGTCACCCTTTCTCATATCATCTGGGTGTTGGTAGACGCCGCCAACATCTTGTGTCCATCTCTAATCAGAAAAGCTGGCTTGCTTTGAGGAGCCAGCCTCTGACTCTGATGCATGTGATTGTATTTTGGCTCATTGGTGGCAGTCACCCTACATTGCCCAAGCATTTGGTCATCACAGGGCATTTCTGTCATCTAGTACAGAGTTGAAATGAGGTTGAGCTTTTCATTCTACATCCAAATTATTTTTGTCAGTTTCTTACAGATGTAAATAGGCATTGTTTTTACTTAGACATAAGTATAAGTCTTTACAATCAACTTGTCTGACAGAAAATTAGTTTAAGAATATATTAATTTTCTGAATAATACTTGATCAACAGCTGCACTGTCAATTTAAAGACCGGGAGTTCTTCCAAGGACCACAAGGACAATGTTTCAAATCCAACTTTCTGGCTTTATTATTGATGAGAGAGAGGGAGATCCTAACTTGGTTGCATGTATTTCAACCTTACTGGAAAAGAGGCAGGAAAATAAAATTTGTTTCACAAATACAAGAAACAAATGAAAAGGCATTATGTCCGGGTAACTATGGAAAAGCAAAGCTATTCATGTTTCAGTTCTATAGTTGTCTTAAAGGCAAGTATAATTGAGCTCACTAAGTCAGTGTCTGGCATAAGTTTTTTTTTAAGCCAGGGTGGGAATCTAAGGAGGCAGAGAACAGAAAGGAGAGTTTGTGTTTGTAAGCGTATTTTGGTGATCTGGGGAATGCTCAGCAAGTAGAATTAAGAAATGCAGTTGAATCTCCATTTTTAGGGACGAAAACTAGTTCTAGAGAAGGAAACTCATATTTGTGTTTTGTTTGTTTATTGAGCAAGGATGTGAATGCATAAGGGCCAAACCTTTTCTTAATTTTGGTAGCTAAAGCTCAGAACTACACCTGACCATTCAAGTGTAAGGGTTTTTTCTTTTTCTTTCTTTCTTTTTTTTTTTTTTTTTTTTTTAAGTTTTCTGAACTTCGTTGTGGATACAAGCATAGCCTTAGTATTTCAACCACATTCTTTCCAAACCACCATTAAATGGACCTTAGGATTCTATTTAAGAGGCCTTGCTTTGGCCATGGTTGAATATCTGAATGCTCTAGAACATGCTTATAATGGACTTGCTGCCCAGAGATGTTTAGGAAGTTCAAGTAGATTCTGAGCCAGATTTAGATCTGCACCAGTGCCCTTAAGTTCTATAGCCAACATACTGCATTAACTTGACATGGTTTAGACCAGTTAGACTGTGCAGAGAGAAGTAGTCTACACACACCACATGAGCCCTTTAGCACCCTGTTTGCTTTAGCACTTTCATCACTTTGTTTTCCAAAAACTCAAAACAGCAGAAAAACTGATTTGTTATGGGAATCACTATATTTTTCATGGTTCTTTTGGTTGGTTTGTTTGATTCCAAATTGTCTAAATCATACTAACCAAGATCATTCGACCAGCTTAGGAAAAACAAATAGATTGTGCATTGAGTTCAGTTTTGATTCTGTAAAGACTTTGCAAAGACTACTTCACTATTTATGTACTACTGTTAAATGGTATTTGATAGGTTGTTGGAAAAGATAGGGTAACTTGTATGTACAGAAAAAAAGAAATGTAGTTGCCATTACCACTGCATGGCAGGTTAACACTTCAGTGTAGCCTTATCTTTGTATCTTGGTCTTACCTTGTGATATTAGGGTTGTGGTAATGAGTCTACATGTGAACTGCTTGCCATAATAAACTTTGGGGTATCTTTCAACTTGTGAAAAACTATCGCTCTGTCTTCACATTGGTAAGATTTTCCACAAAATTGAGGGTAGACATAGGCGTTGTAAAACTGTAAAGGAATTTTTTCTGAAGGTTTTCCCCAGAAAGCTTTTAAATATACACGTTTCTTAAATATTAATGGGAAATGGTGACTAAAACAAGAAAGAACAGAAATGTAAGGAAATGTTCTCTTAATTAATATTCCTGAGTCTTCAGAAATTTCCAGAAGTATGATTTATTTTCAAAGCCAATGGATAAATGCACTTGAATGCAAGTATTACTCTAATGTCCTATACTGAAACAAACTATTTTAAATGATTATTACTGTAAGTTGGAAATAGACCCCAGAATAAAACAAATCTCTCTATGTACTAATCTCTAAGATCATGGTAATACAGGAAATTCATGTGAGCATATAATGCTAAGTCCCATTGAGAAATCAGGCTTTTTTTTTTTTTTCTTCTGTCACTTCCTTAGCAAGTATTTATAGTTAAGTTCCCTTGATACAGTGGGATTTGGGATAGAAATTGTGCACATGACCAATTGGGAAAGAATGGCAAAAAGGCATGCATTGGTGGAGAAGTAAAGGACAGCTGGAAAAGCTTGACATTCTCTTGAAGAGATACATTGGTTTTGTGTGTGTGTGTGTGTGTGTGTGTGTGTGTGCGCGCCAACAGCTGAGGCCACTTCCGAACGTGCAAAAGCACAAAGCCTGCGTTAGCAGGTCACTGGAGAGGCCAGTCTTGGAACTACTTCATGTTATTTAGAGATTGTCTTAGTATGCATGGGCAAGAACATTTATGTATATTGATGTATATAAAATATTTATAGAACCATCGTGACCTGTGGAAATTTAAAACAACTTGCTAAGTACAAGGAGAAGGAACTAATGCATAAATTATTCTGTGGCTGACTCCATTTAGATCGAGAAACAGCTTTTTATCCATAGGTCATGATTCTTGGGAGGTTTACATGACTGCACTCAGCATCTAATCTAATGGAAAAATGTTGGTAAAATAAAAGGGTAAGGAGGAGATTTATATTTGTAATTGTTACCCACAAGACTGATAATGGTTCAGTGGTGAAAACAGGCTAGTTGGAAGATTTGGTGGCTACAGGCTGTTTTCTGCAAGATGGTTCATATCAAATTGCTTTATAATTTATTTCTAAATATGAAAGTTTAAGTCACTGATGTAGGAAACACATCCTTGAATCATTTTGTCAAAGCTAAATCATCTGTTTGTTCTCATATAATTGGAAAAAGGGACCATTAACCATGGAATTTTGGACATGCAGAAGGCTCTGTGTCCAACATGCTATTGAGAGAAATGTAGGTGGAGGTGGCATTTTTAGATGAATATCTATTCTGGAAGAACTAGCCTGACTAAATATGCACCTTGGCAATGGGATTAGGCAGCTTGCTAGAGCTGTTCCAGTTCTTGTATGGAGGAACGTAAATCATGCTATGTAAAATCCAAAATGTAGAAAACTGTTTTTCTCAACTGTTTGGTTTCAAGACCTAAATTTCCAATGGCTTTTTTGTTCCCTGCAGCATCTCAAAAGATAGAAACTGCATGATGTTGAACAGGCAACTAGAAGAAACAACAGGTTTCAGAGAATTATGGTATTGCTTCTCAGTCTTCAGTTATTGCTTCTCTTCAAAGCATTGCTTTACTTTTTCTCTGAATATTATGGTAATAACCTTCATTCTGCTGACAACTTGGAGAAATTATCCAATGCAATTTTGTTTTATAGTTTCTGCCATTCCCTCCTGTCCCCCATTACAGCAGTGAGTACGAATTTTCAGGTGCAGGTATTAAGAGGGCAGTGGAGGGGGGTGGATGTAAAATGCACAGAGGAGGATTTGTTTTTTCATATGTGGGTTCTATAACTTGTAAGCAAATAGATACTGGAGGATGGGTGCACAGTGAAACTTTCATGGACTTCTTGTTAGTAGTAACAAGAATACCTTAAAATATTCGTCCTGCTTTGCAGTGACAATATGTGTATCAGTCCATAGTGGTATTTTTCTAATACACAGTTTCCAGAGGGCACAATTGAGCCACTTAGTTTGCGTTTCCCAGTGTAGACTGCTCTCTGACTTCCTGAGGGTGGCATCCTCTGGCCCTGTCTCCTTTCTACAGAGGTGGTGGTATGTGGGCTCTCATCTAGTTTCAAACTGGACTACATTTTCATGATGGTGAAGAAGCCATTTAGAGGGACTTCCAAAAGTCCCATGGCTGTGCTCACCCCACTCCCAGACCTTCATCACCAAAATGTTTTTCCTTTGAGGAAAATCATGTTGAAAAGAATTCTTGTAATACTAACTAGTATTTATGGGAACACTTATGAAGTGTTGCACGCTACATGAAATGGTTTCTATAAGCAAGATATCCCAATATTTTAGCCAAAGCAAATGAAACTTAGATTAAATAATTTGCACAAATTTAAGTAGCTAATAATAAATGGCAGAGATGAGCTTCAAAATAAAGTCTGTCTTAATACAAACCGTTCACCACTATAGTACCCTGCCTACCAGGTAGCATTAAGACACCAGAGATGGTCTGGATGCAATGATAAAATGATTATTCCAATTACCTACTTCAAATGTGGAGGGCTTGGGATTTTTCTGCTTATGCACATGCAAAGACCCAAAGAAAAATGCTGTCACACTGATTTAAAAAAAAAAAAAAAAAAAAAGCAACAGAAAGAAAAATACATTATAATCATGCAACTAAACCAGCAGCCACTAAGGCAAGTTTTAAGATTAGAACAGCCCCAGATTTTTGGAGTACATTAATAGAATTTTTAAAATATTTTATCTGGTTTGCTTATCCCTGATCCCCATTCCCTACTTCACCAATGAAATATTTTTTCCACTTGAAATATTAGATTAGGTAACTGGTATGTTTGAGTAATCCCACATGCTTAATAAATGATTACATAACAATTTATTTGGCATTACCTCAGAGTTTTCTTTGTGAATTTAGAGTAATCTCTGCCAATGTGTCTTCTTAAGTATTTCATATTTATTTTATACTTTTGAATGAACCCAATGGTGATTTTTAATTTAAGGAGGTCAGGAACAACTTGGATTTGTTGCTTAAAAAAAAAAAAGTTTGTATTTCTTTAAAAACAGCTTTTATTAGTGACAGCTTCTGAGGCAAAAGGATTGTAATCCATCCCAGCAAGTTCTAACAGGTCAAGATTCCTGTTAAATTTTCTATAAGTGTCTCTGCAGACAGTCACCAGAAATTCTTGGCAGCATTTAGAGAAAGAGTTGGTGTTATTTTGCTCCTCTTGAATGTGATATTTTCAGTTGCTGCTGGTTTCCTGCATAGTCACCACAACTCCCAATTGCTAACATGTTGAAAAAGCAAGAACTGCAGAAGATTGAGGTATACCTTCTAGAAAGAAATTCACAAATAGGTATCAATATATTTTCCCTCTGACTCTTCCCCTTAAATGTAATTTAAGAAGAAAAAAAAGAGCTGTATTTTTCCAGTTTTGCCTCAATGTAAAGCATCCCTTTGAGCTGCTATTTGTTGGATAATTTGTTCACAGGAATGTATTGGCTTTTAATCTGGGTGCTGCCACCAACCCACCCCCAGCTTGACAGGGAATTATTTCACAATAGATTCAGGAAGGACAACTTGCAAACTGTAACCTGAAAGTGACTTTAGATCATTTGTTTTGTGTTTATGTAACAGTGATTAATGGATCTTCTGAGATTCTATTTAGGGAGAAAGACATTTAGCAGTTAGTGCTAGTGACTACAGTTTTTAATGTGAGAAGATTGGTATACATTTCAATAACATGCCTAATTTTTAAAATATTCTCAATATATGGCTCAAAAAACTGTGTTGCTAAAAAACTGTTTAACTTGTTCTAAAGGCTATAAAGCTAATCACACAATGCTTCAATCTGGAACAAGTGATTAGTCATCTGAAAATTCATGCAGCATTGTCAGTGTACAAACAGATATGTCAAAATGAAACCCTCAGCTTTAGATTGCAAATTTGTCTAATGAACTCCAAGAGTTAAGGTTTTAAAGACTATAATTTCACCTCAGGAGAGTTTATTTAGAGAACCAAACTTCCATTTTCCAGTTGTCAACCCTTGGCTTTCCCAAACACCCTCCCAACTGAAGCCTGCACAGCAATTCCTGACTACACAGCCTGACCTCTGCCGCCAGCTCTCACATAGAAAAGGGGTGGAGTCTTTGAGGGAGGAGTGTCAGCACAAGTGAATGTAGATATCCTTAGAACTCTGGCCCTAAAATGTGCTAGTGTTAGAGTGAGATGGTAGAGTGAAATGCCTCCGTTGGCGGCTCCTTGGTGACATGCTCCTTGGAGCCCTTTAGCCTCCATACGTAGGTCCTGCCCTGTCCTAGACTTTTGGGGCCAATCTTGCCTCTAGAACCTCATTTCTCAACCGCAATCCTTTTTGATCAATGTAAAAATTTTGCATTCAAAATAAATATTTGTAAGTAAAAGCAAAATTGAAGACAAGTGATTTGTTACACACAAGATAAGACTTCAATACATTCCTTTTCTATTGCATCATTTTCCAATTCCTCTACCTCCACTGGGGAGAGCCTTGTTTCTATAAGGAGCTTTAGGCCATTTTCTTTTGAACTGTCCAAACAGGACCAGTGATGTACTCTTGTTCCTAGACTCCACCCATCCCCTCTGAGCCACTCCTTTAGCTCCCTGCCTGTACTTTCGTTCAGATCTACAGTATAGCTTCCCTTGCCCTAGTCCTGCCCTGTCAAGGGTGGTAGTCAAGTGCCTTATGCCCCATTGCCAGAGTCTGGGTCACTTCTTGCTCTGGTTGGACCCCATTTGTACATGTCCCACACATCCCCCCACCTCCATCACCACCACTACGACAAGGGCCAGGTGGTAACGACTCTCTTGCCCAGAGAATTGTTCTTTGCTGACTGGATGTCCGCCCACATCTGACCATCCACATGGGCTGTTGGTTTTCTGACTCAGGGGCATTTCTATCTGGCTTGCCCACCACTGATCCATAGATTGATCTACAGATCTCAGTATCGTTCTTCAAAAGGTAGAAGCCATGGAATACAGCAATTCTAGTAGTTCACTTTGGGCACTTACCATGTTACTGCAGAGTGCAGTAATATACTAAAAGTGTCTGAGGGTAAAATACTTAACACCTATCCTCCCTTTTTGGCTTGGAAACGTTTTAGTATGTCAACATGTCATCTAATTGTGTGGTTTTCAAAAGTAAAATATTTTCAGTCATGAAGTTCCAAAAGGGATGACTGATTGGGACTTTCTTTATAGCTGAGCAGCACCGTTCATGTAATATCTAGTAATTGCACAACGGAAAAGCATCCCATACCACTGTTGACCACCCTCGAGGAGTGGTGAGAGGGTACTGTCATGATGTCTCTTCAATGTTGTCGAGTAGCTAATTATCTCCATCTAATCGAATATATGTATTGAGACCTTGCAGTTTTTAAGGCACAAACATAAGATATCGTGCCTGATCCCCAGGATATCAATCCAGTAGTATAGTAGGAAGATAAAACGTGGCCGGGTGCGGTGGCTCATGCCTGTAATCCCAGCACTTTGGGAGGCCGAGGCAGGCAGATCACCTGAAGTCGGGAGTTCGAGACCAGCCTGACCAACATGGAGAAACCCTGTCTTTTCTAAAAAAATACAAAATTAGCTGGGCGTGGTGGTGCATGCCTGTAATCCCAACTACTCAGGAGGCTGAGGCAGAAGAATCATTTGAACCCGGGAGGTGGAGGTTGTGGTGAGCCGAGATTGCACCATTGCACTCCAGCCTGGGCAACAAGAGCAAAACTCCATCTAAAAAAAAAAAAAAAAAAAAAAAAAAAAAAAAAAAAAAAAAAAAAAAGACATGTATACAAATAATATAATGCAATGCAAAATATAGTAGGTACCAAAAGAAAAGTTTGAGGGAAGGACAAAGAAGACTTAGAGGGAAGAATGGAACAAGTAAATTTTATATGAGTGAACCTTGAAAGATGAATAGCTTATTGACCCAAGGAGATGTTAAAAAGAAAATTCTGAACTGAAGAGACACTGTGAACAAAAGCAAGGAAGTGGGGAAGCGGGGATGGTGTTTAAGGAGCAAGAGCAGAGTTTCATGCTGACTAAAGGTGTTGAATGAACCAGAGGCATTTTCTATCAGGCAAATTGTAGCCATTGTATGATATCAGAAACACAAAATCCTATTATAAAAACTACCATGTGAGCAGTTTGCATTTTCTAGGAGTCACTCATCTATTCAACAAACATTTATTAAATGTCTTTAGCCCTGGAGCACTAACAAGATCAGACATGGCTACTGTCCCTAAACAACTCATGTGGCAAGCACTCTGTTAAAACTCCTCATCAATGCTGAGGTGTGTGGAAATCAAAGACAGGTAACTGTCCAGTGGGAAGACAGGAGGGATAGGGATAGAGAAGACTGTCCAGTCAGTTACATGCAGGACTGTGGGATATAGCGAAGATTTTGGAAGAGGAAGAGGAGTTCAATTTTAAGTATATTGTGTCTGAGGTGCTTTTCCATTTGGATGTGTGGGTTTAGAATTGTAGGGGTAGATTCTGTACTGGAGTAAAGACTTGGGGGTCATGTGGTATGATGGTATTTCAAGATAGAGGCCTGGATAAGGTCACCTAAGGGAGAGTGTGGAGAAGAGAAAAGGCTCTTTTGAGTCATGCCTTTTTCCCCATCTCCTTAGGTCAATAAGATACTCATCTTTCAAAGTGTCTTTTGGAAGATGAGAAGGTATTAACCAGATATAGAGAGTGAGGAAGGAATTCCAAACAGGTAGATGATATAAGCAAAGATGTGTGTCCAGAGCTCAATATGGCTTAAGCACAGGGTACCTGAGGGCAAGTGATGGAAGATGAGGAAGAAAAATGATCAGAATCATATATGCCATGCTAAAGGATATGAACTTTATTCTGTAGAATATGGGTTACTACTAAAGAAGTTTAAGCAGGTGACTGATGTGATCAGAGTTGAATTTTGGAAAAAATATCACCCTGGCTTGTTGAAGACAAATTGGGGGTGAAAAAAATGGAGACAGAGGCCGAGTGCAGTGACTCATGCCTGTAATCTTAGGAGTTTGGGAGTCCAAGGTGGGGGGATTCTTGAGTCTAGGAGTTTGAGACCAGCCCGGGCAATACAGTGAGATCCCATTCTCTACAAAATATTTAAAAATTATCTGGACGTGGTGTTGCATGCCTGTAGTCTTAGCTACTCGAGAGACTGAGCGAAGAGAATCACTTGAGCCCAGGATTTTGAAGTTGTAATGAGCCGTGATCGTGCCACTGCACCCCAGCCTGGGTAATAGAGCAAGACCCTGTCTCAGAAAAAAAAAAAAAAGATGAAGACAGAGAAACCAGTTAGGTAGTATCAGCGATGCAATAGTCCAATTATGAGTGACTTAGCAAGGGTTTTTGTGGTGACCAAGGAGATATACCATTTTCCAAAGGGAAGAAAATTTTATTCACAACTACAACTTTGGAGTGGCTCCTATTAAATAAAAGGTGTATCTGCTGGTCATATTGACCCATTTGGGTGTTCAGCGGTAGAGCTAGAGCTGCCTTTGGGAGGAGGGTGGAGAGAGCTGAACTTGCAGTACATAAAAGAGTGAAAGAATTTGGGATTCTCAAGAGTAATCTAGGACAGTGGTAATGAAGCAGGATCATGAGAAGAGGAAAGAAGGGATAAACCAACAAGAAAACAAAATAGCCATGGGAATAACTTTCTGGTGGTGAGTTAGCCAAAGGATTTTTCATCATAGAGCATCTAATACTCAATCTGAAGTTGTTTGTGTTGCTATAATCTCAACCTCATCTTCATTTCCCAAAATTTCATGCCGTATTGAGTCTGTGGACGTTAAGCATGAGGACTGATGTGGTCAATGTAGTTTGGAATAGTGGCATTAATCGTAAGTTTGCAAGATGCATACTTAGAGTATGAAACCAAAGAGGACCATGAGCATACAAGCCTTCAGCCCCCACCCCTCCATCCAGGAATTCTCAGAAATCTTGCATAAGACTTTGAGCTGTCATGGAGGGAATTAAGTTTTCAGTTGACTTTATTTGGATCTTAGATATAAGTTTATATACCTTTATATGAGAAATGTTTTTTCTCATGTCAAGTAAAATGACATACTAGAAGATGTGCCTTTTTTATCCTGAGACTTTGGGGAACCTCTGAGTCTCCACCAGAGAAGTGTGCTCACTTTTTGAAGGACTACACTACACTCTTCGTCTTGGTGAGTTGTGCCACACCACTCCTACAATCTGATTTCCACCTCCACTGTCCCATGAACTTGCTGTCACCAAGGTCAATGTTCTGGTAAACACTTTCTAACTCTAGGACTCACTGAGGCATTTTATGCTGTTGAACGTGCTTTCCGTAGTGCAGCTCTCTGCTTTACAACATATCTGACTTCTCTCTGCCCTCTCTGATCATACTCAGCCTCTGTCATTCTCCACACTCTTCCTGAGTGACCTTATCCAAACCCCTACCCTTAAATACTATTCATAACACATGACCCACACATCCTTACTTCCAGCACAAATCCCACCCCCAAGATTCTAGACCCACACATTCAAATGGACAGGCACCTCAGACACCATGTGTTTTAAATTAAACTCATCTTTCCCCTTCCCAAACCTGCTTCTGCTATATTTCCTACCCTGTTTTATGGCATTCTGGACCACCCAGATGGCCCAGCTAGGAATACAAATGTCATGCTAGTCTCCTCTCTTTTGTTGCCCAGTGCCCCCAACCCGCCCCCTACAGCTAACTAGTAACCAATTCTGGGGAGTTTATGCTTTCCTAGTCTCTGTTCTATCTGTTCCAGCCTCTTTACACCTACACAGAGTTCATCGTTCAATCTGCATCACTTCATTCTTAGATCATTACAGCGGTCTCCTAACTGGTCTTTCCACCACCAGCCTAGGCCTCACTGAATCCATTCTTCTGTTGGTTACAGAGATCATATTTTTAAAACCTATATAAATATCATGTCACTTCTCCTCTTGAGCTCCTTTGATGCTCCTCTTGGCTTTTCATAATTACGTCCACATTCCCTAGCTTACACTAAGTTGCTCAGGACAGACTCCTGTGACACTCAGCCCATATCAGCCTTCTTATTCAGATAAAATTGTACTGGCTTTTAAAAATGAATCTTACAAATACATGCTCTGTGGTTCAGATTGTCATATAATTTGTCTGACAAACTTGGTAAACATGACAATTTCTTTGGAACCTAATTTCCAATTTTGGTGTACCACAATGATGCCACACAACTCTAGTCTATCTGGGAGATGGCTTTTTAGCTGTGGTTTGTCAGCCAATCATTTCTTCTAAGGGCTTTTGGAAAAGTTAAAAGTTACAATAGCTAAATAGTAAGGGAAGAGCTGGGACAAACAAAGTGTGTAACACCAGAGACAGGACTAATCAAAATAATCTAAATATCCAACAGTTCTTGAAATTGCTTAAATAAATAGGATTTTAACGGTATGTAAACTATCTTCTTTTTGAAGAAAAAAAATGTTATGTATGTGTTCAAATATGTATTGAGAAGAATTTTTAAAGATGCACTAGACCAGGTACAAGTGACTCATGCCTGTAACCCCAGCACTTTGGGAGGCCAAGGCAGGCAGATCACTCAAGGCCAGGACTTCCAGATCAGCCTGGCCAACACGAAGAAACCCCGTCTCTACTAAAAATATTTTTAAAATTAGCCAGTCATGGTGGTGCATGCCTGTAATCCCAGCTACTTGAGAGCCTGAGGCATGAGAATCGCTTGAACCTAGAAGGCCTAGGTTGCAGTGAGCCGAGATCGTGCCACTGCACTCCAGCCTGGGTAACAGAGCGAGTCTCAGAAAAATTAAAAAACTAAATAAAAGATATGCACTAAAGAGTTATCAGTAATTCTTCTGTGTGGAGAGGATAATGGGGTTCTTTATGTTCTTTTGTTTATATGTATGTTCTGATTCTTCTTAATGATCACACGTTATTTTAGTTCTAAAAAGAAAAGGACATACAGAATCTACACAATCTAAAATGTTAACTTTTTACCAAATTGTTTTTTACAGGATGACATAAAATCCTATGGTTTCCAACCATTTTTTATACTAGCCTTTTTCCTCAAATTGAAATGTCTTTCCCAATCCCCACACCCATGAAACTTTTTTTTCCTAGCCTGGTCACTTTATTGTTTAAACATTCTGATAGAGTCGGCTGGGAGTGGTGGCTCATGCCTGTACTCCCAGCACTTTGGGAGGCCAAGGTGGGCAGATCACAAGGTCAGGAGATCAAGACCATCCTGGCTAACACGGTGAAACCCCGTCTCTACCGGGAAAAAAAAAATTGACCAGGCGTGGTGGTGGGCGCCTGTAGTCCCAGCTACTCGGGAGGCTGAGGCAGGAAAATGGCGTGAATCCAGGAGGTGGAGCTTGCAGTGAGCCCAGATCACGCCACTGCACTCCAGCCCGGGCAACAGAGCAAGACTCTGTCTCAAAAAAAAAAAAAAAAAAAAAAAAAAAAAAAATTTGGATAGTGTCACATTCTCTGTGAAGCTTTCCTTGATCCAGAGTCTGCTGTAGATCAGGGATCTATGATAAAACGTGGTTCACAGGCTGAAGCCATCCAACAGTTATTTTTGTACAGCCTGTGAACTAAAAAAATTTTTACTCTTCTGGTTGGGTTGGTTTCCTTAAAATTCCCACTACTCTGAGGTAGAAGACACTTTCTAATTCAGCTTGGTCTCCCCAATCTGGAGGAGAGTGCCCTGTCCATAGGAGCCACTTGATAAATAAATGCAGAATGCATGAAGGAGCAGTGTAAGCTTCCTCCTCACACTAGAATGTAAGTTACATGAGGACAGGGGTTCTATTGCCTTTGCTCACTGTTTACCTCCAGTGTTTGGAAGAGTATCTGGAACACAGCAGGCACTCAGAAAATATTTGTGATTGTTAAGTGCACCGATATTGTTGCCATATTTCTGAGTTTTGTAAGTTTTAGATCAATTTGTAGTCTTTTATATCATACATTTGGCAATTTATGGAAATAAAAGTCCACCTTAAGAGCTTCAGAAAACAAGGAAGAGGCAGCTTTAACTGTGTCGAGAAAGGAAGTAGTTATGAGATCTTTTCAAGAGCGTATTGATTTCCCCGTCTTTAGGGCGTCTGCATAGGGACACTGCAGCCTGTAATTACCTCTTCCTTTCACCCAGTGGTAGCAATAGTCTCAGGGCAGGTGTTAAATCAAGATCCTGCTGACACCAAGTTATTAAATACCTGTGGCAGCAGGGCTCATGAAGTAGAGGGACTCAGCATCCTGGCCCTGTTTCAAATCAGGATGAGCTGTACTGAGTTGTACTTTCAGAGATTAACATGCGCACATTAATCACAGCCTAAACACTTCATCTGCTCTTGGACAGTCTCTCTCCCAGTGAGTTGAAAGCTCTTTATAGAGGATGAACTAATTAGTTTTCATATCAGCTCTATGAGTTTCCAGGGAGGATGGACCAGGATCCCCGTTCTGTGCTGAATAATGATCATCATAATACTTTGCATGTTTACAGTACTGGATTCTGAACACATTGTAGAAATGCTTTTTTCATAATGAAACATGTGCCCGCTTAGAATCTGACCATATTATACTTGTCTTATTATGTGCTTTATAACATTGTTTCTTAGATTGATGTGAGAGCCTGTATCTTCATTTAAACTTTGTGAAGTCCCTAGTAAGTACATGTTGGTCTCTCTTAAGGCACAGGAAGCCACAGTAAGGCAGCTTGTTAAAATGCAAAGGAGAAAATGTATCTCCTCATCACTTGCTTCTGGTGAGAAGGCTTGACCAGTCTCCCCAGCCCAACCAGCTCCTGGTAATACTCGTACTAGCCTTTTCCTCTTTATTCAGGAGGGCTGCCACACCCCGCTTCTGGGATCTCCGCATGGCTTAATCAATGACCCAGTTTATCAGCAAACTTTTGCTCCTCTGCCTCATCAGACTGGAGGTGGAAGCTGTTCACCTCTCACAACCCTTTGACTTAGAAGAGCCCTGTCTTCACGCACACACAAGGGTCAGAGGAAGGGAACACCTGCCTTGGCTTTCTGTTCTAAATTCACACACCTGCACACATACATGCCTTTTAAAAACCTATATTTTACCTTTTATTTCCTTGAACAACAAGAATGAATGTAATTTTGAACACAAGGTGAAAATAGTGACGTCTCTACCAAGGGAAATGAAGATCTCCACTGTTCTAAGAACGGTAAACCTTGGGAGGTTGAGTCTGGATGGAAGAAGAGAGGTACAGTGACACAAAAGGAGCATGAGCTTCACAGTCAGAGACACCAGGCTTACCCTCTCTGTACCTCAGTTTACTCATCTATAAAATTGCAATAGAACCTTTTAATGTTGTTGTGAAAACATGAGACAACTTAGTTCAGAAAATATAAGTCACCTTCCCTCCCTCACATGGAATCAGGGCACCAACTAGCTCATGGGCCACTGGGATCCTTTTTAAGTGATGATGTCAGTTGTTATTCTGTAAGAGAATGGCTGAACAGCAGAAACAGACTCAAAGAGCCAGGCTGAAGGACTATGGGAGAGATTTTCTAGTGAAACACAATCCTCTTGACTGGAGATAATCCAAAGCTCTGTATCTGAAGCAAACAATTATTTACTGGGTGACCCAGAGAGTTTGCCAAGACCACTGTTAGAATCTGTAGGACGCAAAGGATACATCACTAATCATAGTTAATACAAAGGACTTTAGAGGGACTTATAACTTTCATAAATTACAGTGGAGCACTAGAGTGAAGTGAAGGTAATTCAGTATGTCTTTCTCTTATTTGAATTCAGACACTTCTTGAGTGACAGGGGTAGAAGGATAGCCGGAAAAATTGCATGTGCCCCATGTCCCCATGTCTATTTTGTGAATGTCGGCATCGTTGTGATTTGTGTAGAGACCTACTAGACTAAGGCTTATCCAAGGAGAGTTCAAAGAGCTACTTGAATCATCCTTAGCATCAGCCCAAATGTAGCTTTGAATTTAGGGGTCTTATCTTCCAGTATTCCTCTAGCACTTATTTCCTTCCTACCATGAAACTTCTTTTCAATTTTATTCCTTCAACAGATCATTCATTTTTATAACAAATGATTGAATCGACATCTGGGTATCTATGGGACTTCTGGAAATATGGAAGCATCAGCTCCATCCTGGGTCTAGCATCCATGAATCTAAGATGGTAATGACCACAGTGGGGATCTTTTCACAACTTTTTATCTCACTTTGAAGAAAGTTCTTACTGGGCACGCTGGCTTACACCTATAATCCCCGTGCTTTGAGAGCCCTGGGTACAAGGATCTCTTGAGCCCAGGAGTTGGAAACTAGTCTAGGCAACACAGTGAGACCCCGTCTCTACAAAAAAATCAAATTGTTAGCCAGGTGTGGTGGTGCATGCCTGTAGTCCTAGGGACTCCAGAGGCTGAGGCAGAAGGATCAGTGGAGCCTAGGAGTTTGAGGCTGCAATGAGGTATGATTGCGCCACTGCACTCCAGCCTGGGTAACAGAGCCAGACTCTGTCTCAAAAAAATAGAAAATAAAAAAAATTCTTGCTTGCAGTCCTTTAGAAAGAGATCTGATCAGATTTTCTTGAACAAGAGGAAACAAAGAAAGGCAAATGCTTAGGACCCAGACCCTTTTTGGGCGAGAATGTAATATTTTTTAATATCCAGTAATGTTACATACACACCTGACAGATGTATCAACTCACAGAAAAATATTAGTTTGGCTTTTTTAAAAAAGGGAAAAAACTTCAATACACATGTATCGAGATTACAAAAATCTGACAGATGTATCAAGTCACAGAAAAATATTAGTTTGGCTTAAAAAAAAGGGAAAAAACTTCAATCCACATTTATTGAGATTACAAAAATAACAGCACATTTCATGAACTCATTACAAGTCGGAGTTACCAACACACCCAGAGATAGGAAGAGCATCTTTAAATTAATTGCTTCTTGCCAATACAAATCTCACAACATAAAAAATAAATTTATTTTCATATTTACAGAAGAAACATGCTGATTGTTTCTTAAGATTCTCTTCGGAATTAATGGGCGAGATTATTTTTAAAGTCAGGGATCATTTTGAATTGAAGAAGTTATTTTAGAAACATCTCACAATGCATTTTGTGTAATACCACTGAACAGTTCTGCATCCTCTTCTAGAGATCGTGTTTTTATCGCAGGGCTTCTGGAACTTCCACCTACAAAAATAGCGGATTTTCTCTCAATGAAACAACACACGTGATAAGGGAAAAATATCCATAGGATATGTCTCTAGCAGTACCCTCTGAGAAGAACTCAAGCATAGGTTGATTATTGCTACATGGTAATAATTGTGGTTACCATGTTACACATTTTATGTTATAAATTAGGTATCAAATCAATCACAACTCTGTGGTAAAATTTTTGACAAGTGGTGAATCCTTTTGGAATTTAGATTATATTCCCTGGTTTTCTTCTTAAGGGAATTGGGACATGTATGTCCGGGAGTGTCTTAAAATGGTCCTGGCCCTTATATGACTGAGAGGCTGGGAAAGTGGCCCAGACGTTCCTCTCAAATGGAAATGTGCTCACTTTTGTGCCCACTCCTAACGTTTCAGACTTGGCGTGTTTGCTCTCACATACTAAAATATTGAAAGTACTGATAAGTATTGTGAGAGGTGACTTTGGTACCACCGTGCAACGGAGGACAACTCATTTACTGGATCTGTGCCCCTGTGTCTGTTCTCTGGTTACTTACCCGCTTTAGCTGTTTTATGCTGCTTCCCCGAATTGCTTCCATGAGATTCTCATGAGCTGATCTCTGCGGGGTAGAAGGTCGGGAACTGTCTTCCATTTTCTTCTCTTGCACTGACCTCAGAGAATTTTTTATTTCCTTTAGGACATTGTTTGGCTGTTTCTTGACCTTTTTCCCTTTTTTCTTTTTCTGTCCATTTTGTAATGCCCGTTGGGCACTCTCCTGTTGTTTGATGACTTCTGCAATGTTTCTGGTAATGAGCTTTTTCTCTGGGAGTGGAGGAGGGGGAGGAGGAGGAGGTGGTGGCAGCCTTTGGGAAGAAGGAGGGGGAGGGGGAGGAGGAGGAGGGGGAGGGGGAGGAGGAGGAGGTGTGGCCACAGGAGACAGAGGACGGCTCCTCACAGTCCGGACTTTTTTGGAGAGTTTTGGGGATGACCAGGGTGAGTGCCTGGGAGACACATAAGGTGAAGAGCTAGGTGTTCCTCTTTGCCAGACTTTGGTCCTAAGATTGGGTCCTCCATCATATCCCTCCTGCTGTTTTTGCTCCTGCAAACGTTTTTGCCTCTGTTTATCCATATTTCTTGTCAAAATGCTCGTCATGCTCATTCTTGGTCCTGGGAGCTCAAAATGGTATCCCAGCCTCAGCAGCGTCGTGTTCTCCTTCAGCAGCTTGACAATCTCCATTTCCACCTGGCTGCCCATGATGTGCCTCTGATTGTGGAAACGCAGCTCCGTGAGCACCGTGTTGTGCTGCAGAGCTCTCATGATGGCCAGGATCCCCTTTCCCGTTATGAAGTTGGAATCAACATTTATATTGGTGATGTGCTCATTGACTTTGAGCATCTCCGCAATGGCCATGGCCGCACTGTCGTCGGCATGCGTGTTGGCCAGACTGAACGTCTTCACCACAGTGTTGTCCTTGAGGGCTTCAGCAAAGCGGGTAAGGGTCTGTGTTGTGATGTTCTCAATGTTGTTCAGATTGACTTCTGTGGTGTCGGGGTCATTGCTTTTAATCTTGTCCAAAGCGTCCTCAATCACTGTAGGATTTCCACAAGGGTGAATGGCAGCTGGGGACTCTGTGTTTCTTCCATTGCTGTCGTTGGTCAAATTTATGTTCTCTATTTGACTTTTAAATATCTTTGGCTTAGAGTTATCAGAATTGACACTATCATAATTGACAGTTCCATTAATCCCTTTTGCAGTTTCAATTGTTCTTTCCTCTTCATCGCTGTCTTCTTCCTCCTCTTCCTCCTGGGACTCCTCCTCCTCCTCCTCTGTATACACTTCCTCAGAAACCTCACCGTTACTTTCAGTAAAGATAAGCTCTTCCTCACTTTCCTCTTTGTCTTCTGCAACCTAAAGAGTATGATATCATCGTTAAGCTTCTTAAAAATGATATCATTTTTAAGTACCTTTTTTAACTTGCAAAAGTAGCACATGGCAAGTGACATAAGTTTATAAGGAAAAAAGTTAACAGTCCTCTGCTTCTGATCTGTCTAGTTCTCATGACCAAGGCTGACATTTGATTGCAATAAAGAGCAATAGCTTTTTCTACAAACATTTCTCTTGTTTTCTGCAGAATATCCAGAATTCAACTTATTGAATAAAATTCTATAATCATTTTGCCAATCTGAACAAATAAATCAGAACTTCAGCTTTGGAAAACCTTGATAAATTTGTCCACCTCCTGAGGACCGACTCTTACTGGTTAACTCTCCATTTACTTACAATGTAGCAAATTCAACCCTCCCATCTGGAATCACTCTGTCTTATTTCTCCATCTCAAGCAATCAAATGACAACAAAAATATACAATATGTTAATGAGTTCCCCTTTTTAATGCTCAAAAATTCCCAAATTTGCCATCCATAGCAGATGTGAGAGAAGCCAACCACCCTCTGTCAGGCCTTGCCTCAGTGTAGACAGAAGCAGAGCTGTCATTTGCTCCTCCAGCATTTATCTGCCTCTGCGGTAGAGCCGGCACAGGGATTCAGAGACTCTCTGAATCACCTGAGAGCTGCCTCTGTAGCTGTCCCTTATCTGGGCAAGGGAAGTCTAAAGGCAGGGCTGCTGCTCAGGACAGCAGGAGGTCAAAATCCAGTTCGATGTACCTTGAAACCTCCATCTAGTCCAGGGTTAAATGAGACAGACTACAGAAGAACAGGTGGGAAAGATAATCACCCTTGGCACCCACTAGATTCTAACCAGTAAAGTGGATGGAACAGCAGAGAACAGTAGAAAATCTTGAAGTAAGCCATTGCCCCAGCCTGATGGTCTTAAATTATTTAGCATGTATCAATTATGAAAGGCTTTCAGGCAAACACGATTTCATTCTATCTTTGTCTTTCCTGTTTACAAGACTTGCTGTACAAAGAAGCCCAAGTGACCCCTTGTTTCTTTTTTTCTTGCTATCTTTTCTGATTTTTACAAAAATAAAGGTCTAGAAATTGCTGACAGAGTCTGATTTTTTTCTCCTGCTGTCTCTTTAGTCCTTTCTCTTTATCGTTTCTGCAGCCCTGGGACCCTGCCCTGTCCTCCAAGCCCTGATTCTTCTCTCTATATTGGCAACTTTTTTCTGACCCCAAGGGTGCCCGCTGTCTGAGGCATGTGGATCTAGCTTTGGAAAACACCGCACTTATCTCCAGGCTTGTTTGCCCAGTTGCTGTCACAAAATAGCCTCCAGTTATCCACTCTTTGGAGTGGCAGGCACCAAGCGATGGCCTGGGGAAGGGGTCAGCCACTCCTGGGATGACTTGTCCAGTCTTAATTTACTCCCTTTTACTCCCTTCTTCAGGAGCAGGGAGGGAGAGAGACGGATACTCTGTGTGTCTGCGTGTGTGTGTGTGTGTGTGTGTGTGTGTGAGAGAGAGAGAGAGAGAGAGAAAGGTTTGGTGGCAGCTGGCTGCAAGTCACAATGCAACAACATAAGAAAAAGAGTGTGGCTCTAGCCAAGTCTGCGGGCATATGCGAGGGGAGAGAGGAAGCCTTCCCTGTCCAGCAGTGAAACAAATTGATTAACCCGAGAAGGAAAGAATTGTGGGCTAACTTCTCCTCATCCCCATTCCACTCCAAATTCCTTATAATTCTAGTCCCTGTAAAGCTGTGTGTGTTCATGTGTTTGTATGTATTTTTAGCTGTTTTAGTATTTGGAGGAAAGGCGCCTGTCTCAAAATCCAACGTATACAGCCTTGTATGACACCATTACATTTTATTCCCTTTGGTTTTTTAAAGACCCTCTGGCTCTATCTGCAAGATCTGTTTTCCCCTCGTAATGTACCTGGACAGGTAATACCTGAAACTGTGAGTTGTCATATAGCATCTACATGATAGCTCTCCCAGAAAGCCTTCTTTGACATCCCCTCCAATTATCCCTCCAATGCATTCCCGTAGCACTGTACTCGGCCCCAATAAAGTACCTGTCACTCTTTATTTTGGTCACTTGTTTTCCCCAGCAGACGGTTAGCTGTTGAGAGCAGCGGACCATGTCTGCTTTGCTCACCTAGCACAGTGCTTAGCATGTAGTAGGAGCTCAATAATTATTTGTTTACCGAATGGCTCTAAGTTGACATTGGTTAACCACAGCTGAGAGTTAGGACTAGACACAGGAGAAAGGTGACAAGCCCTCCCAGTTTGCCTGAGTGCGAAGGCTTCCCCAGGATTTTAGTCATGAAATCTAGACAGTCCCGGACAATCTGAGATGATTAGTCACCCTAGGTGGGGGACGTCTGCAGAAAGAAGAACAGAAGGGGAAAAGGTGTCTACAGAGGCGAGGTGAAAGGATGCAAAAAACAGACTTTGCTCACTTTATAAAATATTCTGTCCCTAGGGGCCTGTTTTATGACAGATTTCCTATATGCCACTGCTTTGGCATTAACCCTGATTATTTGAAGAATGGAGGTGGGAAGGAGGGTGTAGAATGAGGAGGTGGGAGATGAGATGTCAAGGGACTGGACAAGGAAAAGGGGAATGTTAGCAAACTTAGAAAACAAATCAGGTAATAAGAAGAGTGGCCATTTCTCCTGATTGCCTCCCTATTATGTATGTACATATCACATTCAAAGTATGTGTTAATTGACTGTTTATGTTATTGGTAAGGCTTCTGGTATACAGTAGGCTATTAGTAGTTAAGGTTTGGGGGAGTCAAAAGTTATACATGAATTTTGGATGCTGCAGGGGCAGGAGTTGGTGGGCCTGACCCCCATGTTGTTCAGGAGGTAACTGTAGTTGAGCGGTTCTTAAGTTTTACTGTGTGTCATAATCACCTGTGAGAGCACCAATTGTTGGGCCCCATCCCCAGAGTGTCTCATTCATCAGATTGAGGGGAGCTCTATAATTTGCAGTTCTAAGAAGATCCCGGGTAATGCTGATGCTGCTGACTGGGCACCCACAATTTTGAAATGTTCTTTAATTTTCAGGTCTATGTAATTAACAGTTCTGTTAACTTCTAATGAATTTCTTAACCTCGCCTTGTCTCAGTTCCCCAGTGCAGAAAGTTAAGAATGAAGTGAGATAATGGGAGAAACTCATTGGCACCTGTGCTGAGATTGAACCACTGTCAATAGGGGAGCTAGACCATTGGGATTCTAGGGTCCCTGGGAGCTCCAGTGTGGCGTAAGTTTGTGTAAGCCCAGGTGGGCAGAAAGTCTGCAATTCAACAGGTGTTGCGTCTGCTTTTTGTAAGCCTTTACAGAGCCAGCCGCCTGATAATCAGTCAAGACCCTCCGCTCCTTCTCAGGGTCCCTACTTTACGGCTTTTCACTTACGCATCTACCTTGTTCCCCCAGCCACCCCACAGTTGCATGGAGAGTTTTCCTGTTGTGGGAATTGGATTTGCACCCTCCATCAGCAAGCTCCTGCTCATCACGCTTTGCAACTACAGAGAGCTGGCCAGCAGGGAAAGTACTGGGAGAAAAGTTAACTAGCCTAGAAAGGAACTGAAGTCCATCAACACAGCAGCCTCTCTAATTGAGCTAATAAGCCATTAGCAGGGATCAGCAAAACCTTTGGCAGGATCAGGTGGGTTCATCCAGCTGACGACAAGTTTTGCCCTTTGCTTCCACCACTGTCACACATTGTGACATTAAAAAGTCTTTGTTGGATTATTGATACACTGGTTGTATAGCCTGGATATTCTGAGACAGTTTTATTCTTTCTTTTTTTTTTTTTTTAAATGAGACAAGGTTTCGGTTTGTGGCTCAGACTGAGTGCAGTGGCACAGCCGTAGCTCACTGCAGCCTCAACTTCCCATGCTGAAGCCATCCTCCCACCTCAGCCTCCTGAGCAGCTGGGACTACCACTTGCTAATGTTCCACCACTCCCAGCTAATTTTGTTTGTTTGTTTGTTTGTTTTAGAGATGAGATCTCACTATTTGCCAGAGCTGGTCTTGAACTCTTAGGCTCAAGTGATTCTCCTGCCTCAGCCTCCCAAAAAAGTGTTGGGATTAGAGGTGTGAGCCACCTTACCTGGCCAGTTTTATTAGAGAGTTTTAAATAATTGTGATAATAATGTCATTATTATTCTGACACTCATTATCATATCAAAGAAAAAAAATCCCTCTTAAAACAATGATTGTGGAGGAATTGACCTGCCCAAGTACTGACTTGTATGTGTCCTTCCTTCTAACACACCCCTTCTAGCTGCTCAATACCATGGCCTTGGCAGACCCTGGCCGGATCCCAGTGGCCCTTCCTGCAATGATTGACATGGACAAAACTCACACATATCTTGCTGCAATTGTGGCCCACATAACCCTATCATCAAGATCATCTAACAGCCCTAGATTAGTGCTGTGGAAGTCTTGCCATTGGCTTTAGGCCATTTTGACTTTAGATGACTCTAACAGAGTGCAAGGGTTTTAAACTGTTTCTCCTGACCTCTGTTCTTCCATAATTCCGAAAGAATTTTTTTTTGTTATATGGACACTTTATTATCATTACTATTTTCCCAGAGAATAGTAGTCTTTTGGACTTCCTGCTGGTAATGACTCATTTGGCAAATTCAAAGTAACCGTTTACTGGGTAGTACACAAGAGATTCACAGACCTGAGCTCTGATATAAGCACATTTACTAATCTCAGGATCACCATTGTAAAGGAGACAGAAATCTTAGAGATCATCTATACAGCTGTGCTGCCCCTGAGTCCTCAGATGAGTTTCAGGATGTGTTATCATTTTGAAATTCTATGCAAAAGTTGGTGTATTTTGCACAAACCCAGGGCTATTTTAAGACGGTTCATAACTTATCAAAATTTCAAAGGGGTTCTTGATACACAAAAGAAACACTGTCTCTAACTCCCTCGATATCCAGAGGGAAAGCGAACCCTGAAGTGACTGTTCAAGGTCTAACAACATGGGAACAGAGCAGGGACTCTTAACAAGGCCCCGTGACTCTCAGTGTCATGTACTTCCCACCACCCCACACTTCTTGGTGTTGGAACAGAACTATTTCACCATAGCTACTATCACAGTCAAAGGAACCAGTGTTCCCACTTTTGTCTTTATAGGAGAGAATAAATGTACTTAACTGGAAAAAAAAAAGTATACATGTTATACGTACACATATATCTTAGGAACATTACCAACTTATAGCTCCAACAAGACTTATGTTTGGCAAAATATTGAATCCCATACACTGGTTTAGAATTATTTTCCGCTTGAGCTTTCTGTTTGTAATCAAAGAGCCCCAATTAAGAATTTTACATGTTATGATCCATTGGGTGACCATAGCATTTACATGATTATTTCAGCCTGAGAAATGATTTAATAGCAAGTATAATGGGTTATAGAAAAATTCAAGTGATTAGAATTGAGAAGTTAGGGAAAACAAGTGTCTAGGTTGGGGGTGGGGTGATGGGGAGGTGGGGTTAGCCAATGAAAAGTCCCGAGAGCCTACCTTTCCACATTCCCCCAGTCTCTCCTTCTCCAAGAGTTTTTGGGACTCCTTTTCCCAATAGGCCATCAGTGCCTCTCTGCTGAATGTCCCTGTGGGGGTTTTCTCAGTCAGGCTCTTCTGCCTTAGCCCCACGGGAAGGTTGCGGTCAGGTTCAATGTCTTCCAACTCTCTCTCTAGCTCCTTCAGCTCCTCAGCTGACAGGGAGGCGAGGAGTTCATCCTCGTCGATGGATTCATATTTACTGAGTCCTCTTCGGTAGCCAAAGGTAGACATGGTCCCTGCTTTGTCAGACCCAGAAGGAGCTTGAAGGACCAGGCATTCAAGGCAGCCAGAAGCAGGCAGGGAGGCAAGTGGTAGACTGGTCAACAACTGGTGCTAGGAGTGGCTGCGGGAGCCTTTTAAGAGTGGTGATACAGGGCTGTGACAATGCAGAGAGGGGTGAAAGCATGGGCTGTTTTAAGCATCAGACGTCAGCTAGACATTTGAACACAAAGAATGTCACATCGGTGGTGGATGGAGGTCTCAGAACCAGCGGGGATTATTAACATACTGGCCAGGGCCATATTTAGCTGAGCCTGATAGCTCATGAGGACAGGCAGAGAGTGTTTCAGATAAGGAGTAACATAGTTCTTCTCACTTTGTATTCAAACAACAGGGGAATAAAATTTATTTTGAAAATGACTTGCCGCCACCACCATGGCCATGAAAAGATTTTTTCATTATAATCTTCGGGTTGAGAAATGTCTCCACAGTACTGCATGGGTAGTTATTCTGGTTCTTCTATAAACATACTGTGGGTGCTACTGATGGGGAGAGAAGGTCATAATAATATATTTCATAATTTTATTGTACTTTGCGGTTTACAAAGCACTTTAATCAGTTTTTCTAATCATAAATCCTGTGAGATGAATAACATGATTCTCATTTATAGATGTTGGCAACTGAGGCATGGAGAGATTAAGTGTAACGTCAGAAGTCAGAGAGCTGAAAGTACAGAGAGGTGTCTCTCTCCACTGAACGAAATGCTTCCTCCTTCTCACCATGATTACCAGTGAAAAACTAGACTTGCAAATAAAACTCTAAAAAGACAAACCATAGTACTGGGTATGATTTGTTAAGGACTGACATTATGCCATTCCAGTGCTAAGCATTATCTCCTTTAATTCCACAATCCTGTAAGGGGTACATTAGTGCCCATACTTTACTAGTACACACTCAGAGAGGTTAAGTTACTAGCATGGGAGCACAGAGCTAAGAAGTGAGACAGCTAGAATCTGAGCCCAGATTTGTACCTGGCCTGAAAATGGAAGAGATGTGAATTTGAAATTATATATACAACTTGATCAGTATGTATTATATATATATGCAACACATTTTCTTATGTACTCCATACATTTGCACAAATTAAAAAAAGAAAGTATATATGACCATTTTGTTATATGTATGTTCAAATAAACCCATAGTTTGTAGGACTTCATAAATATAATACCATTTTACAGATATGTAAAATCTATTAAAGTATTAATGCAAACAAAAATACATTTATCAATACATGTATAGTACATGATATTCTGATTATACCCTCAGCAGCTGGTGAATATTTGGGTTGTTTCTAGCTTTGGGTTTCTAGCTTTTATCTATGAATACAGTTTCTATGAACATTTACATACAAGTGTTTGAGTGACCTCAGGTTTTCATTTATTTTGAGTAGCTATGTAGGAGCTGAATTACTGGGTTATATGATAAATTTACTTTTTAAGAAACTGTAAAAAACTGTTTTCCAAAATGGCTGCACCAATTTACATTCCCATCAACGATGAATGAGAGTTCCAGTTTCTTGACATCCTCACCTATTATTGATTGTCTTTCTATTATAGTCATTTTACAGGGTGTCAAATGATAGTTTTAATTTTCATTTCTCTAGTAACTAATGATGTTCATCATTTCATATGTTTATTGACCATCTTATATCTTCTTTGGTGAAATATTTATTCAAATCTTACCTCCCACTTTTTAAAAAAAAATTTTGAGACAGGGTCTTGCTCAGTCACCCAGGCTGGAGTGCAGTGGAGTGATCATAGCTCACTGCAGCCTCAAGCTCTCGCTTATGGCCATTTTAAAATTGGGTTAATTATCTCCTTATTATTGAGTTGTAAGAATCTTTATATATTCTGGAGACAAATATTTTATTAGGTGTATGTTTGTTTTATTCTGGAGCTTGTCTTTTGGTTCGTTTTGAAGAGCAAACTTTTTAAATTTTGGTGAAGTCCAAGTGCAATTTATCAATTTTTTTCTTGTATTGGTTGGTGTTACAGTTAAGAAATATTTTTCTGGCCATGCACGGTGCTCATGCCTGTAATTCCAGTGTTCTGGGAGGTTGAGGTGGGCAGATCACTTGAGCCCAGGAGTTCAAGACCAGCCTGGCCAACATGGCAAAACCCTGTCTCTACTAAACATAAAAACATTAGCTGAGCATGGTGACAGATGCCTATAATCCCAGCTACTCCAGAGGCTGAGGTGGGAGAATCATTTGAACCCAGGAGGCAGAGGTTGCAGTGAGCCAAGATGGCACCACTGCCCTCCAGCCTAAGTGACAGAGCAAGACTCTGTCTCACAAAAAAAGAAAAAAGAAAAAAGAAAATTTTTTTCCAACCCAAGGTCACAGAGATTTACTCATATTTTCTTCTGAAAGTTGTATAGTTTTAGGTTTCTTTAGGTTTCCTACCCATTTTAACTTGTGTGTATATATTCATCTTTTTTATTTTTTATTTTTTAAAGGTATATATTCATCTTTTTTATTTTTTATTTTTTAGGCACGGTCTGTCTCTGTTGCCCAGGCTGGAGTGTAATGGCACCATTACACTCCATAGCTCACTGTAGCCGCTACCTTTTGGGCTCGGGTGGTCCTCCCACCACTGCCTTCGAGTAGCTGGGACTACAGACGGCAAGCCACTACGCCCAGTTAATATTTTTTTATTTTTTGTAGAGATAGTGTTTTGCCATGTTGCTCAGGCTGGTTTCAAACTCATGGACTCAAGTGCTGCCCCCGCCACAGCATCCCAAAGTGCTGGGACTACAGGTGTGAGTGACAACACCTGGCCCAAATGTATCTTTTTGCACACAGATATTCAATTGTCCTAGCACCATTTGTTGAAAAAACTATCCTTTCCTCAATTGAATTACCTTGGCACCTTTGTGGAAAATTAACTGACCATAAATACAAGGGCTTATTTCTAGGCAGTCAATTCTGTTCTGTTAATCTATATATCTATTCTTATGCAATATCGCATGGTCTTAATTACTGTAGATTTATAATAAGTTTTGAAATCAGGATGTGCATAAGTCTATCTGACTTTGCTGTCTTGTGAGAATGTTTTGGGTAACTATTTTGATCTTAACTCATTATGGTATTCTGCTCCAAAAATAACTATGACACTTCAGTGATGCTAATGGGAGAGATGATGATAGAATTAGAAATAATGAGTTCATTTTTTTTTTTTTTTTTTTACATCCTGTAGCATATGCTTTTGGGTAACCTCAGCTCAGCGAGGGCCCATCTTTTTTATTTGAAAGGGTTTGATTTTTGGCAATGACATCAAGTCATGATAGCCAGATCTGATGCATAAGATGAGTCATTCAGCTGTAGTATCACATTTTAGGTAAAAAGATGAATAAGGATTACAACCATGTAAAAATCTATGTCCTTGTGGGAAATAAAGAAGAAAAGATGTCTAAACGATAGCATGAGCTCATTCTTTCAACAATTATATATTGGCCACATGTGATATGTTGACTACTGTGCAAGTTTTAGGGTATATAAATATGTGCAAAGAAACACTGGAATTGTGTTTTACCCTATCTCATGTTTGTAATCGTTCTGTAACATCTTTTTTTTTTTTTTTGCTAATTTTTACTGGACAATTGACAAAACACATATTACATGCCAGATTCTAATTTAGTTGCTTGGGTTAGAGAAGTGAACACATTCAACAAAGTTCCTTCCTCCGTAGAGCTTACATTCTAATTGGGAGAGACAGACAATATCTAGACAAACATGTAAATATAGAACATATTAGATAGAAGTTCTTCGGAGAAAACTAGAGCAGGGTAAAAGGGAAGGAAGATTATGGGGGTAAAATTTCATCTAGGAAGATCTCTGTAGTAAGGTAACATTTGAACATAGACCTGGGCTCAATACAAGCAGACTATAATATACAGTTAGTATTCAGATATTTTAGAATCACAGATTCTCAGATTTCAAAAGGACTTTGAAATACATGAATTTTCTATCACTTCTGTATGTGATCATCTGGTGTTTGCTTGAATATCTTCAGTGAAAACAGCACATCTTCAAAAGCTCACTTCATTGTTGGATGACTCAAATCTTCAGAAAAATCTTTTTATTGCTTTGAAACTAGTCTCTTGAAAAATCAACATATTTTAAATTTTGTCATTGGAACAACCCAGAATATCGTCTCATATGGATTTCTTTTTCCACCCCTCCCCCCAAATCTTATGTTTCCCATGAGTGACTCTGAAATGGCTCCAAAAGAGAAAGCTTAATGCCTTTTGTTTGTTTTTGTGTGTGTTTTTGCTATGTGGCAGCATCACTGGAAAAAACCATTATGGTCTCTCAAAGACACGACCTTAAAAACAGCAGTCATTTAGATATCCTAGTATATTTGTTACAAATCACTCCGATTATAATAATAATCACAACTCACTAATGATCTTATGAGTTGGTTCAATTCCTGGTTCCCCCTGTAAGTATCCTTCACAAGCTTTAAATCTCCTGGATACAATTCTGCTGAGTGATCAAACACTATCTGCCTGACCCTGACTAGAATTAAATATGGTAAATAATTTAGTTTTCTTTGGAACCTTGTCTACATTGAAAAAATCCAATCACCTATATGTTCCAAGCATCAGCATTTTGTATTTTGAGATTTTTACTTGGTCACATTATGTTTTTGGATAGAATTGTTTCAATAATACTCCAAGCCTTTTGACAGTTAATATTTTGTTAAAATAAATCTGCCTTGGGGGAGAATTTTTTCATAGTTCTGGCTTCCCAGTGAGATATATTCAGATACACTCAGATGCATACTATCTCCCAATATATTGGCAATTCCCTTTTTAGTGAAAACAGAGCTTCCCCTTTCAACTTTTTTTTCCTTTTGGTTTCCTCCTGAAAATACTATCATTTGTTTGTTGGTTTGTTTATTCAACACACATTTACCAACTACCTTGTATGGAACAAGTCTGTGCTGGAAGCTGGGATTATAAACAGAAAATGGAAATTGATCTAGTCTCTGCCCTCAAGGAGTTCATACTCCTGGGAGAGGCAGACAGCTGACAGTAACATAGTGCAGTGATGCCTCTAGCCAGGCGCCGGGGAGGGAAGAACCGTGGGGCACAGATAAAGAAGCAATATAGCCTATATGAATGGAGTCAGAGAAAGTGCAGAATCAGATAGAGCTTTCCAGGCCGAAAGAGCAGCTTCTGGGCAAATGCACAGGAGTATGGAAACAAAAACCAAAACCAGACTATTTGGCATAGGGGTGCAGAGTAGGTGGAGATGAGGCAGAAACTGGCCCTGGTTCATGTACTACTTTTTAAAAATGGCTTTGGTATCCACCCCTCCCCCCTCTTAATAGCCCCCAGTATCATGCCTTTCACATGGTAGGTGCTTATACTTGTTGAATATTTCTTTATTTGAAGGGCCTTCTAGGCCATGTCAAAGAGTTTTGGACTTTATTACTATCTAGTGTTAGGTGGATGTAACATTACCCCATAGCATCATCCATAGCCATAGTTGCCTAACAGGACACTGTTCACCTTAGCAAGTGTCCTGATTTAATGGAGACTCAACAAGAGAGTGGCAAAAACTCACCAGTTCCTCCAAAAATCAGCAATACCGGACCTGCCAGTAGATCTGGTGTTTCCACAATTAGTATTTATAGGGTGATCAGAGAGAGCTCCTAAATGTACACATATCTAATTCCTACTTGAGCCTAACACTCTCTATGGAAGGAGACTCCCACTTGCCTATAGGTGAGTCACTTTGCTTGCGGCTTACGTTCTTGTGGAAATGTTGCAAGCGTTTAAAAGCGTTGCAAGGCCCTACCGATTGTTTGTTTTCTAACTTTATTAATCTCCAAATTTCAAGAAGAATTTGGTAATTTCAGAAACTATTCCCATTTTAAAAGATTTGTTTAGGCATTCTTATTTGTATCCACCAAACAGAGTTAAATGAACATATTATACAAATATATTTAATTATTAATTATATATAATATTTATATGTCATATGTAATATATATTTCATATTTAATTAAAATCCTCATTTCCACTGATCCTCTGCTTTATTCTACTATAGGCTTGTATTTTTATTTTATTTATTTATTTTTTTGAGACAGAATCTCGCTCTGTCGCCCAAGTTGGAATACAGTGGCACGATCTCAGTTCATTGCAGCTTCTGCCTCCCAGGTTCAAGTGATTCTCCTGCCTTAGCCTCCCAAGTAGCTGGGATTATAGGCACCCAACACCACACTGACTAATTTTTGTATTTTTTAGTAGAGACAGGGTTTCGCCATGTTGACTGGTCTCGAGCTCCCGGTCTGTAGTGATCCGCTCACCTCAGCCTCTCAAAGTGTTGGGATTACTGATGTGAGCCACCACACCTGGCCTTCTATAGGTTTTTATCACTCACAGATTTAATATATGTATTTCAGTGATGAAGGAAGGAAGGAAGGGAGGAAGGAAGGAAGGAAGGAAGGAAGGGAGGGAGGGAATCTCCATCTGAGTATATATCACTGTTAGCTAAAACTCAACTTGCCCCAAACCAGTGTTTTAATTTCCATTTATACTTTCCCCACCCACTCTCCCAGCCTTCTATGTTTCTTTTCTTTTTTCTTTTTTTCATTTCTGTTGTCACTTTTTTTTTCTTTCCAACTTTTATTTTAGGTTCAAGGGGTACATGTACAGGTTGCTGCATGGGTAAACTGCATGTTGTGGGGGTTTGGTGTACAGATAATTTTATCACTCAGGTAATCAGCTACGTTTCCGAATATAGGATCCTCATCCACCACGTGTTGCAGCCTGTGTGCTACCTTTGTCTCCTGCCTTCACCAACATCATTATATTCCTTTGGAAGACCTAAGCTCTTATATTTTAAACAGCTCTTTAATCTTACTTCATTTCTTGCTGTTCCCCTTGCTTGAATCTAAGCCGCTGTCCTCATTTTCTTGGATGATGGTCATGACGAACTAGCAGTTTCCCTGGTGCATTGCTGCATGATTCTTTCCCCTTTACCACAATGCAGCCAGAGTTAACCTTTTAAAACACAAATCTCATCAACTAGTTCCCTGGCTAAAACCCTTGAATGGTTTCCATTGTCCTTCAGATAGAAACTTCAACTGTAAGCTCTGGCCCTTCCAGCATCAAGCCCTACTGATCTTTCCAGCTTCAACTTGGGCCACTTCTTCCAACTCTCACACTTGAGCCACTTTGGGCTGAATTGTCCACACATCCTTCATCCCCAAGTCATTGCACTGCTCCTTTCTTGGCCTGGAAAGCCTTTGCATCTTCTACTTTACTCAAATCTTAAGTAACACTTCCTCAGGGAGGTCTTTCCTGATGTCTGAAGCCAGCTTAGTTCTCCCAGCTCCCACAAAACTATTTTATGGTAGTAGTATCCCACTTGGGATTACATGTTTCGAAGAGGTCTTCGCAGGAAAGGCCTTTTCTCCAAGGAAGAAAACATGTCTGCCCCATTTGCCATCCTCAGGGGCTAGCATAATTAGTAAGTGTTCGGGAAGTAATTAAACACACACACACACAGAGAAAGAAAGCAAAACAAAACAATGCAAAACTGATGAGTTGGATAGTAGGCAAGGCAAGAATAAATCCAGCGTTATAGAACCCAAGAATTATACAATGTTGGGAACCTCTTTAATAATATAAAATTATAAATACAAAATTAGTTATAAAAGTGAAAATGTATTTAAAACAATTAATAGAAATCATGATGAAGTACTGGGTCTTAGGTGATTTAGACTTCTTTCTTCTGTGATGTCTTTAAGGAGTTTATTAGAACTGCTTTCAGAGAAATGCCACTTCATTGTAACCTGGCTTCTCTCCCCACCAAGAGCTCTCTACTAATCCTGGAAACCCCAACACCCACAAGGACCTGAAGCTCACTCTTCATGGTCAGTCTGCCTTTCAGTGTGTCCCCCAGTGTAATGAGTGAGCCCAATTGACCACTAAGTGCTCATATCTCATAGTGGCATTTTTGTCCCTTTCATGGATGCCTTTCTTATTTAAATTGCCCTCAGTTTGCTGGTGAGTAAACATTGATATCATATTATAAACCAAAAATAAGATTCTAAGCACCTCCCCCCTCCTCCATTCTATTGAACAGACAGCCCTTTGGGCCAAGGAGATCCCAGAGAAACCTGAAAAACTGAATTTTGGCCATGACAGGAAGGTGGTCGGACACACCTCATTATACCCTCTCCATTTTGGAGTTTAAGCACAACTGGCCAACATTAACATCAGAAATCATAATGAAACCGCCTTTGCAAAATTATGACTGAGGCAGTGAAAGAGATCTGACTTAACTGACTCCATCTTGCTTCTAACCTCCAAGCTGTCCTTGTTCATTCTTGAGTGTAGGCTGAACTAATTTTGGGAGAAACTTAGTTTATAGTTTAAAACAAAGATGATAACAGCCCTTTCCCAAAGTAGACTTGCTTCTTTCCAGGAAACTAGATTGCCTTTGTAGGACTAATATTAGCCACAAGATTAGGAATCATGGTTTACGAGTCATGCAGCTGGAGGCTACAAGATTCTGACTCTTCCTAAACTGCTCCTAAGATCAATGCTTGAGATATTTTGCAGACCCTGCACCTGATAGCATCGCCCAGATGGATAAACTGGCTCATCTGATCTTGTGGCCCCAATGCAGAAACTGACCCAGCACAAGAAGACAGCTTCGACTCCTGTGATTCCATCTCTGAGCTGTGACCAATCAGCACTCCCGGCTCACTGGCTTCCCCTCACCCACCAAGTTGTCCTTGAAAACTCTGCTCCCGAAATGCTCAGGGAGGCTGATTTGAATAATAAAACTCTAGTCTCCCCCACAGCTGGCTCTGTGTGAATTACTCTTTCTCTATTGCAATTCCTCTGTCTTGAAGAATCGCTCTCTCTAGGCAGTGGGCAAGGCGAACCCCTTGGGAGGTTATAGTAAGACTGACAAAACTTCTCTGGTGGCAATAAGATTCCAAATTCCAACATGACTCTGGTATAGCATCACATATTCTCTGAGGGCTGCCTCCTATGAGACTTCATTTACTTAACAAGGGCCTTGGCTTCTGCAACCTCCTTGTCTTAGCTCAAACATTTTTCTACTGACTTCCTATGTTTTTAGACAAAGTTTAACTCTTTCAACTAATGGCCCCGATATCGTGCCTTTTTCTTTTTTTTTTTTGAGACGGAGTCTCACTCTGTCACCCAGGCTTGAGTATAGTGGCGCAATCTCGGCTCACTGCAACCTCCGCCTCCTGGGTTCAAGCCATTCTCTTGCCTCAGCCTCCTGAGTAGCTGGGACTATAGGCGCGTGCCACCACACTCGGCTAATTTTTGTATTTTTAGAAGAGACGGGGTTTCACCATATCAAACTGGTCTTGAACTCCTGACCTCATGATCCACCTGCCTCAGCCTCCCAAAGTGCTGGAATTACAGGCATGAGCCACCACGCCCAGCCTATCCTGTGTCTTTAGGCTGAACTAATGTACATCTTCCATGTATGATTTATGTCTTTACTTATAACTCCTATCTCCCTAAAATGTATAAAACTCCCTTAAATGTATAAAACTATAACCCAACTGCCTTGGGGACTCTTTCTCAGAATCTCTTGAGACTGTACCTTGGGCCATAGTCACTCATATTGACTCAGAACAAACCTGTTTAAATATTTTACAGAGTTTAGCTTTTTCATCAACAATATGTTACATTATCATTGGCAAATTTGGGAAACTGGAAATTCTTTTATTCTCACAAATGTTGAGTCTACTGTTAACAAGCTATTCCTAACTTTCACCCTCCCTCTGCACCTGCCTTTTTAAAATGAAGTCTTAATCTAATTTCTCTCACTGCACAGGTGCAAGGTTGCTGCCTGAAATAGATCTAACATGTTTCCCAGTTACACGGAAGGGTTTGGGTTTTCAACATTTCCTACGGATGATTTGTAATTAGGCTGCTGAACTAATGTAATGGCTCCTAAGGAAGTTAAGCTTCCGACATTGCTCAGTCAGTTTGCTGGGAGCTTCTCAGATAGCTGGAAAGAGGCTCCCGGGGGAGAATGTCAGGCAGAGGTCAGGCTCTGTACAGACAACAACCAAACAGGCCAAAGGGATCAGATGAGAACTGGCAATATCCTTATCAAGTCTTCACTCTCAGGTTTGGCAGCCAAGCAAATCTCCCAGCTATGCCAGCCTGTGGTAGTGAGCATGAGTCAAATTTAAAATTATTCGAGCTATTTATAATATCTTGCAATTTTATAACATTTATAGTTTATAAAATACTTTTATATGCAGTCAATGTGCCAGGCAGTACAACATGCTAATATGATCTTCATTTAATAATTGTGTATATTAACACTTAACGTGTTTGAGACAACACTTGCTGAACTAAACAGTACTGAATTAGTTCCATTTTACAAAGGGTAAAAGTGGGTTCTGAGGTTCTGAGAGGTTAAAAAATCCCTGTAAGTATGCCCAGCTAGTAAGTGATGGGTATGGTTATGTTCTAATGAGTCCAAACTGCTTCTCACATTGAGATCTACTAGTTAGGCATTCAAAATGTATCAAAAAGAAAGAAGGATGGGATGAAAGACAAAGATTTAAAGATTTGTAATAGAGCATCTAATGCTTCACCTGTGTATAGTAGGTCTACTTATTGTTTGTTACTCTGATTCAAACATGTAATAATGAGTCCTACATAAGCAAATAGAAAGATAAACTGATAATGTTAAAACTGTAAAGACCAAAGAAAAAGATTTTCAGAAAAAAAAGAGAAATAGCTGAATTTATCAACCAAGTCTTTCATCTTACACCGTAGATGGTGAATATGGAATTCCACTTATGAAACAGGAAGCAGATTTAAGTTCTAATAAAAGGACATTTTACTTGAGGTGGACTAGAAGGTTCTAATAAAGCTCACCTAAAGTTCTCATAAAGGAAATTTTCCTGGAGGTGGAGTAGAAGGTCTTCCATTCATTCCAGCAATTACCTGTCCTGAAACCCCGAGTGTTGGTCTGACAAGTTTGGACAGAGTTGTTCGCTGTAGTATTAAGATGAATGATGTGGAGGGTTAGCACCCAAGACAGGGATCTCCTTGGTATGGTTCCTTCCTCAGGGTCATGACAACTGTCACTTTAGAAGACTCCAGTTCCTGCAGGTAAGTGCTGTATTAAAGGGCAGAAAAGTTGAGATCTTTTGTGAATGGGGTAGAGAGGTAAAGTCAGTTTCAAAGTACAGGAATACGAGGACTCAGTGTGGCCTGACAATGGGACAGTTAGTGCTTGAAAGCTGATATCTGGTTACTGAGACTTTTTATTTGAAATTTTATCATGAAAATCAAAGGCACTCTCTTTTCACACAGACTTGCAGCTCCTAACTGACCTTTACTTCCACAGCGCCCTGGCCCTGCGTTCTTGAGATCTAGGGCCTGTTGAATATTTGCCTTCTCTGATTGCCCCCGCCGGGAGTCCCCAGTTTCTCTTTGTTCTCCTTTCTATGCATCTTCAGTGAATCGGAGCTGGTTTTCAGAGAAGTTACAAAAGACCCATCCCACTGGTAACATGATCCCTTGCCAATTCCTGCCCTTAACAGGACTGGAAACTTTCACTTTTAGCTCTCCTACCTACATGTTTTGTTGCATTCGTTTTCTCAAATATATATTTTTAAAAGGTAGAAAAGTTATATTACAAACAGCATGAAAATGTCAGAGGCTGGCAGAGCAAGCTAAATGTGTTCGGGTAGAGGTCCAGTAAGATTGGTGAAGGCAGCGCTTGTGTTGCCCTTGAAGAAAGTGTCATCATCTGCTTTTACTGGCCTTATCAGCAGGGCAAAACCAATAAATCATGTGCTGCCAGCACAAGAACCAAGTGCTTTCCTCCAAGCCAGATGATTCCATTGTTGTGCTGGGCCTCTCAGGGAGGTTGTAAACATGGCATTCTCTGCCAGTAAGACACATGCTCCTCCTGTTCCTTTTTTTGTTTTGTTTTGTTTTAAGGAGACATATTGAGGTGAAATTTACATATCATAAAACTCACCTACCTTAAGTGTAACATTCAATGATATTTTTTCTTCTAGTAAATTTACTGAGTTGTGCAACTACCACCACAAACCAATTTTAGAACATTTCCATGATCTCAAAAAGATCCCTTGTGCCCATTTGTAGTCAACCTTTGGCCCTATGCTCTAGCCCCAGGAAACCTCTAATCTGTTTTCAGTCTCTTGATATTCACTTTGTCTGGATATTCTATATAAATGGAATCATACAATTTGTGGTCTTCTGTGTTTGGTGTCTTTCACTTAACCCAATGTGTTTGAGGTTCACCTAACCTAATGTGTTTGAGGTTCACACATGTTGTAGCTTGTTAACAAACAGGATCCCATTGTCTGGCTATGCCACATTGTATTCATCCATTCACCAATTGATGGACATTTGAATTGTTTCTGATTTTTGGCTATTGTGAATGATGCCTTCCTATTCTTGATGAGCTAAAAATGATGATATGGAAAGAACTTGGGATTTGGAGTCAGTTCCTAGGGATTTGGAGTCAAGTCCTAGCTCTGACATTTACTACTTTAGTTAACTATAAGATGTGTCTTCTTAGTTTTCTTATCTATAGAGTGGAGATAATTAACCCCGTCCCTCCCCTATTCCTAGAGTAGCTGTAAGAATCAAGTGGGGTGATGTATGTGAAATTCTTTATGAACTGTAAAACCTAGAATAAATGAGAGACATTATTGAAGTAGTCTTCCCAGATGTATCCAAATGGTCTAGATGGTCCTCAAGATATTTTCTATATTCATAGAACAAATTATGAAGCCTTTGGCTGTAGAAAATATCTATACTTTTCTTCTATGGACTTGGGGTTCCCATCCTTTTTCCTTTATCAAAGTCCATTATTTAAAAAAATGTTCAGATATCATTCTACCTCTCTTAAATGTACTTATATTTTAAACCTTATTTTTGATTGTCAGATAAGGTTTTCTGTTGAAGAGAGGGTCTTCAGATACTCCATAATCATTGTAGGAAGTATACAAATCATTATACTTGAAGTTCTGATTTAATCAGGGCACCCTCCAACCCACAGACTCAATTTAGTTTCTTGGGTACTTCAGGTGATTATGAAGGGCAGGCCCCCAGTGAGGGGACTGGGTGCAGAGTCGAACCTAGGTTGATGGGTTCCAATGAGTCAAAGGAAAGTCTAAGCAAATGTTGGCAGCCTCCAGTCAAAGGTGATTAAAATTGTTGCTTCACTGAAATGATATTAAACCAATGTGGGTAACCATATATGTAGGGGTATTCAGACACTCAGGAACATAGCAATTGCACAGAACATGCAATTGCTGACCACTGCATGTCATGCCTGGATATTTAACTTCCACAAAACCTAGAAAATAGCTTCCATGGGAAAACAGCGTAGACTTTGCTTCAAACAGAAAGAACTGGCTACTGTTTTTCGCACCACTCAATCCAAAGGTAAGTATCACTTTTAGTGCCCTCCACATCTTCTACCTGATCCAACCATATAGGATGCTTCCAAGAAGTTTTACCTTAAATCTCATTGAGAGATTCCAGAATGGAAGAGTTCCAGAGCAACAGCAATGGCTGTTCCCAGTTTCCTGGGGTCTGAAGCACAGAATGTGAGTGCCTGTCAAGTGCCTCTGATAGAATCACTGGCTAATCCAGCATTAGAACTCAGGCACTCCCAGTGCCCAGATTCAAATTACTAGACTGTCTCTTTCCCAAAACAGCAAATCCCCCGACATCTCCAGCACTCCCTGAGGTTACACAACACGGGGAACTGAGGTCAAATAAGTCTATTCCTTCTACTCATCTTCTCCCCTGAGAAGCCCTTTCTTCCCTTGACAACAATTGATAATTAAGGCTTTACTAAGGAAAAGAATATGTGGTGGGTTATTGCCTAGAGACAATTCTCCGCAAGTTTTCATTCCGTGAATGTTGTCAAAGTATTTAAAAATGACAGTGAGATGCCATATGCATTCCTAACATTTTCTTTTTGTATTTTCAGGTATAATGACAATCTACAGTCATGTACCATACGACCAAGGTTCTTGACTTTTGCAGCTCTGACATTGGCACTGCCACTATGTAGTAATAATGATGAGAGCTCAGGTTTCATGTGCACTTACTCTATATTGGATATAGTACTTTAGACACTTAGTTCATGCCTTGTCCAAAACCAAGCAGCTAATAATTTGCAGAGCCTGGCTCAAAGTGGCTCATAGTCTGTTTTTATTTTTATATTTTAATGATACTATTTATCTGTATAAACTTAAGACACTGTAAAGGTAATTGATATCTTTTGTGGTATCTTTTTGTATTTTTTAAGTTGACAACAATTGTATATATTTATGGTATACAACATGATGCTTTGAAGTATGTGTATATTGTAAAATGGCTATATTGAGCAAATTAACATATTCATTACCTCATATACTTTTTTTTTTGTCATGAGAACGCAAAATCTACTCTCTTTGAGGTTCTCAAGTATACAATGCACTATTTTAACTGTTGTCACAATGTTGTACAATACATTTCTTGAACTTATTTCTCCTGAAATTGTGTATCCTTTGACCAACATTTCCTGAATCCCCTCTTCTCCTGCCTCCTGGTGACCGCCATTTTACTTTTTGCTTCCATGAGTTTGCTTTTTTAAGATTCTTCATATAAGTGAGATATTTGTCTTTCTGTGTCTGGCTTATTCCACTTAACATGATATCTATTTAAGTACAAAATATGTGTCCTTGCCAACTGCGTTACCTACAGTACTGCAATATCATGCCATATTTCAATGCATGTGTGTATGTCTATGTGTGTATTACATATGTATGTGTGATGTACTTGTGTGTATATATGTGTATAATGTGCATGTTGTTTCATAAAAAACTTGAAGCAGCCTACATTTTTAAAAAATAATTTCAACATTTATTTTAGATACGGGGGTGCATGTGAAGGTTTGTTACATGGTTATATTGCATGATGCTGAGGTTTGGGGTCTGGATCCCTTCACTCAAGTAGTGAGCATAGTACCCGTTAAGTAGTTTTTCAACCCCTGCCCCCTTCTGCCTTCCCCCTTCCTCCCCCTCCTCCTCTTCCTCCCTCCTCCTCCCTCCTCCTCCCCCTCCTCCCCCTCCTTCCCTTTCCCCCTCCTTCCCCTTCCTCACCCTCCCTCTCCCTCCCTCTCCCTCCCTCTCCTCCTCCCTCTCCCTTTCCCCCTCCCTCCTCTCTCTTCCTCCCCACCTTGCTCTATGTAGTAGTCCACAGTATCTATTGTTCCCATCTTTATGTCCATGTGTACTCAATGTTTAGCTTCCGCTTATAGGTGAGAACATGTGGTACTTGGTTTCTGTTCCTGCATTAATTTTTGTAGGATTATGACCTCCTCCAGCTGCATTCATGTTGCTGCAGCAGCTTATAATTTTTATATTCCTAAGTAATTTCTGATTGGAAGGTGACTATATACATAAGAGTATGAAACTTGAAACCAAAATTTGCATAGGAATTTCTGGTAAAAGGTCAGTGACAAGAGAAGGGCTTACATACGTATGTTCTCTGTGTCATAAGATACTCCATCTTGTTAGAGTTTCCGTGCTGTCTGTCCCAAAGTTTCTGGTTGTTCAAAAGCCTGCATTAAAGGCGGCGTTACCTATGAATATTTGCTGCACATTGATACAATCGTTTTCACATCTTCTGCACTGACACCCTATTACGGGGAAGCATGTTCTGTGGCTAATTAACGTGATTAAATCATATTTTTCAGGAGGCACTTGGTTTCAATGTCCTTCTTAAAATTATCTTTAGCCAGAAATGGAGATCCTATTTAATGATGGCCTATGGAAAGATAAAACATGTTTAATGAGAGTTCAGATCGGCTTTTTTCCACCCGGATCCTCTGTGTGATACAAAACAAAATCCACAGGGACTAAAACAGTCATAGACATCTTGGCAACATGGGGGAAGATGGCATCCAAACTCTGCCATGTTGATTCCACAGTGGTTAGACAGGCTCCACTGTAGAATGTTTGGCTTCTTCTAATGCTGACTGGGTAGGAGCAGCTGTTACCCTTTCCCGGATAAAGTGACATACTCTAGAAGAAACAGAGTCCTAATGAGATGGAAATTAATTCCTTTTTCCATCCAGCCATCTCAAAAACAAATACACTGCTAGAAAAACCCAAAATATGGTGAGCAAAAGATCAAATCTGATTTAGATATAGCAATTGCTTCTTTTTCATAAGACGCATTTTTCTCTTGCTTCATAAATGCCAAAAAACCCACTTTTAAAACCCATAGCATGTGCAGTTAATTCATATCTTTATATCCAAGTATTTTTTGAATATTATCTATACAAATATATATCAAATAAAATGTCAAAGCTTTAGTGAGCAAAAGTTTAATATATGAAGTATCATAAAACGGACTTATAACCTCAATATGATTTTTTATTAGAGTAATATTTTTAGGTAACAATACATTTAACCACATCTAAGAGTACAACACAAGAATAATAAAATCTTGTATACAAGATGTTACAATTAAAGATAAATACATTACAGTTTAATTTACATATAAAAATGTCCTCTAGGGAATACAAGAAGTTAAAATTATAGCCCTAATTGTACAATTTTTTCATACTTATTTATCTTTCAAAGGTAACTAAAGCTACATACAACTTGAAAACTTTACAGACCAGTGAGATATTACTGTTGAAAGAATATAGTAACAAGGTAAAAATAAATATAAGAAAAATACATTATTAAAATCTAAGAAAAATAACATTAAATAATTACATTATAAGATTACATAACTCACTCAGAAATTTAAAACTATTATTTCACCATGATGTCACTGATTATTTTTGTCACTTATTCAATGTATTTCAACAAATAATTATTGAACTCCATGCTCTAGGGAATGTGTTTGGCCCTGAGAAAGCACTAGAAAACAAAACAAAGATAGAACCTGCGCTCATAGAACTTATAGTCTAGTGGGAAGACAGCAGGGAACACAGGCAGCTGTAATATAGCATGACAAGTTCTGTGCTTAGGCTTCCCATCCTAGAGGAAGCAACATCTCAGCTGAGACCTATAGGGTAAGAGGGATTTGATCAGGTGAAAGGGTGCAGAAAAAGTGGAAAGAGTTCCAGATGAGAGAAGGAAATGCAAAGACCCTGAGGTTAAAATAGAGCATGGTCTATTCTACAGCAGTGGTTGCCCATACAAAGGTCCTCAGATATTTGATGGCTCACAGTGAAATTCTCACTCATCAGTGGAGAAATGAGAGCAGTGTGAGGTCTTTTCAAAGTAAAAGTCATTCAACTTGAATGACTGAGTTTACAACCATCTTATTTTCTGGCATTAAAATGACCCTTCTTTTATGAAATGATGGTGATAGTAGACGGTATTTCTTAATGACTCTTTTTGAAAAATCAACACAACAAAACCTGTTGGTGTATGACACCTTAAAGTCTGGGGATCACTGTTTAAAAAATAAAATTCTAGAAGGTTCAAGGGAAGGGAGGAAAGGGAGACATCTAGAGATGAGGCTAGAGAAGAAGGCAGGAGTTAGATCATGAAAGTTCAAGTGAGAACGTTGGAATTGAAGAGCAATGGGAATGATCTTAAGCAGAGAAGAGAAAGTCTATTATATTTGTAAAAGGCTATTCTGAGATGCTGTGTGTAGAAAGTGTCTGGGACAGGGCAAGACAGAGGCAGGGGAGCCAGATAAGCAGCACTGTATTTTCCAGGGAAAAAGAAGATAATAGACTTAGGGCCAAATGGGGGTGGGGTTGAGGGGTGGTGAGTGGAAGATGACTTCAGGAGACAAACTTAATAGGATTTGGTGATTTGTCTTATTGGGTGAGGAAAATGGGATTGTCAAGCCTAACGTCCAGGCTTTTTTCTTTGGAAACTGAATTGAGCATTGTGCTAACTATTGAGCTCAAGAAAGAGCTTTTTTTTTTTTTTTTTTTTTTTTTTTTTTTTTTTTTTTGAGTTCATCTGGGGACATGTTGAATTTGAGGTGTCTCTGTGTTCAAATGTTCACTAGGTCAATTGTCTACATAGGTCGGGAGAACATGAGAGAAAGAGTTGAGCTTCGGATAGAAATTTTGTAGTCTCTAGCAAAATGATTAAGACCATGGATGTGAATAAAATTTCCCAGAGAACAAAGCAAAGAGGGCTTAGGATATATAACTTAAAGAACAAAGAGAAGAGGGCTTAAGATATACAACTATAAGATTGGCTAGAGATGAGCTAGGCAGAAAGAAGCCAGAGACAGAGTGTCCAGGGAGGTGGGAGGACACCCAAGGGAACAGGTTTTGCAAGAAACAAGGAAAGAGGTATCATTTCAAGCAAGGAACAGGCAACAATGTTGAATGCTGTAGGAATCAATTGGAAGAGGAACTGAAGAATGTTCACTGAAATTTAGCAACAAAGAGATTGTCAGGGACCTTGAGAAAAGCAGTGGAGGGGTAGATGCCAGATCACAGTCTGTGAACTTACAGGCAGGAGGAGCTCTTTTACACAGCAAGACCTTGAGAGACAGGAGAATCCGACCAGCAACTGGCAGATGTGGGTTTGAGAAAGTGGTTATCTGTTTTTTAAACATAGAGACTTGATGTGGATATTGTAGGAGCCACTTGATAGAGAGAGTTTGATGACTTGTAGCAAACAAAGATACAAATCTAAGTTCAAAATACTATCTTTAAAAAATGCTAATGTCTTTAAAGACATAAATCATGGTGTTCCTGTAAGAACACATGATACAACTATAAAACTGTCAATGCATTTAGATACACTTTACAATTAAGGATTAAGGATGTAAAATAGTTACAAGAAATTATCTGAGGGAATCACATTTCAAAATATTTTTTAAAATCACATTTTAAAATACTAAGTTATGGCAATTTTAGCTCTTGTCCATAGAGATCATACTCTTTAAATAATATGTATCTTTGAATAGCTGGTGGTAGAGGAAGCTTCTCCATTGAGGCTGGCTGGCAGAGTTTCTGGAGACCCATAAGTCTTCGAATTTTTAACCGACACAAATGCTTCAATGAACAAGGATTCTCTAAAAGGAAAATAAGCAAAAAAAATTTTTTTAATAGTGGCTTCACCCCTAAGATATAACTATTTCAGAATAACATGAGTAGTGTATTCTGAAAAACATGTATGTACACTTTAGCAATGTGATTTTAAGTGAAATTCAAATTGTAATTGAACATTCTAGTCTACTCCTCTAGAATATAAGTTCCACGAGGGCAGATATTTAGTCTGTCTCCGTGCCAGGAAGAGAGTCTGGCTCATGGTAGGTGTTCAACTAGAATTTGTGGAATTAATAAATGCACTTAAGAAAGCAAATGCTCACATCTCTTCTTTATTTTTTAGAGCTAAGTATTATAGAGATAGATTTCTTTACTTTCTTTCTCCTACCAATCTGTCTGATAAATAATTATCCATGAAACATAGATGCAGATGATTCCACATATCATGAATAATCCAATCTGAGTTTTGTTTCCAGTGTCTGATACTTAAACCTTGTATATTCTCAAAAAATATACTAACATTATTTAAATATCTGATATTTTCAATTCTTACTTTATCTATATTATAATTGCAAGATTGATATTTTATAGCAGCAATATGAATGAATGAAGGAGCAGCATAGCATTCAGGCTTAGATGTGCGCTCTGGACCTGGTCAGCTTGGATTAAACTCCTAGCTCTGCCCCCTAATATTTGTGTGACCTTGGGCAAATCACTTGATGTCTGTGAGTTTGGTATTCCCATCTGTGAAATAAGGATAACAACAGTACTTATCTCATAGGGTTGTTTGAAGATTAAACAAGTCATGTAAAGTATTATAAAAGTGCTCAGTACATTGTAACCATTCGATAAATATTAACTGTCATTCAATGCAATAATAAACATGATCACATCTCAATTACGTTCGATGATATAAACAATTTATCTTTTAAAGTTAAAAACAATGTTCTCAAAAGTTATTGATGCAACATTACCAAAATAAGCAGAAAAAAAAATCTAAAAAAAAAGTACGATTTTTTTTTCCTAACAAATACGCTGCCTTACAGATAGCTGGAGGACTCCTGACATCCAGTGGTTAATCACACTCATAGCAATCAACTGGCTTCAACTCTAGTCACAATAATATATGATGGAAACAATAAAAAAACTTTCTGCCCTTATTCTTACTTGGATTGTCTTTCCAAAGTCATCAGAATTGGTAAGTATTTTGCAAAAAAAAAAAAAAAAAAGTGAGCAATCAATTTCCATTTAGAAGCAAAATCTGTTCTTTCTATGACAGGAAGTATAATGGTATCCTAGAGTCTGCGTTTTCAAGTAAGACAAACAAGAGTTCAAATCTTCACTTTGTTATTTTCTATGTCTATTACTTTGAGAAATTAATTTATCTAAGCCTCAGCATTTTTCTCCCCTTTGCAATCTCCAAGCTAAAAAAGAAGGTTTTAAGTTTTTTATTGCAAAATAAAATAAAGTACACATGTATAGTTTCGTAAGTTACATAAGTAATTATTGATTGAACAGCTATAATCACCTCCTAGGTCTATAGGAAATAGGACTTTGCCAGAGACCAAAGAAATTCTTCTACAATCCATCCTTCCTTATTCCTTTCCCCTGCCATAAATAACTACTCTTCTGACTTGTAATCACTTTCTTTAGAATTTCATCATCTAAGTGCACTATGCCTGCACTATAGTATTGACAATATATTTTTAAAATTTTTGCTATGTCCTTTAAGTCTTTTCTAATCTGCAGGTTATGCTCTCCATCCCCTTCTTGTCCTTTCAACTAATCTTTGAAGAACCCAAATGCTCTGTAGTTTCCCACAGCCTGAACTTTGCTGATTGCATTTTCGTGGTGCAGTTCCATGTCCCACTGTCTCCTCTATTTCTTGCAAATTGGTAACTGGCTCCAGATACTTAATCAGGCTTGGGTTTGATCTCTTTGGCAAAACTATAGCTAGTTCTGTGTTCATTCTTTGGGGGCTATGTTGATTCTCATTGACTACATCCATTAATTTATTGGGGGCTATATAATGGTGGTATCTAATTATATCTTTTAAAATTATTTAGAATACTTTTATAAAGGAAGGTTTTTGCTCATCTACTCTTTAGTTACTAATGGCACAGTTTATATATATATGTGTGTGTGTATATATATGTAAAGCAGAATAAATGCTTAAGTCTTTCTTTTTACAAGTTTTTAAGATAATGAGTTGATTTTCTATCATCTTCTGGAGCTGACCAGTTTTTTAAATAAATGTATATTTAATAAATCATTCTATTGTAAAGATACAAGTACACGTATATTCATTGCAGCACTATTTGCAATAACAAAGACATGGAATCAACCTAAATGCCCATCAAGAAAATTTGGTACATATATACCATAGAATACTATGCAGCTATAAAGAGGAATGAGATCATGTCCTTTGCAGGGACATGGATGGAGCTGGAAACCATTATCCTCAGCAAACTAATGCAGGAACAGAAAACCAAACACTGCATGGTCTCACTTATAAGTGGGAGCTGAATGATGAGAACACACAGACACGTGGAGGGGAACAACACATACTGGGGCCAGTCGGAGGGTGGCTGGGGGAGTTTCGGCATCAGGAAGAATAGCTAATGGATGCTGGACTTAATATCTAGGTAATGGAATGATCTGTGCAGCAAACCACCATGGTACATGTTTACCTGTGTAACAAACCTGCACATTCTGCACATGTACCCTTAAAACTTAAAATACAAGTTGAAGGAAAAAAAAGAAAAAAAGAAAAGAAACCCACAAATCATATATTTAAATAGATTGGTTTTAATTCATTGAAATCATTACCCTTTTTGAAACTTAAATTGTCCCATCTTTGGCCAGTTGGAGCCTCTTCAAGTTAGCCCCTGAATTCTTTTGTCATGAATCGTGTAGTCTTTGCTTTCTTTGCTTTCTGGTATGACCAGATGTTCCAGGTTCATCTTAATCATTTCCTTCCCCAGATGCAATCATCCATTTCTCAAAAACAAAACAACCTCCAGCAAAAACCCTGGTTTCTTTTCGTAGGAAATGGCATTTCCAGGCCAAAATCTGTGTCGTAGGAATGCTCATTGCTACTGGGTTTATCATTATTTCTAAGACTTATCTGTAAACAGACAGATGCACACACACACACACACACACACACCCCTGACATACACACCCCCACCCCCCACAGCATAGTCCTCATGCACACAGATGCTTTCAAGATACAATAGCTTATGAGTTTATATTGTTACTTCTAATTCAAATTCAGGACTACAGGATTTTTCTTTAATCACTTCTCTATTACATCTGTATTTTCTTTCTGACACACTGACAATCTTTGGTTTCAAGGATACAAAGAATGGAATTGGAATGTTCCTTAATTACTCATTTGCTGAATATATCTCTCATCCTCATCATAACAATATTAATATTATATCACCATCAATATTTTAAGATATTTAAAAATATGTATTTTAATTATTAAATATTATTTAATCTACTTACTAATATTCAAAAATGAATAATTGTGCTGTATCTGTCTTATCAGCGCATATAACCATTACGTGTTGCATCTTCTCCCTTTTAACTCTCACTTAGTCTTGGCATTCTGTTTAGTGTTAGTCCTGTTTAATACTAGTTCTCATGCTGATATCTCACTAATCATTTTGGGTTGTCTAAAGGCCATTTCTTAGTGGATCATTCAGACATCAGTAAGAGGAACAATATTTCCTGAGTTCTTGCATACTGACAACAGTTTGCCTACATTGATCATTGGAAGTCAATTTTGCTGCGTAAGCATCCTTGGCTCACATTTTCCTTCCATGAAGAGTCTTAAATATGTGACTCCATTTTCTTTTGGCATAAAGTATTGTTGATGAAAAGTTTAATAATAATCTATATTTTCCCTTACAAGTCACTTGTTCTTTTTGCCTATGTGCCCAAAGGATATAGTATTTTGTATATTATAGTTTCAAATCTTTCTTTTTTATTACAAGTTTTTCTTGAAACTTAGTTTTTTGCATTTGTTATGTTCTCTTGATTTGGTTTTCCTTTTCAAGGAATCTTATCCATGTATTGACTATTCTTTGTCGTCAATGTTTTTAACTGTCTTTCAAATCATTTTATCTAAGCTACAAGGATGCAAAAGCATAAGAATGATACAGTGGATTTTGAGGACTCAGGGGGAAGGTTGGGCCAGGGATAAAAGAGTATACATTGGGTACAGTGTACACTGCTTAGGTGATTAGGTGCATGAAAATCTCAGAAACCACCGCTAAACAACTTATCCATATAACCAAACACCACCTGTTTCCCCAAAACCTATTGAAATAGACAAATATATATATATATATATATATATATAAATCCTTTTATCTATTTCTTCATTTATATTTGATTTAAACTTTTTCTTTCATATCCTCTTATAACTCTCAATGTATTGTCGACTGTGTTGCTAGTTCTTGTTTTCATTCTAGTTCAGTCTTCACATTTGAAATAAATTTTTTCTAATTTTTATTCCTCATTCTTTCCTCAGTTGTTACCTGATTTCTGAATTTTTCAAATTTTGACTCATGTTGTTCATTCATATCTGATATTATTTTCCTCATGCTTTTTAGCTCATTTTGAAATAGCAGGTTTGAATTTTGATTGTTCGGAGAGTGTGTTTTTTTAGTTACGTATTCATTGCCCGTGGGGATATCATTCTGTTCTTTCTATTTTTTCTTACTATTATGGGATTTGACTGTGATATTTTCTGTTGTTCATTTTTATTTGCATTTAGTTTTCTTGAATTTTTAGAAGGATGCTTGGTAGCAGATAGCTCTTCTAACTTTACAGAGCTTCTTACTCTATTATTTTCTTGCAATGACCCAAAATGTGGTGGTTAGATCTCTGCGGTTTCCCGGCTCTGTCTGCCACCCCCACTTTTTTGTGGGTCCTTTCTTGTTTCTGTCCTGCTTGATTTTTGATTTTACTCTCAATGAGACCTAAGTCCAGGAAGGGAACTTAGAGAAGTGGTTTTCAAGAATGCATAGAGTCTAGACTATTTTGTAATTTCCCTTAGCCTTAGCTTTTTATTTGTAAAAAATAAGTATGATAATACTTAACTCTACAATATTTCATAGCACACTGTACATATACATTTCAGATACCTCACATGAACTTACCATATAATAAAAACATAAAAACGCTACTTTAGTTTTAAAACGAACTAAATTTATTAAGTAATTTAAATATTCTAGACACTAAGCACCTTATATGCATTATTTCTTTAGATTCCCACAACCACCTATGAGGTTAATACTATCCTACATCTACTTTGCAATGGGAAAACCTAGGCATAAGAATAAGTAACTTGCTCAAAGTCACACAACTAGAATGTCTATCTTGGTCTTTTTATAGGAAATAAAAAATCTTCTTCCACTTAGAGAAGCAAAAATGGTAACAATAAATTGTTGCTTTTTTTCATGAAAACATCAGTCCTGAATTACATATGCATTTTATAATCTAGCAATCCTACTCCGAGGCAAGGCCAGAATTCCATTTCATTCTAGGTCTATCTGACCCCAGAGCTCAATTTCTGGGCTAACAACACTATATTACTCTTCAGATTCTCCAAGTTTCCTGTTTCAGTTGCCGCAAAATCTCTTCTATTATAGAACTAATTCCAAGAGAAGGCTGATTCAGGTATATTAAAGATGCCAAATTATTTAAATGTCATATAAAATTCTATAATGCTTCTTTAGGCTTCATGAAATTGATGTCCAACTAGTTTTTGAAAGTTTATTTTCCCAAACTCATATTTTGAAAGTGAAAGCATCTCAAATCTATGATATTTTTCTGGGTTTTATTTGTATTGGGATTATTTTAAAATGTACTTTCACTGAAACTTGTATAATTCATTTTCATGATAAACTTTCATCTAGAAAAGACAAAATGGCCTGTCTATAAATACTAACCTATGATGATAGGACTTTGTCAATAAAGACCTCAGAGAAAGCATGTCAAAAAGAATAATTCTAATCCCTTCCATTAATTCATTTACACCATATTTATTGAAATGTACTACTTATTAGGCACTATGCTAAGCCTTGCGGATATAACAAGAAATAAAGTAGATCTCTAGCCACGTGGAGCTTGCAGTCTACATATTGTATGATATTATAGAAGTTAATTTTAAAAATAAATTGCAATCAGTACGTTAATATAGTTGTAGTATTACTCATTACACAATTACAAAGCCGGAAAATAAAAAGAAAAATGAAAATATGTATCTTACAACAGAGGAGGTGTTAAGGATGGTTTTAAAACCCAGATAATTCTGGAAATACAGTAGAGTAGCACAGAAAAAGTATCAAAGAAGACATTAAGAAATTTCCCCCATATGTGTTCTTAATTTAAAAATTGTAGGTGAAACTTTTGGTTTTTACCTAGTATTTGGCAGATTTCTGGCCATTCTCTCTGTACTTCTAGTGCAGACTTCAGTTTAGCACACAGAGGAACATAATCCATGTAATCTATTAGTATGCGAGTAACTCTGCCTACCAAGTGCTTCATCCAAGGAACTGTAATAAACTCACAGAACTGAGAGAATTGATAAAATTTAATTTAGTAATATTTTTTAATATACCATATACATAAACACTCAATTGTGTAATGGAAAAATTACTCTTTGTCTTATTACAGAAAATAAAAGATCCCTCCTTGTAATGAACAAAAATTAAAAATAAATTGTTTGCTTCTCTCTGTGAAACCGTCAGCCCTGAAGACTCGCCTGGCTTTGATGTGACTGTGGTCAGCAAAGCATGGAGGAGTCACGCTTCTTTCCATCTGGCCCCAATATTCCACCAAACAGGCAGAAGTGACTAATTGCCTACATTTTCACATTCTTCTACATTCAGTTTTCAAGTCAAGAAAACACAAACAGCATCTTTTTATTTTTTGGCGGGGGGCTAGATTTATGCTTATATCCCCATATCATTGCAAACAAAAGTTGAAGAAAAACTAAAATAGAAAAATTAGAGTTTATTTTTCTTGTCTTGTAACATCCCTAATTGAATGAATGGGTCTTAAATTAGGATGATGACCCAATATAAAGCAGAAAAGGCGTAACTCACCGGGTTATCTTTTATTACACAAGATGTCCATCCTGGCAGCACCTCTTCCTCTATCTCTGACCACACAAATGAATTTCCAAAGATGTCACCATGCATGCAGTCAAAGCACATCTCCACTTGATAGCCATTATTCAGCAATAGCCTCAGCATTACCTCGTCGTTTAGGGCATACTGAATGACACTGGGGAAACGAGTGTCATTCACATGCATAAAATAACAATTGACATTGGCGCCATGGGAGAGAAGCAGCCGGACAATTTCATAATTATTGGCCCTCACTGCCACAAGTAGACAGTTGAGGGGATCTAAGTTTGGGTCTGCACCTGCAGCCAGAAGGACTTCTGTGCAACGAACATCATTATTAGAAACGGCAAAATACAGCGCAGTCTTCCTCTCATCGTCATAGCTCTGGGAAATGTGGTCAGCAAGTAGAGTGTTGACATCAAAACCATTTTCAATGAGCAGCTCTAGACACTGTGCACTTTGTCCATCTGCTGCTGAGTGAATTGGTGTTAGCCCACTTTTCCGAATTGCATTTTTAGATGTTGCTGGGATAAGATATTTCAGTGCACTAAAAGAAAAAAAGTCAAATATCTACGTGCCATAAAGAAAATCAAGAAATTAAATAAACTACCATTCTAACTAGATAAGTGAATGCAAATTGTATAGTTTCCCTTATTTTCTCTAGATAACTTTGTAGTAAAACATTTAACCTTTGTCTGTGAGGTACAACTATTTAGTTTAGTGTACTGTAGCTCAGTTTTGATTTAGCTTTCTGTTCTCAATATTCCTAGGAAACTGCATCTTATACGTTTTTTCCTAGAATTGTGGTTCCTCGGGAACCCTCCCCATCTTCCAGTTCTCCCCTGAACAATATAATATTTACAGACAACCAATACTATTTTTAAAAATGTAGGAGAAAAGTAAGCCTTTCTAATGCCATAGAGGACTGTTTCGTAATCTTGACCATTAGGATCATGGGGTGATAGGATGTGACGCTGGATGTCATTTAGTCCAACTGCTTCATTTAATAGAACAATCTGAAGTCTGAAGAGGCAAAATGATTGTCCAAGGTCACACAGTTAGATGTAGAACAGGACGAGAATTTGGGCCTTTTCGAATTCTTATGAATTATTTCTCTTTCACTAATTCCTACACAATCTATTTTTAAATATTGACCACGTACATTCTGTCTGCTTCCATATAACTTGCAATTGAATTATTAGCCAAAAGAAGAGTCTTTAATATTCCATCAACCTTGCATCAGTCCAATTGAGATAACCAACCACAGTTTATATTTCTAAGTACATGTGATATAGTTGTGAGTTTCACACTTGACTAACCAGCTAGACATGTATGAGAGCCACATGCCAAGGATAACCTGATCTCTTGTGCCTACTTTATGAATTTATGAACACTGGGATTAAATCCAAGTAAACTCTAACAACATGTCACTTAGCATCAATTATGCATCACTGGCCACTTAACCAATGGCCCACTGAAAACTATAAAGCCCAATTACTTCAAAGTTTTTGATCTTATGAAATATATTTAATTGCCTAAAACCATCTTCTCATGGTGGGTAGTTTAATATAGTGATCTAGATTTCTACCAATGTGTTAATTTTGTACATTTTGTGATTTAAGAATCTATTCAACCATTTGTATGGAATGAAGAATTCTAAACTTATAACGAAACTTTTCTGTTCAAGAATATATTTGACATTATACTATAATATCTTGGATATGTTAGGAAATAATTGGAATAACACTGATAGTATCGTTACAAATTTTAATCCTTTGTCAAGGGCAAAATTTTTAGAAACTCTGTAGCCTTTTGTTAAATACGTTTGTAAACAAAAAGGCACTCTTGAGTGGCTTGTGGAGAATTCTCACTTATGGCTTAACTCCTTCTAAAAGAAAATTTCTTTTCATTATAAAAGTACTATAAATTCATTTTTTGGAAGTACAAGAATATCAAAAGGAGGAAAATTAAATGAGCTCTAGATATCTAAATATGGAGCATCAAAACCTGAAGATTATGCCTATTTCTCCTCAGATTTTGAAAGGTATTACATATAGACTTGTGATTATACTGTATATACAAATTTGCATTTTTAACTCAAGTAATTATCCTATAATTTATCACTCACAGATAATGCCCCTCATAGGCAGCTCGGTGTATAGGAAGATGCCCTGCTCGATTAGGTACATTTCCGCTTCCTCCATATTCCAGCAGGAGGGAAATGCAGTCGGGATTGCCACCTCCTGCTGCCTCAAACATCACCGACGCCCCATCATCCGCCAAAGCAAGCACATCACCACCTGGCCGTATAAAACATGTGGCATGATGATAACTGGATAGTATTGTTTAAACAATCCCCTTAAAAACAACCTGTTGTGGGACTCTGTGCAGTGGCTCACGTCTGTAATCCCAGCACTTTGGGAAGCTGAGGTGGGCGGATCATGAGGTCAGGAGTTCGAGGTCAGCCTGGCCAACATGGTGAAACTCTGTCTCTACTAAAAATACAAAAATTAGCTGGGCATGGTGGCACACGCCTGTAGTCCCAGCTACCCAGGAGACTGAAGCAGGAGAATCACTTGAACTGGGAGGCGGAGGTTGTGATGAGCCGAGATCACGCCGCTGCACTCCAGACTGGGCAACAGAGTGAGACTCCATCTCAAAAACAAACAAACAAACAAACACCCCCCACAAAGCCTGTTGTGTTCATTTCTGGTTAGGACTTAAAAAGTACAGAATTAAGGGCCTCTATGTTTTCTATATTTTCAATAAAACAGTCATGAATGCCTCACGCTTCGTTTTATTAGAAAATCTTTGGGCCAAAAATCATGGGAGAAATGAAGTCAATTTTCTTGCTAGGCAAATTCTTCCGAAAAAGGCTCATTAGACTTTTTAATTTAAAGACAAGAATTTTTTGGTTTTTTTGTTTTGTTTTGTTTTGTTTTTTGAGACGGAGTCTCACTCTGTCGACCAGGCTGGAGTGCAGTGGTGTGATCTCAGCTCACTGCAGCCTCCACCTCCTGAGTTTAAGCAGTTCTTCTGCCTCAGCCTCCTGAGTAGCTGGGATTACAGGCGTGTACCATCACAGGGTTTTGCCATGTTGGTCAGGCTGGTCTCCAACTCTAGGCCACAAGTAATCTACCCACCTTGGACTTCCAAAATGCTGGGATTACCGGCATAAGCCATGGCGCCTGGCCCCCTCTAGTTTAACTTAACAAATACTTACAGTTAATAAAGTGTTAACAAATACTTTATTGTCCTCTTATGTGCAATCAGTGTGTGTGACCCCAAGAAGAATAAGTGTGACTACTCTAAGGAGCTTAGAGGGGAAATGAAACAAAATATCAGACAGCACAAACTGTATGATATTCCAGTGACTCTGACATTAAGACAAGGAGACATGATGTAGGGCACAGGGGCTCTGCTGCTTATGGTGAGAGCTGGGGGCCAGCCGTTTACTTCCGTGCACCTCCATCTCCACATCTGTGAATGATTAATGCAGCTTACTTCACAGGGCTTATTTGATACTTAAATGTGCTTGTGTTGGGAGACCTCAAAAATGTTAGTCTTTTTCCCATAGGGAATCAGTGGGGATCATGTGGTGCTAGCATTCGTTTGTGGATGAGGACGCTGAGAACCAGATATTGAAGGAACAAGGCTAGGGACTCACAGTGAGTAGTGGCTCAACCAGTTTAGGAGTTAGGTCTCCTTAACTCATGGTTCTGTAGTTGTATAAAGCACCTGGAGAGTTTAAAGGAGGGCAATGTCACAATCTTGTGGGAAGAATTAGGAAAGGATTTAGGGAGGAGGTGTCTCAAGAGATTGACTTTGAATTGTGCTGAAGAGATGAAGGCAAGGACCTGACCCAAACCCAGAGAGAAGGAATGTAAGGTATGTTTGGGAATATTGCTAGTGTATTTTGACTGGAGTGTAGGATACAAGATGGGAGCAGTGAGGGATAAACGTGGTAAAACAATTTGAGATGATGCAGTAGGGATTATTTTTTGGATAGTTGACACTATTGTAGCTGTCCTTTAGGGAGGGAAGACAAGTTGCAGTATGTACTGTGATTCTCTGATGGGAGACTAGAAACCCAGAAAATGGTTAGAAAGTATTTGCACTGGTCCAGGGAGGATTGAGGGACCTGATCAGGATGGCAGATGGATTGCAATGAGAGGACAAGAGAAACGCTACAAGAGTTTGCAACTGATTGGATTTAGGAAAGCAGGTGATGGAGGAATTAGAGATAAACCCAACCTTTTGATCCTGTCAAGAGCAATTATTACATCAGAAAAGTGGAAAAACAGGAGGAATTCAGTTTAGGAGAAGATGAACATGAGGCCCTGATGAGCCATCTATGTGCAGATTGAACTGTCTTTCTCGAGAGCAATCAGGACTGGGCTGGTAAATGTGCAGATCACAATGCATAGGGCTTAGCTGAGTTGTAGAATAAGGGTCTATCGAGGGACCAGGTGAGAAAATCTGATGTCAAGTTCCGTTTAGCAGAGGAAAAGGAGCTCCCCTAGTTACATTCAGGGGAGGAAGAGTGAGGAGAAAAGGAGAGTTCGAGAGGCAGGACAAAAGTCAGGAAAGTGTAACTCCTTTTCACATACCTTTGTGGATTAGATGTTCTAACACATCACAGTGACCATATTCGGCAGCAACGCCTAATGGTGTGACTCCAAATCCATCTCTCAGGTGGACATTGCCTCCGTGTTTTAGCAGTAGAGATACGATATCTTTTCGGCCTTGCTTGGCTGCTTCATGCATTGCTGACCATCGCTTGACACAGGGCTGGTCCAGACTGGTGTTGTGTTTGATCAGAGTTGATACCATGTCATAGGAGCCCTTTTTGACAGCTTGAAAATGATTGTTAAAAACAACAGTAAGTATATTAACACAAATACTTTAGGGGGTATTAAACTAATTACTGAATTTAACATTGAAATAGATACTAGCTAATAATTTTTTTTCTACAAGGAAAATAATGTATTTCTCATATCCCTTCTATTTCTCATACCCAAGTTTATATTTGTGAAATATAAGTTTACAAGATGATACTACCTTTCCTTTAAGACCTGGAGGAGGGGTAAGAGTTTCACAGAAAATAACATATATCACCAGGATAGGATGCTCTGTGCCCTCTTTCTAAACGTTAATTTCTTCACCAACAGAATGGAAATAACATTTGTTGTTGGGTTATACAAATTAAATAATGTATGTAAAATTCTTAGTGTAGTACCTAGTATATAACAGGAGCTCAGTAACTGACTATTATTATTATTCGATCGCTCTTAGGATCCGGGAACCTCATATGTAAATAATGTTCATCAGGTTTCCCCTATAGAAACAGGGTTTTTTCCCTCGCCACAAAAGATAGCAGTAAGTATTGAATGAACTTGTCTTTCTTACATATATATTTTCTTTCTTTCTTTCCTTTTTCTTTCTTTCTCTTTTCTTTCTTTCTTTTTTTTTTTTTTTTTTGAGACAGAGTCTCGCTCTGTCGCTCAGGCTGGAGTGCCATGGCACAATCTCAGCTCACTGCAACCTCCACCTCCTGGGTTCAAGCAATTCTCCTGCCTCAGCCTCCTGAGTAGCTGGAATTACAGGTGCACGCCACCAAGCCTGGCTAATTTTTATATTTTTAGTAGAAACAGGGTTTCATTATGTTGGTCAGCTGGTCTCAAACTCCTGACCTCGTGATCTGCCCACCTTGGCCTCCCAAAGTGCTGGGATTACAGGCGTGAGCCACGGCTCCTGGCCCTCTTTCTGGTATTTTTAATGGGTAATTATCAATAAGATCGTTTAGAATCTACATAGGCCAGTTGCTCCCAGTGAGTGAAGTGAGGGCTAATGTAGTACTTAAGGAGGTTCGCCAAATCAGTTGTCTCTCTCCTTCTCTGCTCGTCTCTAATGGCTGAAATTATACTGTTATAAGGTTTTTCCCCTTTTGGATTATTAAGAGATTGTCCCCATTTAGATGTATACACTTCTAAAAATGTAACTTTTTTTTTCCTTGTAAGTAAAATCTTATTAAAAAACAGATTAGGATGAGCGCTACCCCCTACAAATGACGATATACACAGTCACATTCACTCATTCATTCATTCACTCGCTCATTTACTATTCAGTTAACACGGCTGGTTCTGCTAAAGGCTCTGTGTTATGCTCTGTGGACAACAGGAAGAATAGACAGATTTGGATTTCACTCGTAGAGTTTACGGCCTAGAGAAGAAGCCTATGCTACCTTCTATTTAAAGAGAGACTCAAAGTCTGGGGCTATACTGGCAAACGTAGAAGAAGATGTGAGGCCGCATGGAACATTCCGGGGTAACCAGGAGGCAGAATGCAGAAAGGATCTAAAGCCAAGGCGAGGAAAGCAGCTCCCAATGTGGTAATGGGAGGGTGAAGACAAACTTTGCCTACTTCATTTGGGAGCAGGCAAGCTATCCCTGCAGGAGATTCCAGTTTCTCTCCCTCTTCTTGTCTAAAGTAGAACCTGTTGACAAATGCCTCTCTCTGAATTGCCCAACTGTCACTGGCAGCTCTAATTACAGTGAATTACCTCATGCTAGCCGGTGTTATTGCAGAGCAAACATCACGTAAACTAAACAAACTAAGAGATCCTCATGGATCTTCTTGCTCTGATGGCAGTTTTTATAATTAGAGAAAAAAATGTATTAAAATAATGAGCCTCTTTGCCCATCATCTTTTAACCTTTTGTCTGACTCAGAAAACATATTGATTAAAATAGTTTCTCTTCATGAAAATAACTGCATAAATGTGTCATCTTCAACTTAAAATCGTTTTTAAAAAATCATAACTTCACTTCCAATTTAGTTTTATGAAATCAAGAATATATTTCCCACAGAAAGAATAATGCAAATAGTAGGAAACCCCTTCCAAGCTAACTCACGAAGACATTCTTAAGCAATAAATGACTGAAATAATGAAAACTCATAAAGCACGGTACTGGTGTAACTTAATTGATTAAGTAAAATAATTTTAAAATGTCTTGTTTTACATATGGATATATATGTTTACATATTATATATAAATTTTTTTCTCTAGAACTTAAAATTCTAAAATTTAGAATTCTTTAGAATTTTTTTCAGAAATGTTCAAATTCTTTATTAAGTTTTTAAATTTATAGCTTCAATAGTAATGCTTAAAACTGACTTTCAGTTGAAGAGTTTAGGGAATTAGATTAAGAATTTTGCATAGATGATAGGAAAGGGTTATCTTGATTATCTTGACAAGGACTGGTGGATTAAAAGCAGAAATGGAGTGAAGAGGATGTATATTGATTTGTGAGAAAGAAAATGTCTGAAGCAAAATGAACCAATCTGTGAATGGCGTAAGGCCATCAGGAATGGAGGGCAGTGGGACTGAAGCGTTATGCCAGATGATCCCTGAGCATCCTCCTTACTCTGGGCTTCACTGGCCAGGATCAGCTTGTGCCTATCCAACTAGGCAAAGGCGACACCAACTCCAGGGGAGTGGGCAGAGAAGGAGTCCAAGTGCAAAAACCTTTAGTAAGTGTCAGATCATCACAAATCAGGTATCTACCACTCAGCAAGTAACTGTATAACATGACTGTAGTACATCAAATTACCTTAAATATGGAAGGGCCAGATAACTGATAGGGAATAAGGGCCCTAGATGGACCAAAAATGATTTTTTTCTTGGCCCTCTAAGGGTATCTCATAAATAGAGAGAAGGATGATGGCATTAGGATAAGAAAAACTAACATGGCATTGTATAGACAAAAAGAATAAATACTTTTTTCCCTCTTATCTCTCCTCTACAAGTTAAGGGACTCTGAATAGCAAATCCCAAAGAAGACCATAGATTCAAGAACAAACTGAGGAAGTGCCATGAATAATCCATTTTCCTGTAAAACCTAAGAAGACTTGGCATGGCTTCCACAACAAAGGTGCTGATTAAGGTAACCCAGGAAAAGTCCCTCTTCCCCAGATGTGTGGCTGATGAGGACGTACACGAGCACCTCCAGAATATTAACTTCATGGAAACTGTAGTCCTCTCTTGATCTTACCACTTAGTTTTTAAAATATATTGTTTCCTAAAATTAATTCTATTTCAATTCTGATAATTCAGTGATAGAGTTCCTTTCCTACACTTTAGATATTGCTAGCACAGAGAATGAAACCAACATGGAACTTTGAAATGCATGTAAATGTTTACTGCTCTGTTGTAGGCCTTAAGCATTAAAGAAAAATATAAATGAAGCCAAAAGAAAACAAGGAGTGATAATCACGGCTTAGTTGTCCTTTAAGAAATAAGTGGATTGAAACTTACAAGTGGAGAATAATTCTCTATTTGCAAAGTGAAGCAGTATACAATTCTGGAAGTGTATCCTTTTTGTGCAGAAATTCAAGGTGATCTATAGAAACAACACAGATGTTGTTGCAAATACTCTGTGGCATATTCTGGGCTTTAAAAAATAATATAGGTCGTGGGCCGGATGCAGTGGCTGACGCCTGTAATCCCAACACTTTGGGAGGCCGAGGAGGGCAGATCACAAGGTCAGGAGATTGAGACCATCCTGGATAACATGGTGAAACCCCATCTCTACTAAAAATACAAAAAATTAGCTGGGTGTGGTGGCGGGCACCTGTAGTCCCAGCTCCCAGCTACTTGGGAGGCTGAGGCAGGAGAATGGTGTGAACCTGGGAGGCAGAGCTTTGAGATCGCGCCACTGCACTCCAGCCTGGGCGACAGAGCAAGACTCAGTCACAAAACAAACAAACAAACAAAACAGGCCGCATTACTAGTGGCGAATCAACACCCACAGATACATATTCTGTTTAGTGTCTATCGAGCCTACTCAGGAAAAGAGTTCTGGTTTATTTATGAAAAGCGTCATGTGACTGATTTAAAGGCAGGCTAAAATGTACGCAGAGACTATCATTGGTTTCTCAGTATTTATGCTTCCCCTTTTCCTTTTAGCCACAGAGGCCCCAAGTATTTAGCTGGCCACAGACCATCCAGGTAGACACTAAATGTCCTGGCCTCCTTTGCCCCAAGGTGTGGTGGCATTGTGACAAAATCTGAACTAATGGGACATGAGGGGAAAGGCCATGTGCACTGTCCAGGTCATCTTTTTAAATTGAAGATGCTTGCCTAGAGCTTCCTCTTTCCTCCTTCCTGCTGCCTGGAAAATGGTGACATTGGGAACAACCTTGGAAACACACTGTAATGTTGATACAGCCACTCTCACAACCCTGGGCCATTCTGCAATGTGTGAGAGAGAAATGACTTCTTTCTCTTTAAGTCATTCTTGTTTATTTGTTTGCTTTGTGGATCTGTTTTTGGTTTTTGTTACAGAAGCTTTGTCTGTATTCTAACTATATGGATTAGATTGTTTTTCCCATCTTATCTGAATTTGTGAAGGCTGAAAGCTCTGACATGGAGCAAGAGTAGGCAAGAAGGGGCCAGGCACGGTGGCTCACGCCTGTAATCCCAGCACTTTGGGAGGCCGAGGCAGGCTGATCATGAGGTCAGGAGATCAAGACCATCCTGGCTAACATAGTGAAACCCTGTGTCTACTAAAAACACAAAATATAAGCCAGGTGTGGCGGCGGGCACCTGTAGTCCCAGCTACTCTGGAGGCTGAGGCAGGAGAATGGCATGAACCCGTGAGGCAGAGCTTGCAGTGAGCCGAGATTGCACCACTGCACTCCAGCCTAGGCGACAGAGTGAGACTCTGTCTCAAAAAAAAGTAGGCAAGAAGGAAGGAACCAGGCCAAAATGACACCACGCTGTGGAGACCGTCTTCACTGAGCAAGCTATACTGGGGCAGAACACCTGCCTCGGAGTCTGCCACTCCTGTCTGCTGATGTTCCCCTATACAACCCTCAAGACAATCCAAGAGCAAGGCTCTTCGAAGCCTTCACAGATTTACTGCTCTTTTATTCTCCTAATGTAATTTAAATATATACTTTATTATAGCACTTATAACACTAATTTTCCATTTAAATTACATTTAACTTTCCTCCTAGACTCTGAGAGGAGGAAGATTCGTCCATTCATGTTTATATCCACACTGCCCAGGACACTCTCTAGCTTAATGTGACTTTTTTTTTTTTTTGAGACGGAATCTTTCTCTGTCACCTGGGCTGGAGTGCAGTGGTGCAATCTCGGCTCACTGCAACCTCCACCTCCCAGGTTCAAGCAATTCTCCTGCCTCAGCCTCCCAAGTAGCTGGGATTACAGGCAGCTGCCACTAAGCCCAGCTAATTTTTGTTTTTGTATTTTTAGTAGAGATGGGGTTTCACCATGCTGGCCAGGCTGGTCTCGAACTCCTGACCTCGTGATTCGCCCGCCTCGGCCTCCCAAAGTGCTGGGATTACAGGCGTGAGCAATCGTGCCTGGCCAATGTGACTTCTTAATACATGTTTTTTGCATTGATATTGTTGAATCAATGCCATCAAATATAAATATTTTACTAATATTCATGATTTATCCAAGTTTGCTTAACAATATTCAGATTTTCTTAATATTCAGGCTGCTTAATTTTTTTTAAGTGATTCCTCTGTGAGCAGGAGCTGTGATGGTTCTTAACTAGCTATGACCTTTAATGTCTTTCTCTGTGATTGCTGGTAAATAATCTTATGTCCTATCCTTCCTCTCCTCCTGCTCCTGCTCCTCTTCCCTCTCCTCCTCCTGCCACACAGACAACTTCATAATGGCTCTTCCCTCTTGAGCATCTATTACATGTGAAAGCTTTTATATATTTTTTCTCTCATTTTTAATCACAATTCTGCATGGTAGGTGTTGTATTTCCATTTTATACTTGAGAAAACTGAGGCCCATGACTGCTAAGATTTAAACCCAGTAATCTCCATGGTAACACCAAATTCTTACTCCACCATCCTATGTCCCTAAGAGAAAGGAAATGTTATCTCTGGGTCATTTGGAGTTAATCTTATCACTCTCTCCTTTCACAAACGGACTTGCCAATTCTTATTGTTCAACAAATAGCAGGATATACGAGACAGAGCTGGTAAATGTCACCTTCACGTTTCCCATTCTTCCCTTGTTGTGTCACAGTGTACCCCTCATAGGTGCCATGCTCTGTGTCTGTGTGCTCAGAATCTGCTGGCTCCCCTTCCTTCCAGCTTTGCCTGATCAGTCTGATGTGAACTTGATCTCTCCCTTTGGAATCCCTTTCCACCTCTTGCTTCTGGCTACATATTGCACATGCAACCCTCTTTACAAGTGGATCCTACCTAGAGAATATTCCTTTAAAATTGCTATCTCTGGCTTCAAAAAACTAATTCAGATCCCTCCTGGTCAGTTGCAGTCTCTACAACTGGATACTGAAGGATATAGCCATCTTTCATATTTCACATCCTTGTAGTATAGGAAAACAAAATCACAGGACAGAAGACAGGGGGTTTAAGCAAGTAGCTCAGGGAATGGAAGGAACTGAGATCACAATTTTAGCCATTATACAGTGATTTCCAATAAATAATTATTATTTGTTTCAAACGATAAAAGTTCTAGAAAAAAAGGTCATTTACCAATCAGAAGGGGGGTCTCTCCTTTATCATTTTTTGTGTTGGGCCACACTCCCTTTTCTAACAAAGTTCTTACATTTTTCACCAGACCAGCTTTGACTGCCAAAGTCAAGGGTGTTTCTCCATCACAGGTCTTGAATTCCCAGAGTGTCTTATAGGATGCTGTGACATGAAAGCATTATGTTGAAAAGTTGAAAATACTGACAGGATGTCAAACAAATCAGAGCAACCCAATATTATATACATCAGATTGAACAAAGTCAATTGATGAAAATGAAAAGACTGACAAAAGTTTACCAAATGACGGTGAGGATAAAGTAGATGTACATGGAGTTGCTAATCAAATTGACAGCTAGAAAACCAAAATTTGTTTCTAGCTGCTTTTTTGAAAATGGCGCGCTAGGTCTCATTTCTTGATACGTTACAAAACAGTGCTTCAATTCTTTGTATTATAATTTATATTGTAACTGAAATTGTTTGTTTGTGAAATGCAGTCTGTGAATGTGGGAAAGAGAATGTACTTGAATGTAGGTATCATTGTGTCAAAATGATCCTTAACATCATCTATATCTGTCTGTCTAGCTGTCTGGTTTTCTAGGTGGCTGGCTAATAATCAAGTGTGTATCTCCCAGAACATACAGCTGTCATGCAACAGTGAAAGTTGAACAATAGGGCACTCTCAAAAGTGTTCTGTAAGATGCTGAGATGTGAAAACACTGTGTTAGAACATAAAAGTTATTGTTAATATTTAACACCGGCTTGATTTGCCACAACATTTTTTAATGCTTACATTAAGAAAAAAAATCAATGTAATGTAAAGACAAATATTTTCAGTACTCCCTGTTGTACTATATAAGAATCTTTTGGAAACTGTTAACTCAAGAGATAGTTCAAAATGAAAAATTTAAAATTGACTTCCAAAAGAAAAGAGTGTTATATATAACTCAATTAATTCATGACATACAGAAACTTTTATCACTATTATGTGATAACCACACCTTTCCACCAACCTGTGTCTCATTCATAGGTAAAAGGATGCAAAAGGTAAACCCCGAATGTCAAAAAATGTCCTAATTTTTGTACTCTGAGTTTAAAACACGGGTGCTGCCTTTTTCAAATTCCAAATAATATTTTAATCCACCTTTTCTTTCTGCTAGTTATGTTCACTGAAAACACTTATAACATCAGCATGTCAATATTCTTGCCCTGGTTTGGTCAAACGTGTTTTATGTTCTCTTACCATCCAGAACAATCTCAAGTATTTGTTGAATGGGTTGAACAACAGCTTCATGTAATGGAAACCATCCTTTTTCATCAGCTTCATCCATTGCATATTTATATTTTACATACTCCTGGAGCTCAAGAATGTGACCTAAATTAAACACATCAACTGATGACTAATCTCTGTTTTTGCAAGGTGGAATCTCCAGTCCATCCCACTGTAGATGGTACACTCATTTACCTTGTTTTATGGCCTCCACAAGTTTTCTGTTTTGACCACTTAGGGGTACAAATCTATGAGATAAAGAAAAACCATATTTATACTAGATACTAGTGATATATTTCAAGGAACCAAAGATTTTAATTTATATTGCATTTTTAAGCTTAATTTTAATAATCAAGATCCAAATGAGACGCATACAACTGATTTTATCTCCTTAAAAAAGTAAATGTACGGGAGTCAGACACAGAGTATATTTACAATGCATTGATCTAAGAATATTAGTGAAGATGGTGAAATAGAAGAGTACAATGCTATCTCTGAGAGATCTCAAAGCAATAAAAAAGGAGTAAACAATTGGAGTCAGGTTCAGATCCTAGCCTGATTTTGTGATTCTGGGGAGGCCAATTAGCCTTTCTGGATGTGGGTTCTTCATCTGAAAAATGATGGAATTAATAGATCTCTAGGGCTTTTTCTAATTTTTAAAATTCTATGCTCAAAAAATGTTTATTGCTTTGAACTTCATAATTGCTAATAAGGTACTTACTTGGGAGCTTATGGTCTAAACTATATATGTGAGTTTTAAATCAACTGTTCCACATGTGAAAATAGGCAGGGCATTTACTAAACAAACTCCCAATCACTGGCCCAGCAGGTCATGATTTAAATCCTCATGGAAGTTTTCTGGTGTGTGTGTTTGTTAAGTGGGAAGAAGGAATTCCATAACAAATTTACTTAACTCTGTTAAGCAGAAACATCTGCTAGCATACCAGGGTTGTGAATGCCTTCCAGGGAGCGCTAAAGTTCTAAAGCTTGTTGGAGATAAGGGAGATATTTCAGACCAGGAATTTCAATGTACTACGTCTATTTTTTCAAAGCTCAAAAGCAACCATTTTTAAACACTGGATCTCTTCAAAAGTACTACTAAATTCCAGAATACAAGATTTTAAACACTGTAACAAAAAGTAAAGGTAAACTAGTTTAATTCTGTCAGATGTATAATGTCTTTTTTTAAGAAAGAAATTTACTTTTGCAGTTTTAGACTCAATAAATCCTACCTACATAATACATCACTTTTAGGTATATTTTAATTTATTAATTCTTATCATTTAGATAGTAGATAATCAAATAGGTGGTAGTTTGAATATTACTTTGTCATATAAAATAAAAACCTGCAACTCTTCTCTCATTCATTAACTAATGGGCTACGTGGTTTAGCATTATTCTTCATATTTTAAACATACAACAATGGAATATATTACCTATAAAGGGTTAGCTGAATCAGTAGCAGAATGAGCTCTAGAGTGTACAGACCTCTGTATACCAACCTGTCTGTATATTTGTTGTATAAACTGTACTTGCAAATATGTTCAAATTACTCATTGCCCTTTTTGAATCTATATTAATTTAGAAAATAGGCAATTCTATACAACCAAATTCATCTAGGAATTTTCCACATAGGGTTTTTCCTGTTTCCCACATGAGGTGAGGATTTGTGGAAGATCAGATTGCTAAAACTTATGTACAGTGGCCCTTGGAAAGCTGTTAGATTCCCTATCAGAAAGGAAAGGTCAGTTTTCCTAGAGGAGGAATTAGGAAATGGTGTTCATTTTATCTCACAACAAAATGAATGCCATAAAGAAATTGTGCTGAGGATAGTTGGTTTGAATACTACCTTTCAGGATAAAGCGCAGTCTTGCTGGCTTCAATGGATTCTTGAATACTTAGCTGAATATCATAACTTGTAAGATGGTCTTCATCAGGGTCATCATTAGTATCCATTCCTGCATGTAATTTTGAAGGAGACGAGTTCTTATTATCAACAAATGGCCCAAAACAGTACACAGAATAAACATGAAAAATGCATAGTGAAAAACTAAAATGCATTTTTGTTTTCCTGGTTAACAAATACAAATGCGGGTAACATTTTAATCCACATTACATGTGAAGTTGATTTTATTAACCTAAATGGTCTAACTGTTAAAACCTTCAATAACCTGCCCTTTGAGCATTTCTCTTTCTAACTTTTGACTTTTTTTTTTTTTTTCAGTAATGACTGCAGTTGGGCTCATAAGAATTCACTTTTTCCTGAGCTTCTGATTGATGCCAATTTTGGCCCATCAGTTTTCTTGGAGAGTGTGTACATAGCACATTAAAAACTTAAACATTGATCCAATGAGGATAAGATGGATAGTGGCTGTAATGGAGAACAGTCATCCTTTTACATTCTTTTTTATTTTTATTTTTTGAGATGAAATCTTGCTCTGTCACTCAGGCTGGAGTGCAGTGGTGTCATCTTGGCTCACTGCAACCTCCGCCTCCTGGATTCAAGCAATTCTTCCTTCTCAGCCTCCTGAGTAGCTGGGATTACAGGTGCATGCCTCCATGCCCGGCTAATTTTCATATTTTTTTAGTAGAGACGGGGTTTCTCCATGTTGGCCAGGCTGGTCTCAAACTCCTGACCTTGTGACCCGCTCGCCTTGGCCTCCCAAAGTGCTGGGGTTTACAGGCGTGAGCCACCATGCCTGGCACCTTTTACATTTTTTACAAACCATCAATGGTCAACTGCAAAGTCTGATTGGTCTCAGAGCATCATTTGAACATTAAGGATAATTTTAACTTCCTTAAGGATAAGGACCATTTTAACATCATCCATAGACCAGAAACCAGGCCTCCTATAGAGTCCCTATTAACTCCCTTACACAGTTCAGTTACAAGCCACTGCTCTTGACTGGCCCATCTCGCTGAAGAGAATACAGAAAAATGTAAATTAGTCTTCATTTGCTTATTTCTCCCAAATATCAAATTAGGAGAATGAATTTACTATCTTACTCTTTACTATTGAATTAATTGCTTTATTTTATTTAGAGAGGACATTTAGTAAATATAGAAATAAAATTTCTATAGCTGAGTTGACTGGCTAACATGAAATTAACTTTGATTGATGGTACTTTTCAAGCCTTTTATAGTCTGTATATGAAATTTTACTTTATAGTGTGTCTTCTGAATGACAGAAAAACAAAAGGGTACTCTGCAGGCAATTTCCAAAACACAGTTGACACATGCTTTACCTCTTCTCATTCTTCCTCAAGGTTGGATAATTGGATAATAAATGCTAACATCCAAGGCCTCTAACCTGTGGGCAGAACTCATTGACAATATTATGATTAATTGTTCATTGTTCTATAGCAGTGGCCTTAATATCACCTCAGAACCAAAGGTATAGAACAGTGCTAATGTTCAGAGACCACACACGAGATAGTCACCATGCTCCACCAAGCCTCACATTGTGACTCCTCAAAAGCCACACTAGAGATCTTACTCACCACGTAGACGTAAATGGTATTTTGCTTTTTAATGTATTGTTTATTGGTTCATTGTGTGTCTCTTCTCCTTAGAATGTAACTCAGGAATAGCAGGGAATTAGTCTGTGACCTCAGTGCCAAGAGAAGCATCATCTCCTGGTTCGTGCTGTCTAAATATGTGTTGAATAAATGAATTAATGAATTAATAAGTGAGCATTGAAACATAATCCAGGCTCCTCTTTGTTCTTAGAACTGACCATTTCCTTCGGATATGGAGTTTCTTTTTTTTGTAACTAAACAAATTTGATCGTTCACTCTGTGCTTAGCTTCATTTGTCTCTCTTCTGTTCTTTTCCATAATATTCCTCTTTATTCACGAGGTCCTCTCAGCTGATCCCCACCCATGGTTCACACTGTGTCAAGGCTAGCACAAGACATTCCTCCTATGGAAACCCTTGGTGTCATTCTTCAGTTCCTCTCTAGTTGTCTTAGTCTGTGAATATATCTTCTTATGTAATATTTTTCCAATGTCTTGGTTTATACTCACTCATTCTGTATTTGCTTTACAAGTTCTTTACATACTTGTGTTTGTGTTTTCACTTGGACCATTAGTTTTCTGAGAGGAAAGAAAATCTCTTTTCTTTTTTCTATCTTTTCCCTCTATTCCTACTCCTTGTCAACTATAGCAAACAGCTGCTGTCTGTGGTCACTGGAATAAAAGTTGTTGACTCATTACTAGCAGACAAGTACTGAGTCTGTCAGCCAGCACCAGTAGATGACAAAGTTCAACCTGCGGCCTCGCCTGGTGACTTTCTCAGTGATATTACTGGGGTGATAGGGGGGATTGTATGGCTCTGGGATTAGTAATAGGATACAGAGCCTTTCACCTATTTAAATCACCAGATTAAATCCAACCCTGTTTGAAATTTGGGCTTTCAGTGTATGAGAGAGTACAGACTCCATAGAGAACTGAGCTGGTCTGTGGAAAGTATTTTATTTCAATGTTTTTTGTTTGTTTGTTTGTTTTTGTTTTTTTCCCCTACTATCACAAAGGAAGTTACCTAGGTTCCTATTTGGTATCTCTAATGACCATAGGGTGAAAATGATGGGAACACTTTCTATGCAGAACAACTCCAATCTAGCACAGGTGTCTGCAGCCTTTTCCTGAAAGCTTGAGATGAAGTGAAGATCTGCATGCAGGTGTACTAAGGTGCCAGACAGTCAGTCAAAGGAGCATTACTGGAATGGACTTAAAGACATCAAGACACAATGATAAAGGCAAGAGAAGAGTAACTTATTTATCTAAGACCAGCTCAGTTCTCTATGGAGCCTGTGTTATCTCATAAATAAGAGTAACTGGCCAGGCACGGTGGCTCATGCCTGTAATCCCAGCACTTTGGGAGGCCGAGGCAGGTGGATCACGAGGTCGGGAGATCGAGACCATCCTGGCTAACACGGTGAAACCCCATCTCTACTAAAAAAATACAAAAAAATTAGCCGGGCGTGGTGGCGGGCGCCTGTAGTCCCAGCTACTCGGGAGGCTGAGGCAGGAGAATGGCGTGAACCTGGGAGACGGAGCTTGCAGTGAGCCGAGATCACGCCACTGTGCTCCAGCCTGGGTGGCAGAGCAAGACTTCATCTCAAAAAAAAAAAAAAAAAAAAAAGAGAAAGAAAAAAAGTAACTTATTTATCTAAACCTCCTTGAGTGGCTAGGACTCAATCCCACCTAAGGGCCAGCAACAGTCTATGGGAAATTATTTCTATAAAGCACTACTCAGAAGCATGAGGAAAGGTCAGACAATATTTGAACATCTTTAAGATATATGTATGGGTGTCTCGCATCTGAGTCTAGATAAATTGATTTTTTTTTTTTTTTTTTTTGAGGTGGAGTTTTGCTCTTTTGCCCAGGCTGGAGTGAAATGGCACAATCTCAGCTCACTGCAACCTCCGCCCCCTGTATTCATGCGATTCTCCTGCCTTAGCCTCCCGAGTAGCTGGGATTATAGGCACTGGCCACCATGCCTGGCTAATTTTTGTAGTTTTAGTATAGATGGGCCCCCCAATGTGCTAGAATTACAGGCATCAGCCACCATGCCTGGCTTAGAGAAACTGACTCTTAATAAAAGAGAAATCATTTGCTCTCCATAAGTAGCTGATTTACAAAGTAACTGATGCAATCATATTGTACCATCAGCCTCTTCATTCAAAGCACTGGTTAACCTTGCTTAGGGTCATGAAAACATTTGTTGAAAGCTATGGATTCTCTCTCCAGAGGGACACACGTCCACTCAAAATTTTGCATGAAATTTTAAGGAACTTATGGAATCTCAGAGGTTTTTTCATGTTCTCCTGGTAAAAAACCACTGAATTAAGGATTCCTAAATGCTAAATGCCAAATATATTTCTCAGATATCAATAAGTATTAGTTTATTTTACAGATAGGCTAAGTAAAATCCTTAATTCAGATAGTGAGAAAAGGAACTTTGGTGATCATGTAAATTTTTTGATACATTTGGCAATAGTAATAATAACTATAAATTATCAAGTGCTCACCTTGTTTTGAGCACTGTGGAAAGCATTTTGTATACATTACCTTGTTTTAAATTCTCATTCCAATTCTGTATTGTAGGTATTATAGATTCAAGAGGTTAAATGACCCACCAAATGTCTCAGAACGAGTAAGTAGAGTCTGGACCAAGAAGGCAATACCTTCCCTTTTAAGGTCTTTCAGAAGTTAGAGGAAAATATCTCACAGTCTGTTGCCTTTAAAAGAAAACACTGTGATCTTGCTTTTAACAGCCAGCTTTTGATGACAATCACTTCCAAAAATAAAAAATAGCTTCCAGGGACACATAAATCTTTTTTTTTTTGGCTCCATGCAATAAGGCTTTATATTACTTAGGGTGGTCTGAGGTTCCTAAGCTTGCCTTCATTCTGTACTTTTTGCCTTGGAGTCCAAACAACAGGATCAACAGACCAGTTGGTGCCTGACTGAAATGGTCAGGAGGTTGGTAATGTTGCAAGGTCTGATGCAGGAGTGAACATGAGTATATGACACCTTTTTGCATCAGTTTTGCTAAACTGCCTCCAAACCATGATCTGAGCTATTGCCTTCCTGTAAAGGTAGCTGATAAATTTTTGACACCTGTCAGAGCTTCCTTTGAAATACAATAGCTCCCACAGCACGGAACCAAGGTTCTCCCTTTCCCTGAAAAAGATAAATACAAATTTCTTCCTCGTGAATTGTTTAGTTGGTTTACTCCTGCTTACATGCAGATCTGTTTGCCCCACCTACCCTCACACTCTGTCTTGGGCATAACAAAATTGAAACCATCTCCGTGAGTCCTAAACAAGGCTGGTCTTGAAAGTAAGCAGAGTGGACAGTTGCTTCCATGGTGCAAGGAAGGGCTCTGTGTCCATAAATAACACACTGCCCCCAGCACCTGTCACATCAGTGTCGTTCTATTGCATCAGCAAGAGATTCTGTCCTTTAGGGCGTATTGTTCCATCTTCCAGTGTCCCTTTTAAAATTTAGATAGCAACATACTGGCCCCTAGTTTAGAACCAAGATGTCTTGGGATAGTTACTGGAGTACGTGAGGCTGGGAAGATGGCAGAAAGTTTAAGGTTAGGATCTAGTGGGAAGTGATATGAAGGGATAAGAAAAGGGCAATAGAGTACAACTTGGTTTTCTTTACAGTTTTATCCAAGGCCAGCCCAAATAGAAACCCTGAGGTTCTGAGGGAGATGCAGATTTCTGCTATGTGGAATGGGGGACACTGATTCCCTGGGAATTTTTCTTTTACCTTGAAGCTGCTATGGTTCTTGAGTGTCGAGCTCATCTACTAGAGGTCCCTGAGAGAATCATCAGGATTTATCCTATCAGAGGAAGGGCAAGAGTTAAAAGACTTTTTTTTTTTTTTTTGGTACTGTCAAAAAAATACAGTTGTTATATACAAAACAATACTAAGTCTCATTTTTATGCACTTTGATCATTTGTATGCATACTTTTAAAGATGTGGAGAAATCAATAGAAATAAAATCCTGTTGTCACTTTGCTTTTTATTTGGTGACTGAACACTTATTTTTTAAGAATTGCATAGCCTGAAGTGGCAAATCACATGAATGGATTTGTTAGGATGATTTAAACAACAAAATCAACTAGTTCCCCAGAAATTTCAGATAGAAGTGTAACTCTGTCAGAATTGGGTTTTACCCCACAGTCACATGTAACTTTCACTTACAAGCAATAACTTATGCAATTCCCTCTTTATGGCATTTGCCTTTTCTACTGAAGAGAAATCCTATGCATGATGGGGAGAACTAGATCAGTTTAAATAGCATCTTTCTTAACAACAAAGTATGCTCTTCTGATACATTGAAAACGTGCACTCACACAAACAATCTTTGTCTAAAAAACAAATGCTACTTTTATGTTCCTTCAAAGAAACACAACTCAATATTTTAGAAAAAGATATAAAAGGCAAAATGATCTGTAGAAACTAAACATGATATCTGGCACGTGATAAAAATTCAGTATTTACTAAACAAACGAATAATTGTATAATTAAATAAACACAACTCTTAAAATTAGCCTTGTGTTTCCTCTGTAGGTCACAGATATATTTTTGCCAAATTATCTTCAAATTTTGGGGCGTCACTGATTGATGCTTAATTTCTATGTAACGATAGAACCTGTTTAGTAGTTTTGTTTATCTCTAGTTTCATATTACAAAAGTAAAAAATTTTAATGAAATTAGTATGAAGATGAGTTAAAAAAATAAAAACACCAAGAAAAACTAGAGAAAAAAGAAATATTTACTCTTTACTATTGATTTCCAAGTCAAATTTAATTATAACAGAACTGTAGGAAGATGCATGTTAGCTTTTGAGGACTACACTCACAACAGTTTAGGAAGGAGCTTTAGACTCACAAACTCATGGGTTTCTAGGGGAATATAAACTCACAGAATAGCAAAGAGTAAAGTAAGATAGGTCCATGAAAAGACAACTTATTAGTAGACATACCCTGATCACAAGCTAATATGATATAATGATTTTTAAAAGCCCTATCCTTTGTCTGTAATTCTACATCTAGGAATCTATCTTATAGAAATAGTCAGAAGACTGTGCCTGGTGGCTCACGCCTGTAATCCTAGGACTTTGAGAGGCTGAGATAGCTGGATTGCCTGAGTTCAGCAGTTTGAAACCAGCCTGGGCAACACGGTGAAACCTCATCTCTACAAAAAATACAAAAATTAATCGGATGTGGTGGTATGCACCTGTTGTATCAGTTACTTGGGGGGTTGAGGTGGGAGGATTGTTTGAGCCTAGAAGGTCGAGGCTGCAGTGAGCCATGTTCACGCCACTGCACTCCAGTTTGGGTGATAAAGCATGATTCTGTCTTAAAAACTAAATAAGTAAATAAATAAAAGAAGTAATCAAAGATGTAAAAAAAAGATGTGTATGTGAGAATGTTTATCTCAGCTGTGTTTAAATTGCCAAAATATTAGAAACAACATAAATGTCCCAAAATAGGAAATTTGTATAAGACATTATTGTACACATAAAAAGTGAAATACTACACAGTTATTTAAATTTATATACTTGAAGAATATTTAACATTATATGTCAGTTAACGTAAAGTGTCAGTTTAAGTATGATGTTTATTTAACCAACTATGACTAACCACTTTTAAGGAACTATGATGGATTTTTGCCCCAACTTTATTGAAGTATAGTTGACAATTTAAAATTATATGTATTTATTGTGTACAGCTTGATGAGTGGACATATGTATACATTGTGAAATATTCACCACTGTTAAGCTAAGTAAACTACCCATTCTGGCACATAGTTGATCTTTTTTGGGGGTATAGTTATTGTGAAAAACAGTACAAAGGTTTCTCAAAATTTTAAAAATAGAACTGTTTTATGATCCAGCAATCTCACTTCTGCATGCATATCCAAAGGAAGTGAAATCACTATCTCAGAGAGATATCTGCACTTCCACGTTAGTTGTAGCATTATTTACAGCAGCCAAGATATAGAAACAACCTAAATGTCCATTGACAGACGAATAAATGAAGAAAATGTGCTACGTATTTACAAATGGACTATTAACCTTAAAAAAGAAGAGAATCTTGCCATTTGTGACAACATGGATCAACCTAGAGGACATTATGCTAAATGAAAAAAGCCAGGTACAGAAAGACAAATATTGTGATATTTATCTGTGGAATCTAAAACGTTGAAGTCATAGAAAAAAGAGTAGAATGTTGGTTGCCAGGGGCTAGGAGGTGCTGGCCAAGGGGTACACATTTCAGTTAAACAGGATGAATAAATTCTGGAAATCTAATGTACAACAATGTAACTATAGTTAACAGTATTGTATTGTATACTTGAAATTTGCTAAGGGTGTAGATTTTAAGAGTTTTCACCACCAATAGCAACAAGAAAAGGGAACTAAGATGGACTTTACAGAGGCAAAGCTTACAAAGCCCTCTCAGGAAAATTAGCTTGGCATCTACCTCTCAGGACTGAGCAGGCCAGGAATCTTGGAGACCTCGAGAAAAGAGAGTGCCCAAATGTACAGGAAAGCAGGTAGAACTTTGTGAAGAGAGGTTCTTGGCGTTAGAAGGAGCAGAAATTTGAAAGAGCAATTCATTTTTCTGAATCACCCAAGCACAGGCTGCATTACCTAAGTTATTGTGTCTGTCTGCATGAAACCAGAAGTTTATTTTCCATTAATGAGTGAGTGGTGGCTCCTGAGAAAGGTGAGGCCAGTTACAGTCAATAAAAAAGCTACTTCTGGTTTGTGCAATTGAGTTGTAGGGTGAGTAAAAAATATTTTGACTACATTGATTACCTATAGTAACAATAAACATAACATCTCTAGACTTTTAAAAAGTATTATTTTTTTAACTTTCATTTTAAGTTTTACCTTAACATTTGTTCTATAGGTAAATTGTATATTGCAAGGGTTTGGTGTACAGAGTGTTTTGTCATCCAGGTAATAGACATAGTACCTCATAGGCAGTTTTTCTATCCTTGCCCTTCTCCCACTCTCGACCCTCAAGTAGGTCTTGGTGTCTGTTGTTTCCTTCTTTGTGTGCATATGTACTCAAAGTTTAGCTCCTACTTGTAAGTGAGAACGTGGGGTATTTGGTTTTCTGTTCCTCTGTTAATTTGCTTAGGATAATGACCTACAGCTCCATCCATGTTGCTGCAAAGGACACGATCTCATTCTTTTTCATGGCTGACTGGTATTCTATGGTGTATATGTACAACATTATCTTTATCCAGTCTACTGTCATTGTGCATTTAGGCTGATTCCATGTTTTTGCTGTTGTGAACAATGCTGCAGTGAGTGCGTGCATGCATGTGTATTTATGGTACAATGGTTTATATTCTTTTGTGTATATATACAAAAATGCGATTGTTAGATCGAATGGTAATTCTACTTTAAGTTCTTTGAGAAATCACCACACTGTTTTCCACAATGGCCAAACTAATTTACATTCCCACCAGCATTGTATAAGCATTTCCTTTTCTCTATTACCTCGCCAGCATCTGTTATTTTTTGATTTTTTATTAGGAGCCATTCTGACTGGTGTGTGAGATGGTATCTCATTGTGGTTTTGATTTGCATTTCTCTAATGATTAGGGATGTTGAGCATTTTAAAAAGTATTATTCTTATGAATATACATCTAAATATTCATATACAATTATATATACATATATTCTTTCCAAAAATATTCATTCCTGGCATAATGTACTTTGTTCAACATGACAAACAATCCTGTCTGGTGCGCAAGTCAAATTTTTTCCCTTCAATATTGATTCAAATAATAATGAGGCACTGCATTTTTTCATATCTTGTTTCGAAATCATGTACAGGCCATTGATTTCTTTCTGTTGGAGGCAGTTGATTATAATGGTCGAATCTTTGTTCAAACCCTGACCTGCCTGCATTAGCTGCCTGGTGAACTGTGTCTGATGGGTCGCAAGTAGTCAGCAAACATTCCCTGTTATTATTCTGTGATTGAACTCCTGTGGAATGGGAACGTAGGATTCTAGTTCTTTTTGAAAGTTTTAGTTCTATTGCTTACCGTTCAATGTTCACCCTGACACCCGCTTTTTATTTTCTTCTCCCTGCTTTTCCCTAGAATCACCAATTTTCAGAGTTAAAGACCGTCAGGTAGCCCCACCTGTAAATTTTGTTTAAAACATGCACAACAAGTCATTAATAGCCTCAGCTTGAACATCAAAGTGTCAGGGAGCTTGCTATCTCCTCACAGAGCGCTTCTCCTTTAGCCAGCATTTTTTTGCTTTTTTTAGACAGAGTCTCCTTCTGTCAACCAGGCTAGAGTCCAATGGCACGATCTCAGCTCACTGCAACCTCCACCTCCCAGATTCAAGTGATTCTCCTGCCCCAGCCTCCCGAGTAACTGGGATTACAGGAGCCCACCATCATGCTGGGCTAATTTTTGTGTTTTTAGTAGAGACGGGGTTTCACCATGTTGGTCAGCTGGTCTCGAACTCCTGACCTCAGGTGATCCACCCCCATCAGCCTCCCAAAATGCTGGGATTATAGGCATGAGCTACGGTGCCTGACCTAGCCAGCTTTAACAATTAAGAAAACCAGTGAACTTGAATCCATCTCTTCCAAACATTATCTGAAAATAATGTTTCTACTTCTCTTCTAACCTTTTTCTGGTTCTGTTTCTCAGTTACACTGAGAAAGTATTGTTCCTCTGCAACACAGGAGCCCTGTTAATATCCCCCAGGAAGGCTCTCAGGTCTCCACTGAGCCTTTTCTTTCAGAGGCTGGACAACTGCTCTTCCTATAAGATGGTCTCACCTCCTGCACTGCCTTGATTGCTTTCTTGTAAACACATCTGTTTATCCATTTCTTTCTAAAAGTGACACTGAACCACAGGCTCTGAGTGCAACACAACAGCTACAGTCAGACCAACACAAGTTTAAGTGGGTGTGACCACTTTCCTTTTCTCAAACACTATACATCTGTTAATTTAGCCCAAGCTCAGATAAGTATTTAGACTATCATGTTACACAGTTGATTTAGACCTCAGTATCCCAAAATTCTACAAACCATATGTTTTCTCTACATTGTTTTCTGTGTAATTGTATGCAGGACCCTATAGGACTCTATTTATTCCTATTACATTTTATATTTTTTCAATTTGGCTTTTATTTCCTTCTGCTAAAATTGAACGCATTTTCTATCTCTCCAAGTATTGTTTTATTTGCTGACTTAATAAGCATGCCTTCTATATGTCCTTAAGCTCCAACGATAAAGATAAATGTTGAAAAGAAATCGGCACAGGACAGAGGCTTCTATGTTGACATTGATCCATTAATTTGCACCCTCCCAGAAAAGGTGTTTATCCAGCTACAAATCCTCTTAAAGACACCAACACCTAGCATTAATGTTTCCTTTTTGATAACAAGACCGTCATCAAGGAATACTGTCAAATACCATCTTGAAATATGCACAGTTATCTATGATACTACATTCTTCTGCTCTGCTAATCAAAAAGACAAAGGAAAGGAATTAACCCACCAATTCTTAGTGATTATTTTTTTCCTACGTATGTTCAGACTATCCTATTTGTCCATGCAAAAATATACATTCAATGTCTGTTATGTTCTAGGCACAGGGCTAGACACAGATATACGGGATCCATGTCCTCAGGGAGCTTTCTGTCTTTAAATCATGTATTTTAGATTTTTCTCCAGAAATAATACCAATTTCTCTTTAAGGTTTAGCACACAGTCAAGCACATAGCATAGCAGGTCTTTAATAAATATTTTTATATTGAGTTTAATAATTATTATAACTAATATCTATTGAGTGTTTACCTGTGACAGGCATTACACTAAGTGCGTTAAATGGATGTCACTTAATGTCTACATAATTCTCCCCCACTTTACAGATGAGAAAACTGAAGCACAGAGTCGTTAGGTAACTTACCTAAGCCCACATACCTAGTGGGCAGTGGAGAGTGGGATACACCCCAGTCACCTGACAATGGAGGCCACCCACGCTTAACCAGTATACTCTAACTATGACTCAGCTACTTTGAAGGTATTAGTGAAAAGAGAGTCTTATTTTGTAACCTAACAATTAGGAAAACCAGTGAACTTGAATCCATCTCTTCAAAACATTATCTGAAGATAATGTTTCTCCTTCTCTTCTAACCTTTTTCTGGTTCTGTTTCTCAGAGTTACACTGAGAAAGTATTGTTCCTCTGCAACACAGGAGCCCTGTTAATATCTCCCCGGAAGGCTCTCAGGTCTTCATAAACCTGAGAAAAAGTTTTCTAACAAGTTTAAGCAACTACCTAACAAATTCATCCCACAACTCCAAGGGAAATATAAAACTTGTAGGCAAATTTCTATTTGAAAATAAAATAGTCTCATAAAATAACTGAAATATAAAATTATAATTTTTATCACAATAACTTAATGCTCTCAGCACAAAGCAGTGATAAGATTATTCTTGTCCACATCACTGCTCTACTTCATGGAAGTCAAATCATTTTAGATATAGAAAGCTCCTTAGAAGTTAACTGTGCATTTAAGAACAATATGAGTGATGATATCACATAAATTTTAAGGACTTTCCAACCTTTAGATTTTGTGATATAATTTGCAGGAGTAAATTTCCAATTCTATTCAGTTTATTTTTTAAAAATCTAACTACAGAAATTTTTCAGTCTGGGCAGAAAGCATTCATCTTTTTCAACAAGTGATGAAAAAGCCTTAAAAGAGATTTATTTATTCACAAAAGATAGTTAATTTTTAAATTAGAAACCAAGAGGTGAGCCGAGACCCTTCTGGGATTCTGTAGTAAATATATTGACATGTTCTATAAGGATATTCATTCTTAATCTGTTTTTCTCATGATATAATTTTTTTATGCTTAGTAATTATGCAATTGAGTTGATGTTCTATAAGCAAACAAATTCTAGCTTTATTCTCTAATTAAAAAGGCCCTAAACAGGTAAGCCTGTAGGTGATCAACCAGAAAGAAAGTAATGAGTAGCTACTATAATTTGTATTTCCATCTGTTTAAAATATTACCAATAATGAAATATTCAATAAGCTAGTTGGTGAGGTACAGATCAAATATTTCATAATCTCACCTTTTGGAATGATCATCTTGTCATTCTTATCCAGGGACTTGCCTTCCTAAATCAGAGGAAGTGCCCTGGAGCCAATGTGTGCTTCTGTGTATCTAAAATTAAGTATCCAGTTGGTGGTTAAATTAAGATCTGACCTTGTACAAGTGAAACATAAGCGGTCTCTGGCACACAGTAAAATATTACCCATGACTTCTCTAGACTTTCATCAAAAGAAACAGAAGCCTACAGAGGTATAATAAGATTATCTGTGTCCTGATTGGTTCAAAGAACTCTTATGAAAACAAAGGACCTGCCAATTCAGCTGCAGGGAGTGTTCCTACTGACGGAACAAAACCAAACCACTTAGAATTAACACACAATTTAAAGGTATTTGTTCAAGAGACAAATCTGTAAGTCTTTGCGTTGTCAGACCCTAATCCACTTCTGACGTATTTTAATACACACTATTTTTCTTTCTCCATCTTTCAGATTCAGGTCAAATTTCATTAAATACAATTTTCTTGTCATACTAATTTGCTGTCTTTGATTTTTGTTTAATAATTGCTGATCTGATATACAGACAGAGATAGGGCAGTCAGTGACATCCAATCTGATCAGGAAATTTTAGGTCAAGTTATTGAGCATACATAGTCTAAAAAATGAGTAGCAAATGTATTAATAAAACAAGCAAAAAATTGGGATTTTTAATTGAGGAAGGTTGTTTGTTTTCTTTTAAAAAACCAATTAAGTTTATTATCTTACTGATTTTCCAATGAAAATAGTCTTCCTTAAATTTGTTTTGACATAGCTATCCTTGAATTAACTCAGGCCACTGTGGGCACTCACAAAGCCATCTGGCCTCTATCCCCTTCCCCCCCCCCCCCCCCAATAAAACAACTCCTCTTGCGGGTCTCAGTGACCTCTTTCTGACTTACTTTAGAAACTCATTTCATATTTTATATTCATTTTCATTTCTTAATTTACAGACCCTCATTGGATTTGCTGCCAGTGATTCTTCCCTTTTTCCTGAAACTCTGTACTTCTTAGGCTACTGGGAGCACTACACGCTTTTGTTTTTCTTCTCATCTCTGACATTTTCTTTGTGCTCAGTGTTAATGAATATAAATATGTGGATTGTAGTGAATTTGCCAGTTTTATTTCAAAAATTGAGAAAACTGTAAATGCAAAATGAGAGGTCCTAACTCCTCTTTAACTGTGATAAAAGAAGGTGCGTTTCAGTCATCTTCAAAGCAAGCTGAGAAGTATTTTATGTTTAAACCACTATTAACTTTGTATTGCAATAGTCAAGGGTAAAGGTTAGATCACTGTATACATTGTCTACATTTTATCATTATTAATCTAATTTGGAATTTTTCAATAAAGAATTCTTGTGAAAAGCAACCAGCATTGTGAAACACTTTAATTTTATACAACTTTTTTTCTTTTTTTTTTTTTTTTTTTTTTTGAGACGGAGTCTCGCTCTGTCGCCCAGGCTGGAGTGCAGTGGCCGGATCTCAGCTCACTGCAAGCTCTGCCTCCCGGGTTCACGCCATTCTCCTGCCTCAGCCTCCCAAGTAGCTGGGACTACAGGCGCCCGCCACCTCGCCCGGCTAGTTTTTTGTATTTTTTAGTAGAGACGGGGTTTCACCGTGTTAGCCAGGCTGGTCTCAAACTCCTGACCTGGTGATCCACCCGTCTCGGCCTCCCAAAGTGCTGGGATTACAGGCTTGAGCCACCGCGCCCGGCCACAACTTTTTTTTTCTTACAATATTAGAAATTCACATAAAGCTTTGGAGTATAATGCAAATGTATGGGAAAATGTGCACCTAACACTTTAAAGTATGGCTTGACACATTGCAGTGACTTTTCTGCTCTTAAACCAATGAAGGTCTGCCTGTTTTATCCATTTATATAATAGTTGTTATAGATCTACCTATACCATGCAACATTTAAAATAATGTATATGATAGAAAAGCCAAAATAAGACCATGTGGTAAAATAAATGAGAGCCTGTTACTGAAGACATAGTCCTGTGAACATGTCTTGTTTTACCACTTACTGTTTTTGTAGATGCATTATTTACATTTTTGAGATTATTTATCTGTAGTGTGGGACTGATGATGATGATGATGATACAATGACCATGGCACCACCATTTTAATGAGGCCTATTCCTCAAGTAGTTAGTCATCTATGCACACACAATAAGACATATTTTGAGTAACTCACATATTTGAAAGAATGATCTATTCATAATGCTAGTAATCACCTCCACATTTGCCTCTATGGAAGCTGGCTTTTCCTGTGGGTTTTCTCAAAGGGGAAACAAAATCAGTCCTAGCTTTTCAAACAGTGCCTCTCGTTTTGTCTGGTGAGAATGAGTTTCAGGGAGGGGTCAGATTTAACAGCGAAGGACTAGTTGAATACTACTATTGTTCCAAGGAAGGTACACAAAATGACACTGACATCCAAATACTCATTCCTTCTATCTATATATAGCAAGAAATGCATGTCCTGTTTCAAGATGATAATTATAGCAACTGATACGAAGAGTCTTAGGTTAAAATAGTTGAAGCACAGTGTTAGAAGCTAACTGTCCTTGGACCCACCTATTTCTATTTTGGGAATAAGAAATTTAGGTAGCATTGTTTGTGAATTTCCAGGGAGAAATGTGGCAGCTTGGTCTTCATATTATATTGTAGGCACCTGCCACTGCTACAGCCTCACTTTGCCCACAGGTACTCTGTCTTCCTGAAAAAGAGTGTGGCACTTGCAGGCCTGGATTTTAAAAAACAGCTCTTGCTTTGATTAGTCATACAATCCCATGTACCCCCTACAAAGCCACTTACTACGTCCTTTCTGATCCAGCCCATTCTTTATGAGGCTTTATCAGAACTGGAGCTTTATCTTTGCCTTCTACAAAAAATGGCGTTCAAACACCTTGGAGACTTCTACTTTAAGTTATCCTATTACTTTTTGTTTGTTTGTTTTGTGTGTTTTTTATGTATTTTTCTCTTTTTTTTCTGTTTTTAAGTTATCTTATTATTTTGTTGTTTAGTAAGCAACACTTAGGTATATCTCAGTTGGCTTCATTTCTACTTTGATATATTTCAGGTTTTCTCCTTTTTCTCCTTTTTCCTTTTCTGTACTTGACCATTATTTTGGCCTTTGGGTCTGTGATTTAAGAAATGCACATTTTATTTTAGTTAGGCATAAAACAGTAGAAAAAAATATGAAAACATAAAACAAATCCTTTATTTCTAGTATGCTTCCCAGAACCTTGGTAATTGTTTATTTTTGCTATGCCGTGCGCTGTTTTTCCAGACTGAAAATCAAACAACTGAAACCATGAGTCAAATCTATTAGCAACGAACTCCTCCAACAGCACTGATGTCACAGGCCCCTGGAAGAATCCACATAGTTGACATTACTCTGGCCATTTAGTTGCCATGCAGCCAAGCAAAGGCAAGTGATGGAAATAGTATTTTTTAGTAAGGTAGCACTATAGGTAGTTATACTAAATCAATGACGAACAAACAGCAGGGAAGATCCTTCATGGGGTTTCAGTTATATTTACCACTTTATCACTTTGTCTAGTAAAGTTTTGGGCACTTATCAAATATGTGTTGAATATTTTGTTGAACGCTGATGACTTGTTCAAATGCGTTCACAGTTATTTCTGTTTAACCAAAGTTTAAGTCAATTAAGGTTGAGTCATAATACATTTTTTAAAAGCTGGTTGATCTTCCTTTTTTTCTTTCTTCCTTTTGTGAACAAAGCACTTAATTTTCGATATTGTGAAAGGCATTTCAAGTGTATCTAAGAGAAACAAACTTGGATTAAAAGGAGAGAATATGTATTTTAGTCTAAGATCTGTCAGTTTTTGTGAATTAAGACAAATCATCTAGAGGTATCTAAAGGTTTATACTTCAGTTTCCTACTGTGTAATAACACTGTTCTTGTTATTTCATATCATTGTTATGAAAATAAGAGCATAATTATGAAAGTTCTTTGTAAAACTAATAATCCCTCTACAGATACAGGACTTATAGTCTAAATATAAAAGTATATTATACTTCTGGGGACATAAAATGGACATCAGGGATAACGTTGCATTTGGTTGTCTATTCTGTATATACAGACACACATTTTAGTATACGCAGAATGTGATGCTAGGCACTTCTGGGTATGTTAAGATGGGTGGGACATGTGGTTCTAGTACCAAAAGCTTACCACTGTGTAGAGACAAACAAGTAGAGAGATGAGACCTAAGAAGGCTGTGGAGGAGGAGGTCAGAGAACAAAGACACGCACGCACACACACACACACAGACACACACACGAGCTTTGAAAAGAGAAAATGGTTTCACATTAATGGATCATCAACCTAGAGTAGTTTCTCCATATCTGTGAAGGATTTTTTTTTTCAGATGAAATCTCACTCTGTTGCCCAGACTGGAGTGTAGTGGTGCCATCTCAGCTCACTGCAACCTCTGCCTCCTATGTACAAGCGATTCTCCTGCCTCAGCCTCCCACATAGCTAGCGGTACAGGTGTGTGCCACCATGTCTCACTAATTTTTGTATTTTTAGTAGGGACGGGGTTTCACCATGCTGGCCAAGCTGGTCTTGAACTCCTGACCTCAAGTGGTCTGCCCGCCTTGGCCTCCCAAAGTGCTGGGATTACAGGCGTGAGCCATCACGCCCGGCCAGTGGAGAATATGCTCTAAGATCGACAGTGGTGAGTGCCTGAAAACACAAGGAATACAGAACTCTATGTATGCTGGGTTTTTTTTCCTATACATAGATACTTACGCTAAAGTTTAATTTATAAATAAAGCACAGTAAGCAATTAGCAACAATATTAACAATGAAGAACAATTATAACAACATATCGGCATCAATATTCTTGTGGCCACCATTAAATATAATAAAGGTTCCTTGAACACAAACACTGTGATACCATCATGATTGATCTGATAATCAGGCAAACCACTAAATGTTCAAATAGGCTGGTGACATATGCAGAGTGAATATGCTAAACAAAGGGGTGATTTATGATCCAAGTAGAACAGAGCAGGGTGACCCAGAATTTCATCACACTACTCAGAATGGCATGTAGTTTAAACTTATGAATTGTTTCCTGCTAGGATTTTCCATTTAATATTTTTTGACTAGGGTAACAAGTAAAACCATGTGTAAGGGGGATTATCATTTAAGAACCTTCCTTTTTCTTCTAGTCTCTTATAATTCTGACTTCTTACATATCTCAAATTGATAGTGCTAAGGCAAAGAGATTGTCACTATTCTTAGTACCTTATTTAATATAAACCAAGCATAATTATAATCAGGACTTACAATAAAGCTCTATATTGGCAACCAAAGTAAATTTTGAATTATTGAAAATTCAGTATTGTATTCTATTCTCTCTGAAAAGAATTGATCTTTTCATATGCATTTGTGTTTTGTTCCAATTTCTAATTGAAGTTGCTAATGCATAATGACATTTAATTAATATTTGATTATAAAAAGAGCATTTTAATAGTACATACTATAGAAGAAATTATATGAATTTAATGAAGAAAACTTACCATACTAATTCAAAATTTTCTTTCTTTCTTTCTTTCTTTTTCACATTATTATTATTATTATTATTTTGAGACAGGGTCTCCCTCTGTAACTTAGGCTGGAGTACACTGGCACGATCTTGATTCACAGCAACCTCCACCTCCCAGGCTCAAGCAATTGTCCCGCATCAGCCTCCGGAGCAGCTGGGACTACAGGCATGTGCCATCACACCTGGCTAATTTTTTTTGTATTTCTTTTGTAGAGACAGGGTTTGACCATGTTGTCCCAGCTGGTTTCAAACTCTTGAGTTCAAGCAATCTGCCCACCTCTCAAAGTGTTAGGATTACAGGTATGAGCCACAGCACCTGGCCTAAATATTTCAATGTAAATTCATCCTTTCTACGATTAAAAGATATCACTCTTGCCTCTTGTGGATACAGGCCTTTATATTTTGTATTTCAAATTTGAGCCACCACTTTGTGTATGTTAAAACAATTTCTAATGGTCTCATGATTTGCCTCCCCCCAAGTTTTTTTCAATATAAAAGGTAAGTTTAATAATTACTCCGGGAAACTAGAAAAACTGTGATGATTTATGCTAGATTTAGATTTATCTTTAGTAGAACAGTAAAAGTACTGAGACAAAATATTCTGGATATTTCTGGATTTACTAAATATTTGAGTTAGTTATGGCTTGATTTTAAGATTTAAAATGGAATTACCATTCAAATAAAGCAAAATTTTACATTTCCTTTATGTACACAGTAATATAAAAAGTATTAAATCAGGTTGAGTTTCGAGGTTTGGTTAAGTTGTTTTTATGCAGCTTGGAATGTCTGGGTAATTTTCCAGTCTTGAAGATATGCCCCATTCACCCACAGTGTAGACAAATACTTTCAAGAGGGCTTTGGGTGGGAAATAATAGTGAATTAGCTCACTAGCTAAATAGCATTTTACAAAGTCAAGAATGGTAGGACCCAGAGAAGCACATGAATGTGGGATTCTCACCAGTGCAGTATTTAACAAATATTGAGCATCTACAATGCCAGGTATTATGTTGTGCACTAGGTATACTAACGAACTATATCAAGTTCTTGTCACTGAAAAGTTTGTATTTAGGTTGGTGAGGTGAATGTTACATAAGTAAGAAAATGAATTGTGGTAAACTCTGTGAAGAAAATAAGCATGACAACAGTTGGTCATTGAAGTGGGGAGGCTTCCTTCAGAAAGGATAGTCAGAGGGAACACATCTGTGCTGAGAACTTTCACAAAGAATAACCAGACACAGAAAGGTATAGAGGACAAACTTTTAGGAAGATGGAATGTAAGTTTAATCTTTACTTTTTGTCATGAGACAAAAAGGATGTGCCATGTGAAGGGATCGACTAGAGAACAAATGAAAGTGAAGCTCATCAAGGGAGGGTAGAGATGGGAGGTGGGCGATGGATAAAAGCTTGGGATTTATTACAAACACAATGGAGCATGAATTGAATGGTTTTGAGTTAGGGACTAATAAACTGGCTCATTTTTTAAACAGTGATAAGCGTCATTTAGGGCAAACAGCCACTTTAACATTGGTTTGCCATTGAGTTTAGGAAAGCAAATTCTATCTTCCCCTCATCCTAACTACAATTAAAACAGCTTAGATCTGTTCTGTTGCCATGATGCATCGTTCTCACAGTTGAATTTCTAGCTTTAGCACCAAGAGGTTAAGCTTGCTTGTTTAATGGCTCCATCCACAACTTGTACACTTTGTCAAACCAGTTTGAAGTGTAAGAGGCTGACATTAAGTAACATCAGCAAGACAGAGGAATACATTTTCTATTTTTACTGTTACCTTCCCACGATGCACCAATTTTGATAACTACCTGTGGATGAGAGAATCCTTCATTTATGGGAGTCCAGGAGTCCAGTGAAGAAGTACCAGCACATGACTAGATCATAAAATACAAGAATAGAAGCATTGGAAAGGATGAGAAGAATAGTTACACTTTATACATATTACCCCTTCCCCCAAAGCAGCACAACAAAGTGCCAAAAGAGATTTCTTCAGCCATGATTCCTCCCATGAGATAAAGTGAAAGCATAGTGAGTGAGCAACTGGCTTCTCCAGCTGTGCAGGATGCTACCAAGAGGCCTACCTTTCTCTCATCCCACCCATAAAACTGAAGAAATCAGCATGGCTAAGTGGCTAGGAGAGGCTGGGAGCAGTGAAGAAGGTTGGGGATTTATAGAAATCAGGAACTGAAACTCAGTAAAGAACTGTGTGTCCTATTAACCACCTTGTGGACTCTTTCAGGAGACCTGTCCACAAGCTACTTAGGACATCTTGCCTTTAGGGACTCCCTCAACTAGTCAACAAGTGTCTGCAATGTCTCACATGCCCCACCTCCCCTACACATATGTCTGGCTCCCCAGATTCACAAGTGTGAGCTTTTGCACACAGTTATGAGCAACACAGTCAGCTTATTTGACTCGCTAGATTGGGAAAAGGAACACAAACTTGAGCATTTCAGGGCACTGCCCTAGAGCAAAGAAATGGGAGACTCTCAAAATCTGGCCTGACTTTGCAAGATTGAAAGAAAGAATATGATTTTGAGACTCCTCCCCTACTCCCAAGAGGAAACAAGTGGGTAGGCAAATCCACAAAGAAGACCTGAGAGAGTCTCAGAATCTCTAGTCAAACAGGCTTGTGATTGAATTTTTCTCTCAAAGACTGTCAGTAAAACTTGAAGAAGATAATTTTTCAAATGTGGAAACAACACAAGACTTCAAGAAACGTGAAAAGCTAAGGAAACATGACACTACCCAAAGGAACCCAGTACTTTTCCAGTAATAGCTAAAAACCAGATTTACAAATTGCCTGACAAATAATCCAAATAATTGTTTTAAGAATGAATGCTCAGTGAGCTACAAGAAAACACAGATAAAAAAATTCAGTGAAATAAGGAAAAGAATATGTGCACAAAATGAGAAATTCAACAAAGATATAGAAATAATATAAAACAAATTCTGTTGCTAAAGAATTCAATACATATGTGAAAAATGCAATAGAGAACTTCAACATCAGAGTTGATTAAGCAGAAGAAATAATCTGTGAATTCAAAAACAGGTCATTTGAAATTACACAGTGAAAGATGAAAAAAATAAGTAAAGCTTTGAGGATTTATGCGATACGATCAACATAAATAATGTAAACATTAGGGCATTTTAGGAAAGGAGAAGAAAGAGACAAAAGGGGAAAAAGTTTATTTAAAGAAATATGAGCTGAAAATGTCCCAATCCTGAGAGAGATATTGACATCCAGGTACACGAAACTCAAAAGTTCACAGATAGACTCAATACGAAGTGGAATTCACTGGGACATATTATATTCAAATTGTCAAAAATCAAAGTCAAAGTGAGGATTTTGAAAACAGCAAGAGAAAAGAGATATATTACATACAAGGGAATGTACATTAGACTATCAGTAGATTTCTTAGCAGAACCATTGCAGATGAGGAGAAAGTGGGATAATATATTCAAAGTGTTCAGAGGTGGGGAACTCTGTCAACCAAGATTACTTTACTTTACCCAGCAAAGTCATGATTTATATATGAAGGAGCGGTAAAGATTTTCTCAGACAAACAAAAGCTGAGGTAATTTATTACCACCAGATATGCCTCACAAAAAAATGTTAAAAGGAGTTCTTCAAGATTAAATAAAAGGACATTAATTACTAACATGAAAACTTGTGAAAATGCAAAACTCACTGGTGAAGGTAAATATATAATCAAATTCAGAATATTCTGTTCATATACTGAAATGTTGGTGTATAGATCACCCTTAATTCTAGCACAAAGGTTAAAAGACAAAATAATTAAAAATATAACTAAAATAATTTGTTAATGGATACCACAGTATAATAAGAAGTAAATTGTGCCATCAAAACTTAAAATGTGGTAGAGTAAAAGTGTAGAGTTTTCTATGTGATTGAAATTAGGTTGACATCAGCTAGCTTTAAAAGATTGCTATAAGATGTTTTATGTAAACCTCATGGTAACCACAAAGCAAAAAGTTGTAGTAGATACATAGAAGAGTGAGAGGAAGAAATCAAAGCATACCACTATAGAAAACCATCAAATCACAAAGGGAGACAGTAAAAGCAGAAGAAAGGAACAAGAAAAACTACAGAACAGAAACAATTAACAAAATGGCAACAAGTCCTCACTAATTAATGATTATTTTAAACATATGTGCACTAAATTCTCCAACCAAAAGACATGGAATGGCTGAACAGATTTTAAAGAACAAGATCAATCTATATGCTGCCTGCAAAAGACTCACTTTACCTTTAAGAACACACAGGCTGGGCCGGGCGTGGTGGCTTATGCCTGTAATCCCAGCACTTTGGGAGGCTGAGGTGGGTGGATCATGAGGTCAGGAGATAGAGACCATCCTGGCTAACACAGTGAAACCCCGTCTCTACCGAAAATACAAAAAATTAGCCAGGCCTGGTGGTGGGCGCCTGTAGTCCCAGCTACTCGAGAGGCTGAGGCAGGAGAATGGCGTGAACCCAGGAGGCGGAGCTTGCAGTGAGCCGAGATTGCACCACTGCACTCCAGTCTGGGTGACAGAGCAAGACTCCATCTCAAAAAAAAAAAAAAAAAAAAAAACACACAGGCTGAAAGTGAAAGGATAGAAAAAGATGCACTATGCAAACAGAAACCAAAAGAGAGCAGGGATAGGTATATACATGTCAGAAAAAAAACTAGCCTTAAATAAAAACTGTAATAAGAGATGAAGGTCACAGTTGCTTACAAGAGGGCCAAATAGGAAGAGCTCCGGTCTACAGCTCCCAGCGAGATCAACGCAGAAGATGGGTGATTTCTGCATTTCTAACTGAGATACCTGATTCATCTCATTGGGACTGGTTGGGCAGTGGGTGCAGCCCATGGAGGGTGAGCCAAAGCCAGGCAGGGCATCGCCTCACCCAGGAAGCACAAGGGGTCAGGGGATTTTCCTTTCCTAAGCAAGGGAAGCCAAGAGTATCTGTACCTGGAGGAATGGTACACTCCTGTCCAAGTACTGCGCCTTTCCCACAGTCTTCACAATCAGCAGACCAGGAGATTCCCTCCTGTCCCTGGATCGGTGGGTCCCATTCCCATGGAACCTTGCTCGCTGGGAGCGCAGCAGTCTGAGAATGACCTGGGATGCTAGAGCTTGGTGGGGGGAGGGGCGTCTGCCATTGCTGAGGCTTGAATAGGTGGTTCTATGCTCACACTGTAAACAAAGCAGCAGGGAAGCTCAAACCGGACAAAGCCCACTGCAGCTCAGCAAGGCCTACTGCCTCGCTTGATTCCACCTCTGGGGGCAGGGCATATCTGAACAAAAGGCAGCAGACAGCTTCTGCAGACTTAAATGTCCCTGCCTGACAGCTCTGAAGAGAGCAGTGGTTCTCCCAGCACGGTGTTCGAGATCTGATAATGGACAGACTGCCTCCTCAAGTGGGTCCCTGACCCCCATGTAGCCTGACTGGGAGACCCTCCCAGTAGGGGCCGAGAGACACCTCATACAGGCAGGTGCCCCTCTGAGACAAAGCTTCCAGAGGATGGATCAGGCAGCAATACTTACTGTTCTTCAGCCTCTGCTGGTGACACCCAGGCAAACAGGGTCTGGAGTGGACCTCCAGCAAACTCTAACAGACCTGCAGCTGAGGGACCTGTCTGTTTGAAGGAAAACTAACAAACAGAAAGGAATAGCAACAACATCAATAAAAAGGACATCCACACCAAAACCCCATACATAGGTCACCAATATCAAAGACCAAAGGCAGATAAAACCACAAAGATAGGGAGAAACCAGAGCAGAAAGGCTGAAAATTCCAAAAAACAGAATGCCTCTTCTCCTCCAAAGGAACACAACTCCTCACCAGCAAGGGAACAAAACTGGATGGAGAATGAGTTTGACGAGTTGACAGAAGTAGGCCTCAGAAGGTCGGTAATAACAAACTTCTCCGAGCTAAAGGAACACATTCTAACCCATCGCAAGGAAGCTAAAAACCTTGAAAAAAGGTTAGAGGAATTTCTAACTAGAGTAAGCAGTGTAAGGAAGAGCTTAAATGACCTGATGGAGCAGAAAACCACAGCATGAGAACTGCATGAAGCATCAACAAGTTTCAGTAGCTGATTCGATCAAGTGGAAGAAAGGTTATCAGTGATTGAAGATCAAATTAATGAAATAAAGCGAGAAGACAATATTAGAGAAAAAAGAGTGAAAAGAAACAAACAAAGCCTCCAAGCAATATGGGACTATGTGAAAAGATCAAATCTACATTTGATTGGTGTACCTGAAAGTGACGGGGATAATGGAACCAAGTTAGAAAACACTCTTCAGGATATTATCCAGGAGAACTTCCCCAACCTAGCAAGGCAGGCCAACATTCAAATTCAGGAAATACAGAGAACACCACAAAGATAGTCCTCGAGAATAGCAACCCCAAGACATATAACTGTTCAGATTCACCAAGGTGGAAATGAAGGAAGAAATGTTAAGGGCAGCCACAGAGAAAGGTCTTGTTACCCATAAAGGCAAGCCCAAGAGACTAACAGTGGATCTCTCTGCAGAAACCCTACAAGCCAGAAGAAAGTGGGGGCCAATATTCAACATTCTGAAAGAAAAGAATTTTCAACCCAGATTTCACATCTGGCCAAATTAAGCTTCGTAAGTGAAGGAGAAATAAAATCCTTTACAGACAAACAAATGCTGAGAGATTTTGTCACCACCAGGCCTGCCTTACAAGAGTTCCTGAAGGAAGCACTAAACATGGGAAAGAACAACCAGTACCAGCCACTGCAAAAACATGCCAAACTATAAAGACCTTTGGCACTATGAAGAAACTGCATCAATTAATGGGGAAAATAACCAGTTAGCGTCATAATGACAGGATCAAACTCACACATAACAATATCGATCTTAAATGTAAACAGGCTAAATGCCCCAATTAAAAGACACAGACTGGCAAATTGGATAAAGAGTAAAGACCCACTAGTGTGCTGCACTCAAGAGACCCATCTCACATGCAAAGACACACATAGGCTCAAAATAAAGGGATGCAGTAAAATCTGCCAAGCAAATAGAAAGCAAAAAAAGAGAGCAGGGGTTACAATCCTGGTCTCTGATAAAACAAACTTTAAACCAACAAAGATCAAATGAGACAAAGAATGCCACTACATAATGGTAAAGGGATCAATTCAACAAGAAGAGCTAACTATCTTAAATATATATGCACCCAATACAGGAGCACCCAGATTCATAAAGTAAGTCCTTTGAGACCTACAAAGAGACTCAGACTCCCATACAATAATAATGGGAGACTTTTACACTCCACTGTCAATATTGGACAGATCAACAAGACAGAAAATTAACTAGGATATCCAGGACTTGAACTCAGCTCTGGACCAAGCAGACCTAATAGACATCTACAGAACTCTCCACCCCAAATCAACAGAATATACATTCTTCACAGCACCACATTGCACTTATTCTAAAACTAACCACATAGTTGAAGTAAAACACTCCTCAGCCAATGTAAAAGAACAGAAATCACAACAAACTGTCTCTCAGACCACAGTGCAATCAAATTAGAAATAATGATTAAGAAACACTCCCAACCACACAACCACATGGAAACTGAACAACCTGCTCCTGAATGACTACTGGGTAAATGACAAAATTAAGGCAGAAATAAAGATGTTCTTTGAAACTAATAAGAACAAAGATACAATGTACCAGAATCTCTGGGATACATTTAAAGCAGTGTGTAGAGGGAAATTTATAGCACTAAAGGCCCACAAGAGAAAGAAGGAAAGATCTAAAATCATCACCCTAACATCACAATTAAAAGAACTAGAGAAGCAAGAGCAAACAAATTCAAAAGCTAGCAGAAGACAAGAAATAACTAAGATCAGAGCAGAACTGAAGGAGACAGAGACACAAAAAACCCTTCAAAAAATCAGTGAATTCAGGAGGTGGTTTTTTGAAAAGATCAAGAAAATAGATAGACCACCAGCAAGACTAATAAAGAAGAAAAAAGTATCAAATAGATGCAATAAAAAATGATAAAGGGGATATCACCACTGATCCCACAGAAAATCAAACTGCTATCAGAATACTATAAACACCTCTATGCAAATAAACTAGAAAATCTAGAAGAAATGGATAAATTCCTGAAAACATACACTCTCCCAAGACTCAACCAGGAAGAAGTTGAATATCTGAATGGACCAATAACAGGTCCTGAAATTGAGGAACAAATTAATAGCCTACCAACCAAAGAAGTCTGGGACCAGATGGATTCACAGCCAAATTCTACCAGAGGTACAAAGAAAAGCTGGTACCATTCCTTCTGAAACTATTCCAATCAATAGGAAAAGAGGGAGTCTTCCCTAACTCATTTTATGAGGTCAGCATCATCCTGATACCAAAGCCTGGCAGAGAGACAACATAAAAAGATAATTTTAGGCCAATATCCCTGATGAATATTGATGCAAAAATCCTCAATAAAATACTGGCAAACCAAATCCAGCAGCACATCAAAAAGCATATCCACCACGATAAAGTTGGTTTCATCCCTGGGATGCAAGACTGGTTCATCACATGCAAACCAATAAACGTAATCCATCACATAAACAGAACGAATGACAAAAACCACATGATTATCTCAATAGATGCAGAAAAGGCCTTTGACAAACTTCAACAGCCTTTCATGTTAAAACTCTCAATAAACTAAGTATTGATGGAATGTATCTCAAAATAATTAAAGCTATTTATGACAAACCCACATCCAGTATCTTACTAACTGGGCAAAAACTGGAAGCATTCCCTTTGAAAACCACCACAAGACAAGGATAACCTCTCTCACCACTCCTATTCAACATAGTATTGGAAGTTCTGGCTAGGGCAATCAGGCGAGAGCAAGAAATATAGGGTATTCAATTAGGAAAAGAGGAAGTCAAATTGTCTCTATTTGCAGAGACAAGATTGTATATTTAGAAAATCCCATTGGCTCAGCCCAAAATCTCCTTAAGCTGATAAGCAACTTCAGCAAAGTCTCAGGATACAAACTCAATGTGCAAAAATCACAAACATTCCTATACACCAATAACAGACAAACAGAGAGCCAAATCATGAGTGAACTCCCATTCAAAACTACTACAAAGAGAATAAAATACCTAGGAATCCAATATGCAGTGGATGTGAAGGACCTCTTCAAGGAGAACTACAAACCACTGCTCCATGAAATAAAAGAGGACACAAACAAATGGAAGAACACTCCATGCTCATGTCTAGGAAGAATCAATATCATGAAAATGGTCATACTGTCCAAGGTAATTTATAGATTCAATGCCATCTCCATCAAACTACTACTGATTTTCTTCACAGAATTGGAAAAACCTACTTTAATTTTCATATGGAACCAAACAAGAACCCTCATAGCCAAGACAATCCTAAGCTAATAGTACAAAGTTGGAGGCATCACGCTACCTGACTTCAAACTATACTACAAGGCTACAGTAACCAAAACAGCATGGTACTGGTACCAAAACAGATATATAGACTAATGGAACAGAACAGAGCCCTCAAAAATTACACCACACATCGACAACCATCTGATCTTTGACAAACCTGACAAAAACAAGAAATAGGGAAAGGATTTCCTATTTAATAAATGGTGCTGGGAAAACTGGCTAGCCATATGTAGAAAGCTGAAACAAGATCTCTTCCTTACACCTTACACAAAAATTAACTCAAGATGGATTAAAGACCTAAATGTAAGACCTAAAACCATAAACACCCTAGAAGAAAACCTAGGCAATACCATTCAGGACATAGGCATGGGCAAAGACTTCATGACTAAAACACCAAAAGCAATGGCAACAAAAGCCAAAATTGACAAATGGGATCTAATTAAACTAAAGAGCTTCTGCACAGCAAAAGAAACTATCATCAGAGTAGCAGGCAACCTACAGAATGGGAGAAAATTTTTGCAACTTATCCATCTCACAAAGGCCTAATATCCAGAATCTACAAAGAACTTAAACAAAATTACAAAAAAAAAAAAAAAAAAATCAAACAACCCCATCAAAAAGTGGGCAAAGGATATAAACAGATACTTCTCAAAAGAAGACATTTATGCAACCAACAGACACATGAAACAATGCTCATCATCACTGTTCATCAGAGAAATGCAAATCAAAACCACAATGAGATACCATCTCACACCAGTTAAAATGGCAATCATTAAAAAGTCAGGAAACAACAGATGCTGGAGAGGATGTGGAGAAATAGGAACGCTTTTACACTGTTGGTGGGAGTGTAAATTAGTTCAACCACTGTGAAAGACAGTGTGGCGATTCTTCAAGGATCCAGAACTAGAAATACCATTTGACCCAGCAATCCCATTACTGAGTATATACCCAAATGATTATAAATCATGCTACTTTAAAGAGACATGCACACGTATGTTTATTTGGGCACTATTCACAATAGCAAAGACTTGGAACCAACCCAAATGTCCATCAAAAATAGACTGGATAAAGAAAATGTGCCACATATACACCATGGAATACTGTGCAGCCGTAAAAAAGAATGAGTTCCTGTCCTTTGCAAGGACATAGATGAAGCTGGATACCACCATTCTCAGCAAAATACCACAAGGACAGAAAACCAAACACTGCATGTTCTCACTCATAAGTGAGAGCTGAACAATGAGAACACATGGACACAGGGAGGGGAACATCACATGCCAGGGGCTGTTGGAGGGTGGGGGCTGGGGTAGGGATAACATTAGGAGAAATACCTAATGTAAATACGAGTTGATGGGTGCAGCACACCACCATGGCACATGTATACCTATGTAACAAACCTCCACGTTGTGCACATGTACCCTAGAACTTAAAGTATAATAATAATAATAATAAAAGAGATGAAATTCATTATATAGTGATGAAGTGGTTAAATTTATCAAAAAATATAGCAATTGTAATTATGTATGCACCCAACATCTGAGCACCTAAACACAGAAAGCAAATATTAAGAGCTCTGAAGGGAGAAGTAGACAGTAATAGTAGGGGACTTCAATACTCTACTTTCAACAATGAAAAGATTGTTTAGACAGAAAAACCAGCAAGGAAATATTGAACTGTAGACTAAATGAACCTAACAGACATATGCAGAACATTACATAGAAATATACACATTATCAACGGACATAGAACATTCTCCAGGATAGATCATGTTAGGCCCTAAAGAAACCTTAAGAAATTTAATTAGATTGAATTCATATCAATTATCTTTTCCAACCACAATGATATGGAACAAGAAACCAATAATAGAAAGAAAAATGGAAAATTAAAAAACATGTGAAGATTAAACACACTCCTGAAAAACCAGTGGGTCAAAAATGAAATCAAAAGGGAAATTTAAAAACTCTTGAGACCAACAAAAATAGACATACAACAAACCCAAACTGCAAGATGTAGCAAAAGCAATTCTAAAAGGGAAGAGCATAGCTGTAAACACCTATGTTATGAAAAAAAAAACTCAAATAAATAGACTAACTTTGTGCCTCAAACAACTAGAAAAAGAAAAACAAAATAACCCCAAAGTTAGTAGGAAGAAAGGAAGAGAGAAAGAAAGAAAGAAAGAAAGAAAGAAAGAAAGAAAGAAAGAAAGAAAGAAAGAAAGAAAGAAAGAAAGAAAGAAAGAAAGAAGGAAGGAAGGAAGGAAGGAAGGAAGAGAAAAAAAGAAGGGAGGAAGAAGGGAAGGAAGGAAGGAAATCATAGCAAAAATAAATGAAATAGAGATAAGACAAACAATAGAAAAGATCAAAAGTTGTCTTTTTGAAAAGATAAAATTAATAAAACTTTAGCTGGCCTAACTAAGAAAAAAAGAAGATTGAAACGAAATGAATAAAATCACAGATTTAAAAATACAGAAATACAAAATATTATAAGAAACTGCTATGAACAATTGAACACTAACAAACTGTATAACCCAGAAGGAATAGATAAATGCTAGAAACCTACAACCTACCAAGACTGAACTATGAAGAAACAGAAAATCTGAATAGACCAAAATGAGAAAGAAAATTAAATCAGTAATCAAAAATCTCCCTACAAAGAGAAACCCAAACCTAGTGGCTTCACTTTTGAATTTTTACAAACACTTAAAGAATTAATACCAATTCTGCTCGAACTCTTGCAAAAAGTTGAAGAGGAGGGAATACTCCCAAACTCATTTTACAAGGCCAGCATTTTCCTAATACCAAAGCCAGACAAGGACACCATAAGAAAGAAAATTACAGGGCAATGTCCCTGATGAACACAGATGCAAAAATCTTCAACAAAATACTAGTAAACCGCCGAGCGCGGTGGCTCAAGCCTGTAATCCCAGCACTTTGGGAGGCCGAGACGGGCGGATCACGAGGTCAGGAGATCGAGACCATCCTGGCTAACACGGTGAAACCCCGTCTCTACTAAAAAATAGAAAAAACTAGCTGGGCGAGGTGGCGGGCGCCTGTAGTCCCAGCTACTCGGGAGGCTGAGGCAGGAGAATGGCGTGAACCCGGGAGGCGGAGCTTGCAGTGAGCCGAGATCGCGCCACTGCACTCCAGCCTGGGCGACAGAGCGAGACTCCGACTCAAAAAAAAAAAAAAAAAAAAAAAAATACTAGTAAACCAAATTCAGTAATGCATTAAAAGGATTATGTACCATGCTCAAGTGGCATTTATCTCTGGGATGCAAGGATAATTTAACATAAGTAAATCAATCAATATGATACACCACATTAACAGAACAAAGGATAAAAATCATGATCATTTCAACTGATGCAGAAAAAGTATTTGACAAATATCAATTTTTTTTAATATTAAAAACTCTCAGCTAATTAGGTGTAGAAGGAATGTACCTCAACACAATAAAGGTCATATTTGGCAAGCTTACAGTGAACATACAGGTGAAAAGCTGAGAGCTTTTCTTTAGGAACTGGAAAAAGACAAGGAAGCCTTCTCTCGCCACTTCTATTCAGTATAGTACTGGAGGTTCTAGCCAGAGCAACTGGGAAAGAGAAAGAAATAAAAGGCATCCAAATAGAAAAGGAAGACGTTAAATTGTCTCTGCGATGACATAATACCATGTATATATATATAAAAGAAAAAAAAAAACCCTCAAAGACTTCACCAAAGAACTCTTGGAACTAATAAACAAATACAGTAAAGTTGGAGGATACAAAATTAACCTACAAAAATTAGTAGTATTTCTATACACTGACAATGAAGTATCAGAAAAATAAATTTTAATAAAACCCTATATACAATAGCTACAAAAATAAAATACTTGGGAGTAAATTTAACCAAGGAGGTGAAAGGTGAGTATACTGAAAAACATAAAACAATGATGAAAGACATTGAAAGAAGACACAAATAAATGGAATTTGGAAGAATTAACATTGTTAAAATGTTCACACTACAAAGTGATCTACAGATTCCATCCAAGTCTTACCAAAATTCCAATGATGTTTTTCACAGAAATGGGGGGAAAATCTTGAAATTTGTATGGAACCAAAAAAGACCTTAAATGGCTAAATCAATCTTAAGAGTAAAGCTGAAAGCATCAAATTATAATACAATTCAAATTATAATACAAAGATTTCAAATTATAATACAAAGACAAATATATAGTAATCAAAACAATATAGTACTTTCATAAAAACAGACAAATCAAAAGAGAACACAGAGCCTAGAAATAAACCCATAAATGTATAATCAACTGATCTTTGACAAAAGCACAAAAAATGCGCAATGAGGAAACGATAGTCTTTTCAATAAATCATGTTGGGAAAACTGGATATCCACATATAAAAGAATGAAATTAACCCTTATCTTACACCATATACAAAAATTAACTCAAAATAAAGACAAACTTAAGACTTGAAACTGTAAAACTACTAGAAGAAAAACAGGGTTGGCTGGGGGGGGACATAATTGACAATGTACTTGGCAATAATTTTTTGAATATGACACCAAAAGGACAGGCAATAAAAGCAAAAATAAACAAGTACAACCAAATAAAATTTTTAAAGTTTCTGCACGCAAAGGAAACAATCAACAAAAGAAAAGGCAACCTATGGGAGAAAGTATTTATAAACCGTACACCCAAAATATATAACAAACTTATACAACTCAATACAGAAAAAACAAATAACCTAATTTAAAAACAGGCAAAGGATCTGAATAGACATTTTTCTAAAGAAGATATACAAGTGTCCAACAGGAATGAAAAGGTCCTCAACATCATTAATCCTTAGGGAAATGCAAATGAAAACCACAATGAGACATCCCTTCACACCTGTTAGGAAGGCTGTTGTCAAAAAGTCAAAAGATAACAAGTGTTCATGATGAAGCAGAGAAATAAAACATCTTGTACATTCTTGGTAGGAAAGTAAATTGGTATAGTCATTATGGAAAACAGTATGGTGGTTCCTCAAAAAATTTCAAATAAATCTACTATATGATCTAGCAACCCCACCTCTTAGTACATCTCTAAAGGAATTGAAATCAGTATCTCAAAGACATTTGCACTTCCATGTTCATTGCGGCATTATTCAGAAAAGGCAAGAGATGGAATTAACCTAAATGTCCATAAGTGGATGAATGGATAAAGAAAATGTAATATATATTTATCATGGAAGATTATTCAACCTTAAGAAAAAAGAAATTCTGGTATTCGTAACAACATGAATGAAACTGGAGGACCTTACAGTAGGTGAAATAAGCCAGTAACAGAAAGACAAATACTGCATGATATCTCTTATATGTGGAATCTAAAAATGTTGAACTCATAGAAACAGAGTTTCAGTTTTAAGATGAATAAGTTTTAGAGATCTAATGTACAGCATTATAACTATAGTTAACGATAACTTATAGTATACTTAAAGTTTGCTAACAGAGTTTGCTTAATTGTTCTCACCATACACACACACACACACACACACACAAATAGTAACTACGTAAGGTGATGGATATGTCAATTAGCTTGGTTGTGGTAATCATTTCACAATGTGTAAGTATATCAAACAATCACATTGCCACATTAAGTATATACAAGTTTTATTTATTAATTATACCTCAATAAAGCTGGAAAAATGTAAAGCATAAACATAGGTAAGAAATCCAGGTCAGAGGGGGCTGATGTTAATCCAGCAATATTACGTATGAATTCCTACGTGTAATGTGTCAGTTTTATCCTAGTGTGTCCTAAATTGAGGTTTAGGGAATAGGGGGAGGAAGTTTTCTCTCTGCTTGGATAAATTTGCTTGTTTCTTTAACAATTTAACAGTTAAACAGTTTATTTTTAAGAAACAACATTTTTTTCAATTTTCAGAAATTTAAAAATAAATTTCTAAGAGGCGAATTGGTACAAAATTCAAATGCAAGATTATTTGAATTCTTTGTTCAGATAATTATATTTTACAACTGAATAACAGAGTCAGGGAAATGCTAACACATACATATATTGGTCTTTTCCTTTACTGGGGTCACATTATTTTTATTTGGGAGGGAAGATCTTTCCTCGTAATTTTCCTTTTAAAAATATTTTGATTTCACTCATTGTTTCTTTCAGGTGACTCTTAGAATCATCTAGTCAAAATGGAATTGTGACTGGAAGTACACTAAGAAAAGATTCCTTTGGGAAGAATGAACATATTTTGACAAATATGTTCAATATTTTTACATATTTAAAATATTCACTCTCACTCACCCAGGAAAATATGTCTTAATTTATTCAAAACTTTTCTTTTGAACAAATGTAAAGTTTCATAGTTTTACCAAAGCCTTGAATATTCCTGACATATTTATTCCTCAATAGTTTGTGATTTTTATTTCTTTGTGAATAGAATTGTTTCCCCTGGTATATTTGAAATGGTTATTCTGGCACATCAAAAGCGAACACTCTTTGTATATTTATTTTTATTCAGCTGCCTTTTAGAATTCTTATTTGTTCTAATGATTTTAGGTTGATTTTCTTGCATTCTGTACAAAATGCTGTCATGTTGAGTGGTTGAAAACCTTATATATATATTTCACTAATCTGTTATGGGGGAAAAGATAGATTCTACTAAGAAACATTTAGAACAAGATGTTAGTATGTAAACTCTAAGTGTGACTTCTATAGAGCAGTTGTTCTTAGGTTTGGCTTGCATTGGAATCACCTGGGGAGCTTTAGAAACCACTGATGCCTGGCTCCCTCCCTCAGATACTCTAATTTCTGTGCATCAGGACATTAAAACTTCTTTCTTTTTCTCTTACTTTTTTTTTGGACAAGGGCTTTCTGTGTCATCCAGGCTGAGTGCAGTGACACGATCACAGCTCACTGCAGCCTTGATTACCTGGGCTTAAGTAATCCTCCTGGAGCTCAGTTTTGGATCATGTAAAATGTGAGATACCTATCAAAGTCTAACAAGAAAGGTTAAGTAGGTAGGTTAATATGGTCCAAGTTTAGAAGAAAAGTCTGAGCTGAAGAAATAAATTAGTGATACTTAAAACCATGTGGCTAAAAGATCTCACCAAAGCAGTACATGCAGATATAAAAATAGAGATGTTCGAGGGATGAACTCTAGGGCTAACCAGAGCTATGAGACAGAATACAAGCCAAGGGAAGAAAAATATTTACAGCCGAAAGGAGTGATCGACTGTATCAAATTCTGCTGCTAAGTCAGGTAAGATGAGGACAGAGAACTGACCATTGGATTTGTCAACATTTACGTTTGGTTTTTTTATTGTGGAATCATCTCACTAACTGGCTAGACTTCCTTTCCTGGTTTTCCATCTTGTCTCCCCTCTGCTTTGCTTCTCAGTATATGATGAAGATGTTATGGGGAAAAGAGACAGTGTTCTTATGCTTAAGGATCACAAGACCCACATACACTTTCCTAAGTCTGGGAATGTTACTCCTTTTCCCATGCCATCTGTCTGAAAAAATCTTTCTCTGCTCATTTTGACTATTTTATGACTAAGGCTCATTTTACTTATTTTATGACTAAGGGTTATTGATTTATCAAAATCAGGTTTTTTAGGAGTTTATTCTAGTAACTACTTTAGAATAAAGAGAATGTCATATCACAGAAATTGAAGTAGAATTTAAAACTCGTTTCACTGCATTTTCTTAGAGAATCATCAAACACTAGATGAGCAAGTCATTAAGGTAAAGAGTGTATTACCCACTGTCAGAGAAGACTTTTGGAAGAGTTTAGAAATTTGCTACACTTCATGGTTATCAATTCCAGTTTCTCCTTAGTTCCCACTTCCCATGATATCTCCTCATTTAATATATATCGAAATTAGGCCCCAAAATAGCTCTGATTTCCTGTTCAATTTTAGAATCTACAGTGCTGTCTTTTATTTATCTATTTATTTATTTATCTATCTATCTTTTTTTAGAGATACTATTGCTATAATTGCCCCAGCTGATCTTGAACTTCTGGCCTCAAGCAATCCTCCTGCCTCAGCTCTCAAGTAGCTTGTATGACAGGAGTGAGCCATTGCACCTAGTTCTACAATGATATCATTTTATAGTCTGTCATCTGAACATTCTATAATTTTAAAGTTTCAAGTTCCACTAAAATATTTGTGATGCTTGCCATCTCTTTGCCTGCTATAAAAATTAAATTTTAAAATAGAGGCTAGTAGATTAACTTTTAAAACAAGATTTACACTAGTTTCTTTCATGCTACTAAGTTATCATTTCTGAGCATCCTAAATGAGGCATATTCCTCTTTGAATAATACTGCATTCATTTATTTGCCAAGCATGTATTTATTAGCTACTGTGTGCCTGGTACAATAATAATGTTTAAAAAGGCAGTTCTTACTCTCAATCAGCGGAGGGGATGAATAGATGACTAAAAAAAGGTGATGCTTAGCTTCTAGGAGGGGACCAAGAGTATGCCTTAGATGATATAAAGGTTTGAGCTGAGACTTGAAGGATAAGAAGGAGTTTTTGAGATAATATATATAGGGAGAGGCATTCCAGGCAAGAAAATACACACAGATCTGAGGGAAAATGGCATATCTGGGGGGAATGCTGATCATTTACTCTTGCTGGTCACAGAATGCATTGAGGAACCTACAGACTATGAGCAGGAGCTTTAGGTAAGAGTTAGAATATGTAGGATACGTGCATATACTGAACTATATACTGAAGTAAAGAATTTGGGGCTTTGTTTTATTTCTTCCTCCAGGACGGTGGCAATGAGAAAAGGCTTTCTCTTTGGGGTGCACTAGGGTAGTGGTATTATTCATCAGAATCTCTGAAGGTCATCACTCCCTTTGGATATTGTAATACAACCTCCCCCCCCCCCCCCCTCTCCCAGTGTCACACATCCTTCCTTCCACAGAGACGTTACTTTCACATACTGTGGGTTGAACCTGTCTCTCAAAGTGGTCTGGACCTGAGAACCACTGCAGGGGACAAGAAGAAGCCACAGGAATATTTTAGGTAGGAAAAGATCATGATCAGTTTCAGCAATCTCTCCTCCCTTTCCTTGTTTTGCAGATATTTTACCATTACAACATAGATGGAGATTTTCATCTAAATTAATAAAAGATGTTCTCTATTCACAAATGGATATGGAGCAACAGTACACAATTTCTGCCCCAGAATTCATGGCTGGTGCAGCTAAAAAGCACTTTTCAGATTGCTAGTCAATCCATTTGCTTATCTAAAAAGTTCATTTGTACAGTTTTAAATGGTTTGCAGAAGTCTTTTGAAAAGTACTCTTGAAGTTTCATGTCTTTTCCTCAAAACTTGACAGACTTGGGAGTGACAAAAAGGAAGAAAATATACAAACATATGTGACATATTCATAGCTGGACTTAAACAGTGATAAAAGAAAATTTTCATTTTACAACCTACTTCCAGTAGAATTTTACAATCCTATTATCTAGTAAGAATCATTTCCTCTGAGTGGTGTTCACGCTCTGAGCAAATCATTTCTTAAGCAGCAAATTCTCCTCACAATTTGATGTATATCAGTTTAACCAAAATACTTTTCAGAAACCTAATATGTAGCGAAGCTCACAAGGTCTTTAGAGCATGACACATCAAAAAAGATGAAGGTAGAAATAACAAAAATGTGGCCTTAGGACTGAAGTTGAGTGGGATCCCCTTCCTCTGGCATGGAGTCTAGGTATCTGGAAAATTCTTTTTTTTAAATAAGTGCACACTTGAATGATCGTGTTCTGTTTTCACTGCCGCACTCTAACAATGCCCAAGATGAGCAAATGGTAAAATGATGCTGTTGTTTGATAAATTAATTATTGATGATAGACTGGTTTTGAACTCAAAGTGTTACGAAGTTAAAGGAGTTTCTGCTTAGTGGCTTACAGATCTCCCATACCCTTCTACTATCTAGTATCGCCTCCTCTGAACGGTGTTCATGCCCTGAGCAACATTCTCTCAGAGAAACACCTCCTCCTCTGCAAAGAGCTGAAGGAGGTTGGTGGGAGACGGATACCACCTGAATTATTGGTGAAGAGAAGCCATTTTTAAATGGAAGACAGTTCCACTGCAACAAGCTGAAGAAAGTCAGCACCATCTAGTGGAAGGAGAGTCACAGGAATGGACACCTGTTGGTTTGGTTTCCAGTTCTGTATTTTGAACTCTTTTCTGAGACTTAGGTGTGTATTGTTAATATTGGTCTCTTTTCATAATAGACTTAACCGAAAGGTCTCCGACCAAGCTTCAACACTGCGTTTTTTTAGTGGTTTGCGGTATAATAATTATGATGGCTATATTTATTGAGATTTTGTTATACCTAAGCATTTCTCTAAGCCCTTGTTTCAGGGCTTCCAGGTACAGTTGTGCAGGTTGTATCCTGCACAAGGTTGCTTGGGTAAGGGAATGGGGAGACTGGAAACCATCTCCATCTCCACTTACCCATCTAGGTGCCCTAGAGAAGGGTTGCATTCACGTGGAGAGATGATCAAAATTTTCCAAACTGCACAAACGTGCTATATGATGCAGTTCTGGTTTTTTTTTATATGCTTTATCTCATTTAACCTCACAGCATTCCTGCAAAGTAGGTGTCATATTATTCTGACCGTTTTTCAAGGAAGAAGTAAGGCTTAGGGGGTTAAGTAAAATTGCCAGAGGTCACATAACTACCCCGAGCAGTTTTTGCTCAAGTGGCTCACAGCAGAGGCAAGCTCAAAGCCTCTCCGGTGTCTAGCGAGTTTGATTGCGATGACTGCTTCACTCACTGACTGAAGCAACTCATACCAAAAACTTAACAAGCAAAGCCAAAAATTTAAAAAGCACTACAACAGAGAATGGCCTGCCATGCACCTGCGGACTTCACCTGCCACCTTAGCATAACTCCTGTTTGCTCTCTGAACAGGCAAGACACATTCTCCGGGTTCTTGTTCATCTTGTCCTTCCAAATGCCCTTTCTTGCCCCTCCCCCATTTCCTTCAGTAGAAATCTTTCGGCTCCTTTAAGACCCAATTTAGACCGTCCTTCTCCATCTTCATCAATTTTTCTAATCCTGCCCATTTCTTTTCCTCCTTTATTTCCCTCTCATATTTATTTTGTTTGCCTTACATAGTAATTATTTATGTATTTTTGTTACATCAGGATTTATTGTAACCTTTTTGAGGACGGGAAGTGTAACAGGCTTTACACAATGCGGCCATTCAATAAATAAGAATTAAATTGAAAACCTAGGGACCTAAACAATGGCAAGAGAAACCTGCAGTTTTATTATATGCTTTATGTTCTCACTTAAACTAAATGTCTAAATAGGAATTTCATAATACTGAATAATGATAAGCTGGGAGCCTTAAGCCAAACCCACAATGCATTCTACAGCATAATAGATTTGTTTCTAACAAAGACCTAGTGAGTAATTGAATTAGTGTGATTCGCCATATTTAACTCAACTCCCAGGAGCAGAAGAAGTTACAGATTTGCAAATCCCAAGGCACCAGGCATGTTGCAAACTTGTTCTAAGTTAATTTTTAACTTTCATTTTGACTGCAATTATCTATTAAGCCCTCAGGCTACAGTCAGGTAGAGAGCAAGGAGAAAAGAAATCAGAACAACTCTTTGTGGTATTTTTGAGACTATTTATAGAGAGTTTACTTTGCATGGAAGTGAACTGGTAATACAAAAGAATTCATAGAACAAACATATAACTATTGTAACCTCTACAGTGAGTACATAGTAAAACAGAAATTTAACAATAGTTATTCATTGAAAATGTAAATCTAAGATCCTTATTTTTAACTGTAACTAAGAACCTATTTTTATCTAAAATTTTCCCAATTACACTTATAAAGAAAATGTAGTACATATACACCATAGAATACTACACAGCCATAAAAAGAATGAAATCATGTCCTTTGCAGCAACATGGATACAGCTGAAGGCCATTATCCTAAGTGAATTAATACAGAAACATAAAATCAAATACTGCATATTTGTGGGAGCTAAACAATGATAGATGTGGACATAAAGATGGATACAATAGACGCCGGGGACACCAAAAGGGAGGAAGGAGGTGAGCAAGAGGGGCAAAGGTTGAAACAATAGAAGCCAAAACCCCAGCATTATACAATATCCATGTAACAAACCTGCATATGTACCACCTGAATCTAAAATAAAATAAAATAAAATACCTTGTGTATAAATTACATAGTCATAGGTTTATATTAATGAAGAAAAACAGAACTTGTCATTTCAAACAGATTGACAAAAATAGGGGAAATAAGACTTTATAAAATAGTTTAAAGATAGCAATGATTCAGTAGCCTGAATCTGTAAGAGGAAGGTGGATTTTAGCACATAAAAATCTTACTATGCATTCAATGTCTCCCTGAGAAAGAAAAAACTAAGCTATTGAATGAAATTGCTGTGGTAAACAGCAATCTCTCTCATTAGCTCAGATATTAAAAGACTATGTACAAAAATTGGCCAAGGTCTCTACAATAAGGAAAAATATCAGTCTGGTGATAATAGTTAGAAAAGCAAATGCCTGAAATTAACTGAGCTTGCACAAGTAAATAAGTGAATGAATAAAAAAGCAAGAACTAAAAGTATAGAGGAAACAAAGGTCCAAAAAAATAAGTAGAAGGCAGAAAGAGGGGTATGTTCACAGTCTAGACAGATGGCAAACATTAAAATGACAGATGTTTAGGCCGAAGCAAATTACTTCCTAGAGGCTAAAAAACACATTTATAATCACAGGAATACTGCTGGTAATTTTTATTTTTGAGCAACATAGAGAATGAAAGAGGGATCACAGGGCTTTAGATAAATTTTGTGATTTTTGTTTCCAACTGTTACAAAATATCAGCAGGTAGTTTGTGAATAGTGAAAACAGTAATAGATTATCTAGTATGGGTTATGAATAACTTTTATAATTTGAAATTTGTTTTACTATTCATTTGTCCTTTTATTCATTCAACATTTAAGTTGAACAATGAAAATGCATGGACACAGGAAGGGGAACTTCACACACTGGGATCTGTCTCAAAAAAAAAAAAAAAAAGAAAGAAAGCCTTAAGGATAGTAAAGCATATTTCCATATATCTATATATTTACATCTATATTTACATATAAAACAGTCAAGTAAAATCTAACAAATTCGTAGTTGGAGACCCTAAGGAAGGAAGCTGAAGAAAATAGAAGCCAACAAGAATTGAAAGTCATAAATCAAGAAAATTTTCCTGAAATAGAAGAAGATTTAAATCTAAATACTTACAGGACACACTATGCATGCCGGGGAAATGTAACCAAAAATTTAATATGGAGACATAGTCTAGGAATGTCAGTGGATTTCAAAAATAAAAAAAGAAAACTTCATGCTGCCAGTTTAAAAAAAATCAAATAATTCATAAAAAGAAAAACAATCTAACATAGTATTTCTCCAAAGCATCACTTACAAGATAATTAAGTAAAGAAAATATAAGCAAACAATTTTTTTTCTAGCCAAGCTATCCTTCAAAGATAAAGGTTACAAACATATTGTTACTACCAAACAATAATGGCTTGGGTAACTATGACAAATGGAGTAGTAGGGAACATTGAAAATATTTCACTGTAGAAATAATCATAAAAGAAATGTAGGGAATTAAGATTACTGAGCAGAATGTTGATATTATATGCCCTGACAATACAGAAGTGATACAATTAAAGTTGTTTTCTTCAATTGTGTATGATTTAATTGTGTATGATTTGAGTATGATTGCCTCATGTGAAATATCTGAGATTGAAAGGAGATACATTGTATCTGACATACCAAATAATAGAAGTATGAACATATTTGACATATGAAAGCAAACACTAGGAAAGGCAATGTTTTACTAGAATCAATGGAAGAGGATACGCAAAGCATGAGAGAAAAAGAAGGAACATGATAGTTTCACTATTTTTTCTATTAGGGAACTAACAGGTATTGTCTGAAAAAAATGGAAAACCAAAAGTTATGTAATATAAATATAATGTTAATCCTTAAATTAAAAATACAAACCTTCTTAAATATCTGAAAAATTATACAAAAAATGAAACAGGCTGCCTAGGCAAAGATATTTTTTAAAACTACCAAAAAAAAAAAAAAAAAAAAGAAACATACCTGTCATATTAAATGCAAGTAAGCCTAACTCATTGCTTAGGGAAAAGGATCAATGTAACTTATTCATGGTGGATTCTTATTATCTGTCTCCATATTTTTCTTCCCTATGTGTCTTAAATACAGCTCAAGGGAGCTGAGAGTTGAACAAGTGTGATGTAAATCTAGTAAAAGACTGAAATAGAAAAAAATAAAAAGAGTACTGTGGAGGAAAACAACCCTGGAACTACTTAAACATGTATGAGCTGCTTGTTACTGGATAAGAAAAGAACCCACTCTTCAAGAAAAAAATAACATTGCTTGTTGTAAGATCTTTTGAACAAAGTACAGTGGGTTAAGGAATTAGCTGTAAGACTGCCACAGAGATGGAGAAATGGAACTGGTAAGTAGAATGAGGTTCAACGTCAGAGGGCCTCAAACTTGGGAATGTAGATATGATGTTACTGGCAATAGGAAATGGCTGAAGGATATTAAGTACTGGAGTGCTAACATTTAAACAGTGTTTTTAACTAGTGGTTCCTAAAGTGTGGTTCACAGACCACCATCATCATCATCACCAGAGAACTTGTTAGAAATTCATATTCAGGTCCTATCCCTGACTTACTATATCACAAACTGGGGGCCTGGGGATAGGATCAGGGAGGCTTTAGCTGGGGCCAGCAATCTGTGTTTTAACAAGTCCTCGGGTGATTCGGACACACACTAAAATTTGAGAGCCACTGTTTTAAAAGATTGTCCTGGGCTAAACAGATGCTTAGAAGTCTGTTGTATAGTACAGGAGTGAAGTGTTGAGAAACTAGAACTGGGTAGAAGTGTTGCAACAGTGAATCAGGAAAAAAAAAAAAAAGGAGATGGAACCTAGTGATCAATTTTATATAAAAAAAAGAAAAGATGTCAAAAATGATTCCAAAAAGCATTTTGGCAAAGGATGTGGTACTCCAAAGGGGATATTTAGCTGGCTAAAAATCATGTGGAAATAGACTGCTATCATTTTTAACAGAAGCATAGCAAATTTAATGAATAACATGTATTTTTTTTGGTTTATCATATTGCTAGGTATTTATAAAAGTGACTTAATGAAATTCAGTCAAAATAATATTGTAAATTTGTAATTTTTGTCCCCTGCCTTGACCCAAGCACAAGACAATGGTAGTATTTTTTCATTAATAAGACCCAGTCATGCTAAAAATAATATAAACATTTCTGTAGAACAGAAATGAAACTGAAACATACATTTAAATGATGATTGAAGCTATAAACCTGTTGGTATTTAGACTTAGATCTAAAGTAGTCTACAAATTTGAGACTTTCTGGGTAATGGGAACCAAATTTATTCCACTCCTGGAAGGATACAGAAGCCAGGCCTACCACACGAAATTTAAGACTGGGACCGGACTCCCTCCTCAGTAAAGGAGGCTAAGAAAAACTATGTTGATTGCTAGGGTCACAGCTCTTATAAACCTGAGTGGTTGGGACGGCAGTGGGAGGGAGGCTGAAGAGAGGAGGTTTAGAGAAAGCCCTCACAGATCAGGACACCATCCAAGCTGCTTCTTTGCTTGAGGACTAGAACCGTGGTATCTTCAGAGGCCCGAAGACAAAAAATAAATACATAAATAAATAAGACTTAGTTATAGACTGGGAGCTCTAGGCAAAATGCACAGACAAATAAGGTTTGGGTGATGGGAAGAAAGAAGATTCCACTTAAGAAGAGCATTTAAACTAAATTTCCAAACACTAAGATGACAAAAAAAAAAAGAAAAAAAAAAAGCAGCAAATCCAGAGGGAAAGGAGCGGAGCGATTATGGGGAGAAAAAACTTGGTAATAAAATAAGTAAAGTATATTAGAAAATAAAATTAACTCTTGCCTGTGGGGAGAAAAATCTCTATTTTTACATAAATGATGGAATTAAAATCATAGACAATAATGAAAAAGAACACGTAAGAGGTGATTTCAGGGAGTACTTTTAGAGCATGCTAAATCCTTGCATTTTTTCAGTAAGAAGCTAAAAATTTACTGATTACATTCAGGTGTTGTTAAAAACACATAGCTAAAATGTTTGTTAAAATTTGATAGGTCACCATTAGAAAATGAAAAGTAAATCATTTTTAAACCGGCAGGGACAAAAAAAGACAAAAAAGAGAAAAAAGAAAAATGTCGACAATTAAATAGTATAAAATAAGGGTATAGAAAGCAAACAGAAGCATAATAAATTTAAAAGATGGAAAATATAAATACCTCAGTTATAATAAATGTAACAAATGTATAAAATGCATCTAATAAAAGTATATACTACTTAAAGTACACACATTTAAAAAACATGTTGCAGAAAATTGGAAAAAAAAAGAGAGTGAATATACTAAGAAAATGTTAAACTAAAACAAACAAAAAACCATGGGGCAATAAAATCAGACATATCAGAAGTTAAAAGAAAAAGCATTAATAAGGAAAGGAAAGAAAAATTATAACAATATAAGGAACAACTAGCCGGGCGCGGTGGCTCAAGCCTGTAATCCCAGCACTTTGGGAGGCTGAGATGGGCGGATCACAAGGTCAGGAGATCGAGACCATCCTGGCTAACACGGTGAAACCCCGTCTCTACTAAAAAATACAAAAAACTAGCCGGGCGAGGTGGCGCGCGCCTGTGGTCCCAGCTACTCCGGAGGCTGAGGCAGGAGAATGGCGTAAACCCGGGAGGCGGAGCTTGCAGTGAGCTGAGATCCGGCCACTGCACTCCAGCCTGGGCGACAGAGCCAGACTCAGTCTCAAAAAAAAAA